>NC_058045.1:15907832-16277832 GCF_020085105.1 Siniperca chuatsi | reverse complement strand
AGAGCAGCAGCTGACTATCAGGCTCTACTGTCACATTCCCCATGGGAGCTCTGCCTTCAACACTGTTTGGCCTTCAAACACACATATACTTGCAAGGGCCTCTCTGGTGTTGCCGGTGCTAACCCTGCTGAATATTTCCGGTTCAAACGGGCATGTTTGCTAGATCTTAATCTTGCACTGTCCCCTCTCCTTGCTCCAGAGTGTTTGCTCAAGGAGTTCACAGTGGTTTCTTGGCCTTTCAGAAGTTAAAAACTGGAATGACTGTTATCAGCCGTATTTCCATTCAGTCATGTGTACATACTCACACATGTACAGACGCAGAGAAAGGGAAAGCAGCATTTGGATAATGTAGTCATCAGAAAGTCTCTCTCTCTGTATGACCTCCCAGTGACCCATGACACACTGCATCAGTGCAAAAGGTCCACATTCTGACAATGCTTAGCATTTATCCAGCTTGTTTGTCAAAAGCTCTGTTGCTCTTAGACACTCAGCCACGGGTGTTTTAAGGGTTCAGATCCCTCAGGTTAGAAAGTAAAACTGTCATCCTATGAAAACAGGGACTTGACAGCCTTGAAAATCCAGGTGAGCTGTTCATTTGTTCTCTTAGGCGTTCGGCCATAGCTCTTGCTGTTTTATTCAAAGGATATTTAAGGAGCTTTTTTCCAAACAAGTTTCAGTTTTCCCACTTTTGCAGCACACATATAATTCTGTTCTTGTGTTCTGAGCGTAGTTATATATAAATGCAGATATTTTTGACACAAATATGTGGCTCTCTCTCAGCTTGAAGTTCACTACAGTGCAATGCCAATGTGGTCAACATCAAAGACTCGGACACAGACGTGTTTACACACTTGCATGGGCAGACACGCAAACAGACTTTTGAATATTTATATTTACTTCCATACAAGAACTTAAACAATAAGATAAAATCAGGAAAATTCTCAAGCATGTGTGTCCTGTCTCACATGCACACTCACAAACAGTTTCTCTGGCTGTGGTCCAGTGCAGCACCCAGTGTGTCTTCTAGCTGAATGGGCCAAGTATTACACATTGTGAAAGCATAACAGTTCAACCCTCAGGGTCATAAGGTCAAGCACATCTAGGTGATCAGTACTTCCGAACCAGATTCTGTTTATGACCATGTGTATACACACCATGCAGTCTGTCAGACAATTGTATACACCCCACACCCAGCCTCAAGCTCACACAGCTGGCACAGCCAAACATTCACATAGTCTGTTTTAGGGGGAGGGTGTGTGTGTGTGTGCAAACTCTTTCAACTTAAAGGATCTTCAACTGCCACCCACACACTAAAACTAATGCATATCTATACACACTCACAAACTTGCGCAGAGATTGACATGTAGGCTAACACTGCATATGATTGTAAGCTCGTAAAATTAATCCTTAATTCTTGAAACAAATTTAGCCAGACTGGATATGGTTTATTTATTTTTGATTGCTTCATATTTCTTCAGTCAGTGCCAGAAGATCCATAGAAATTTTGCAGTCTCTCTTGATCTATGACAGCTTGTATCACAGTGGGAAAAAGATACGAAGGTGCTAAACATTCACTTTTCAAAGGTAATACTCTCACTTTTTATAGGGCTAAAACAGGTGGCTGGGATGTAGAAATGGGAGGTACAGACGGGTGAAGTGACGGGGTGGAGTAATGACAAACCTGAGTATAAATTAAAGTTAAACATTGTCATTTGAGGGGAGTGTCAGGCTGGTTGAAATGTACCTTTAATTTGCTTGATTCTTTTTTTTATTCAGTTTTGCTGTTTGTATCCCAGATTCTCCTTTTGCTTTTACATTTAGGACAGTTGTAAATCTAAAGGGATCAAAAAAGGAAATACTAAATCAGGTTATTCATGTAAATTTACCACTCTTTGTCAGTGGACAGTCACATTTGCCAAGCTGTAAATAAATATTTCACTGATTGCAAAAACAGGAAATCTATCTATCCAAGAAAAAAGTCCAAAACAGCCCTGGAGGCAAATTTTGGCTTCCTGTCACAGTGGTAGTAATCCTATTTCACATAGCATCTTTTTTGCTGCCTGAACCTATTTGACTTTGGACAGAATGGTCATCCCCGCCAACACAGCTGACTGACTGAGTCTGTGTCTGTGTATTTATGTATGTGTGAGAAAATTTATATTTGTTTGTATGTGGGTTTGTTTATGTGTGTGTCTCCCTCTGTGTGTGTGTGTGCGTGTGTGTGTGTGTATGTTTGCAGCCGTGTATACACACACCTACATGTGTTTTTGTTTAAAATGGCCCCTTGTGGTTTCTCATGGCTATCTGTTGGTTATATCTCTGCAGTAGAAAGTTGGTGCCCGCCCCTCAAGATTCAGCCTCAGCACAGTAGTGTATATCTCATTTCCGTGTTTGCATGTAGTCCTAACCTTCCAATACAAGAAAGGGATTTGTTATTTGAACCATGTGTGACTGCACACGCAGATGGGAGAGGTTAAAGCAATGGGGAACTCAGTGTGGCTTCATCTGCCAATCTGTTTCACTCTCCATCTAATGTCAGACATAAGATTGACAGTCTGTGAGATGCTATCAACTCCTAGACAACCACTGAGGCTGAAAATGATCACTGATTCTAGAGATAAGTGTATTTCTAATCTAAGTTAGCCTTCTAGGTTCTCCTTAAGGCCAGGATAGTGAACGTTTTGATAAAATAGTCATAAACCAAGTGGTGTACATCACATCATAGTCTCTCTACATAGTCCCACTTTGCTCAGTAGGTTGTAAGAAATCTAACTTTTTTTGGAGGGATGACGTTCAGAAGCTTCCATCTTTAGCCAGATCGAGGGAGTGGGCTTTTACAGCTGGGCTGAACTAACAGAGCTTCTCTCTGTGAGCCACAGTGGTATTACAAGTAAATACAACAGATACAGATAGTGTACCGTGGAGGCGGATGTATTCACAGATTATGGGAGTGATCCACTTGCAATGGGCTAACAATGGCCTTATCAGTATGAGGTTCAGTGGGTTGGTGCTGCTATGGGTTGTGTGGTGTTGATATAGCGCTGTGAAGGCTGTCCTGCTACATGTTAACACAGTATTAAATCATCCCATGCCGACAGCATTATCATAAGGATGTTGACTCTGGAAAGCTACGTATGGCTCAGATTCTTGCAAGCGACATCATGCCATAGTTGTGTATGAATGGAGTAAGATTAAACAGTTTTAAAGGTTTATATTTTGTTTTTTGTTACATATGTTGAGTAGCACTTACTAAGAGGACATTACATCCGAGACCATCAACATTGGTGTGTCAAGCAGATCAAGTCATTAACTTTTCAACTGTCATTGTATGTAGCAGCCAGGCCCACAGAAGAAATACTTCTGATAATTTCCAGAGACCCTGGGCTAAATGAGAATGTTTTCTGCAGGAGGCACAGCTCCAGGTATGCTAACAACATAAACACTCTGTAGCCCTGGAGCAGAAAAGCTTTTCCTGCTGCAGGTCTGAAAAAGGAAACTTTGGGCTTTCAGATTTCTTCTAACAATAGAAACCCTAACAGGCAGATCATTGCCCAGACCAAAAATGCCTCGTTCTCTCAGCTACTTTTATTTGAGAAGCTTAAACACATCTAAGGAGCTTAGTTGTCTGTAGACACAGTCGTACACATGGGAGAAGGGCTAGGGAATCCAAGGACTGTCTCTGAACAACTCTTTCTTTCCACCAGACATAAACGCAGACCCTCGGTCTCTGATGCTCCATGGAAAGTCACTGATGCTACGAGGAAAGCCACCTCAGTTTGGCCCTTTTAAATCCTCATGGCTCTGTGAGATGCTAGACTGCCACTGTGGTCCAGGCACCTCCTTTGACCAGAATGACAGACTCAGAGGGGAGCAGCGAGGGAGAAAGAGGGTGGGCCGAGCAGAGGTGTTACTATCAGGTTTCCCTCTAACTACAGCAAAGACTGGGCCTGAGCCAGAGCTGCCACAGGGCTCTTCATATTCTCAGAGGCACTCATGTGCATTCTGCTTATCAAATGACATGCTTGGCCTCAGCTATTCTATTTCATGGAAGAAGTTCACCATTATTGCTGACATTTTGTTTTCCACGATTTTCCTAGTGAGTGAGATGAAGGGTAGGATAAGAAAGAGTGAGGGTGGCAGTGTTTTGGTAAAGCAGTTGGATACATCTATTTTTGTTGGAGAGCAGCTTGTCTCATTTGCGCCATATGTTTTGGATAAAGTAACATATCCCACATATATATTTTTACGTGTGATCAACAATTAGTCCAAATGTGTTCCTTGTTTTCTGACTGCAAATCCCAAAGCATCAATAAAATATGCTTGAGAAGGAGCAATTTGAAGTGGTTTGATGTGCTGTAACTCACCAGAGTGCTCTGTGATTAGACTTCATTTTCTCCTTTGGTTTGTCTTTATCATTTTCCCTCAATTTTCACTCTTCTTTTACAACAACTAGCTCACACTCTTCAATCTTTGTTCTGGCTCCATTGTGAGAATATCATGAAAGTTCATAGGCAAAAAGTCTTTGATCAAGCACACACAGGCCCGCAGACAACTTCAAACACAGCTGCCCATCAGAAGCTTCAAATTGTAGTCTTTAATCTATGATTTATCTAGACTGCTTATTCTAGTTCCCAGGGTTCGTTGGTCAGGCTGTGATGGAGAGCATTATAAACCCTTCAACAGAGTTGCTTTATGTCACTTATTATTCAATATCTAACACAGAGCTTCAAGTCATGATGGACCTTGAGTGAGTTTTAATGAAAGATTTCCTGCTTGGTCCCTGCCAGGCCGTCTACCACGCAATATCACCCTCTCCTTAAGAGCTCACTCCTTCAAATTAAGTGTGAGGGAAAAGCTGCAATGCTAAAAACAGAATATTTTCAAAGGAACGGGATAATATTCAAGGAAAGTAACAGGAGCTGTATCCGACTTTAGACCCCGACATGGGTCAGTGAGAGTAGGACTAGTAAAACCTAGAGGGCCAGGTCTCCCCCTCTCACTTCACCAGTTCAGGCCAGAGATGAGGTGATCCACATGGTGGGGGAAGTGTGTGTGCGTGTGTTTGTGTGCATGTGTGTGTGTGTATGTGTGTGTGCAAAGTAAGGAGGAAAAAGTCAGGCTTTGGTTTTGGTCCAAGACAGGAAAACGCTGAAGTAAGCTCACCCGTCACCTCCCAGACTCCTGGATAAAGCACTGGTCTAATTGTACCTAATGCAGTTGTGTGACTTATTCGTTTAACACCCATTTAAGTGTGTGTGTGTGTGTGTGTGTGTGTGTGTGTGTGTGTGTGTGTGTGTGTGTGTGTGTGTGTAAGCCACCGCCAGTCTAATGTGGTAGTGTTGCTGAGGAAAAGGTCATGTGAGGAGAACTGCACTGAGGATGTAATGATATCTCGGGCTCTTTTTCCTGCAGCACATATGTGTTTTCTGACAGCTTGTTTTTTTCTCCTGTTCCTTGATTTGTGTCAGAAGCTAAGACTCACCCATTTCATGCTGTACAGACAGAACAGAACAGCCCCCACAGGCAGAGGAAGGAGTTTGGTCTGTCGAATGATGTCAGTGTTTGGAGAGGATGAGTGTGTTGGTGGTAGTGGGGGGGTTGGATGAGTCTGGCGGAGGGGAAGAGAAGGGTATGTGTGGGGGAGTTAACACAAGATCCCCCACAGAGATGCTAAACTCCATTACAGACTGAAAGAGAGGGAATGGGACTCTTTACAAGGATAAAGAAAAACGTTCCACATTTAATCTGTGTGCAATCTAAAAATAACCTCCCCTCTCTGTCTACTGCCCACTGGGCCAGGCTTGTTAAAGAGTCTGTCTCCAAAGAGAGAGAGTCAAAGTACTACAGAGGACCAAACAAAAAGAAGAGAGGAAAGGGACAAGAAAAGAGGGAGGGATTAAGATGGAAAATGGAGCATAAGTGGGAGGGCAGAGACAGAGTAAGAGCAAAAAAGGAAAAAAAGGAAGAGTGCTGGGAAAGATGTGGGACAGGAATCTTTGAGAGTGAGAATGAGTTCATGAAGCTGTAGAGACTGCTGCGTGGATCAGACTCCTGTGTTGTCAACTGCTCCCTCTCACCACGCCAGTCAGCCAGCCAGACTCAATGCAATGCCATTACACACCTATTTGGCCCCAAGGCTTTTGTGAGTCTTGGTGCCGCAATAAAAGCACCTAGTGCTTGGAAATGTGGAATAACAGACTAGCTTTTACAGGGCCCGGTGGCATAGCCCGTCTCTGAGAGGTTCACCACACAAGCAGTGAATCACACACACCACATAGTCAGCCATTCTTCAAATGCTTCCCTGCTTTCCAGTCTCAGCGTCTGACTCACAACTTGCTACTGTACCAGTTCAGCCAGCCACCCAGCCTGATGTGTCATCCTCATCTCTGTTACTGTTACGTTGTTCTTTTTCCCCTGACTTTTAGGAAAATGAATGAAACAGGTGAGTGTTGGTTTGTTTTCACTGGGGACTAGGAAGACTTATGAAAAGCGTCTAACAAAGAGGGGAACAAGTTCTAAAAATACTAGACACTGTCTCTGGGACGTTGAGATCCTCCCTCGGAAACTAAAACAATCTTTGAACTTATTCACTAACATCCATCTGCCCAATGGTAGGAGACTTCTCTAGACTGCACACACCCACGGGTTTGTCTTTCTGAACAATTTGGAAAAAATCTGGCACAGTTTCGACCAGGTGGATCCACTATGCTCGTCACATGGTGAATCTACTGTACCTCACAGCACCCGTCCTCTGACCTAAGACCCGGCTCTCAGCTTGTTTGATCTCAACATTCCAGCTTAAGCAGGGGCTAGTAAAGACATCCTGTCATCCTTACCTTACAGCCTCAGTTCCTTTTCTTTTTATACACACTCTTACACTGCGATTGCCAGCAATTACATATTGTTCAGATATTCACTCAGATGACATAAAGGGCAGAGCATTGGCTGCCAAGTACGCAATTACAGCAGAGCAATTACCTAACATAGCTGATAAACGACATATGGACCCTTCAAGTCCAGAGCAAGATCACACAAATATGCTAAAGTCACATACCTTATCAGGGGTGCCTTTTTACTACTGTGATTTCATTTTCCCCATTTAAAGCAGGGGCACTAACCCCCTACCACCATTACTTTTTTCTTTTTTTAACAATGGAACATCAGCTGGGCGTCTGTGGAGAGATTGCATCACTGAGGTTATTCAAGCCTGTTAGTGCAGCAACAGCAGAAGTCTGAGAACGAAACACCACAGAACTAGCTAAGCCTCTGACCAAACTAACGCCATTCATAAATTCTTTCTAGATTGTAGCTAATTGCACAAGACCTGGTGATGTGTGGACTGATTCTGTAGTCATGATTACACACACACACACTCTCACTGCTGCTTTGAAGGAATGATGGTAGACAATCTTGCCATAGAAAGGAAGGTATTTCCAATGTAAGATAAGAACATGTCCTTGGGTAGATTTTTCATTTCTATCTTTACAGTAAGTTTTCACTGACCCTTCAAAACACCACAACAGAGATTTGGGTATTTGCTCTCTGAGGTTGGTCAATGCTTTTAACATTTTAAATCCTCTCAAAACTTTACGACCTCATATTTCATTTTAATTGCCCTCTGCTCTTCTGTCTACTTGCATGATAGCGAGGTGGATAAGGGATGCAGAGAATGTACTCTCTGGAGAAAAAAATGCCAATCAGATGGGAATATATTCACTTGTTATTCTTTTCTTGGAACTGTTGCATACATGTACTCCTCCACATAGTTTGCAGAGCATGAACTTTAAATTTGTCTTTTTTTTGTGAAAACAAAAAGAAGTTGATGTAATTCTTAGTCTTTAAATTCATTTTGTAGCACATGAAGAGGACATGATATGACAACCCTATATTTATGTTATGTCTGTGATGTGCAGTGCTTGCATGCAAAAGCAGGCTTATATTCACATTTAAAATACATCAGACACAGTCAGTCCTCAGTGAGTGGAAACAGAAGAGGAAATTAGGGTCAAGGACGTGAAATAATCACATTTTACATGTGAAAAGCTCTTATTTATTTTGCATTTCTACAGATTCAAATATTTATACATGTTTCCTAAATTATGGCGCCTATTTCTGACTGCATCTTTGACCAAGGTCAGGGTGTGTTTTGGTGACCATTGGTCCTCATGTGGCCCCTAAAGACCCACTAGCCCTGGATTAATGGCTTTCCTGCTGCCCCAGAGATGCAAACTGTGCCACGCGATGCTGGCATGACAAATTGAGGGCAAAAGGGCAATAGGCAGACCACAGCCCAGACTGGCATTTCTTCTAGTGGTGCTGCATGAAGGCAGCATTAGGACCACAATGCTGAGCTGAGAGGTCAAAGGCGCAGGGTTACAGACCCTAGCTTGTTCCTCTATCTCAGCCTTTTAATGGACTGTGACAGGGCTTCCGATCCCAACAGCCTGGCCAAATGGTTTATTCATCAGAGCTGCTCATGGGTGCAACACTAGCACATTTCATGCGTACAGAGGTTGACATATAAATTACAGTGTGGTATCCTTAGTTCAGCTTGTGCAAATGGAAATGTTTTCATCTGATTGATGTGCATAGCTCTGACAGCAAAGAAAACTGGCAAACTGTGCAGTAACAGCACTATAGTCATTTCATTTGTGTTAGTGATTGTGAGTTTACAAGCTGTCATAAATGTGAAACATCATTATAACAGTATACAGTCAAACATATAAACAGTGAAAAAGATAAACAGATGTTCCCAGTTCAAAACATGAACTAAGTCCATCTTTCACTTTTGTGTATCTTAGTCCCTGATTTATCCTAATTTCTGATTTCAGAAACTATTATTTCTTGTAATCTCTAACTGTTTCTTAGTCTTTAGTGACTCATATATTGTATCCTGTCTCTGATTCAAGCACTGGCCATTGTCAACACAATAATTCAGTGTTTGTTCAAAGCTTTTCAAGTGTTGATTTTGTGACAGTGTGATATGACATCGGATTCTTGTAGTTTTACCTCCTGCAGTTTAAAGTCAAAGTAGAAAAACAGAGCCTGTAAATCATTACTCATTCTCAGATTATATTTTCCTGAAAAGTATGTGAATGGAGCACACACACATTTGTGGGCATGAATGTTTGTGTGCGTTTGAAGGTCAAGAGGGGATTGTTGATGGTTGTTTATGCAGAGGCTATGCGGAAGCAGAGTGACTGTGAGAACCTGAGTCTTGAACGCTCTGGGTTTCTTGTCTTTCTCAGTCACAGAGGAGTAAAGCGTTTGTGCAGATCTAGATGTGCAGCAGCTGTAAAAATAGGAAGGAGAGGGAAAATATGATTCATGAGATGGACAGGATTACTCCAGCTTGCATGTACTGTTTTGCTACACCATGAAGAGGATCCAAATGATGTGCCCAAGTCTGGCCTTATCAGCCAGCTCCCACAGTGACTCAAAGAGATGGAGTGTAGGAAAGACCAGTTTGATAAGGGGACAGCTGTGACTTAAGACATGCTGATAAAAGTACAATTACAGTCACAGATTTTTTTTTTATGATGAATAATGCCCTCAAAGAATTTTTGCTAGAAGTGTGTTTAAGGTTAGCAAAAAATGTGTAAACTCTCACTGGTATTCAGAGGAATTATCAATCTTCTGCCTTGAGGCTGCTGCACTAGTGTCACTTGTGTCAGAAGCACTTTTGTGCTTTTAGTATGTTTTGGGCCTCTAGTGTAGCATCGTCTGACGGAATTTAAATAAATCACATTTAGTGGGGGGGGGGAGTTGTGTTAGCTTTATCAATTTTATGTAAATACTCTATTAAGTGCTCTTGAACTGGTATATTTTTCATAAGATAGGGTTGAGAAAAATATTCCTAAGTACACAGCATTCTCTTTGGGTCGCTCTTTGGCTTGGCCCAGCTGCCCGCCTCACACGCAGGCATGTGAAGCCAGAGAGGTTGGGCATGGTTGAAGCACAGAAGCCACTTTCTCTATCCCGGCCTCCAGCACTGGTCTCCAGTGAGCCTGAGCAGGTCTGAGGGAAACAACGTGAGCTCTGCCAGGGGCTTTGGTTTGTTCCTCAGCCTTGAGTCAGCCACTGACCTATAATAAGGCCTCCTGTTCGACATGGCAAAGGCAATGGGGAGAGTGGAAAATAATTTACAGTAGTCCAGGTTGACTGAGTTTGTTGATCAACCAGAGATTAGTCCTGTAAACACAGGTTTGGTTCCGTTAGATACACTGCAATGCCTTAATAGTGCTCAATTAGTAATAGTTATGTTGTTTCTGACAGGCTGTAGTGATTAATTCTTGGAGAGAGTTGAGTGTCTTGATGTACCTTCTCGTCCATGCAGGTGTTGACTGAGTCAATTAAGCAGGATCCTGCAGACGTCTTACCTTCTGGTTGAATCAGTGACAGTGTTGTCTACACTGGTCAGACCCAGCAGTGATCCTGCTGAATCAGTGGACATGTTGTCTCGGTAGTGCTGTCCTGTCCAGCATGGATTAGATCAATACTGGTGTTGTGTAGTGTTGGGACAGCAGGGACTGGATCAGTACTGGTTCTGTTCCAGCCACCATGGGTCAGTGCTGCACACTCTCTGTAGCTGAGCTGTGGCTGTATGAATGGCTTCTTGCAGCAGCCGTACAGAGCGTCATTCTTCTCACCCTCATCTGAGGCTGACATCCGAGGGGGAAGCCCAGGGAGCCGGCAGGCGAAATGTTTTTCTATCCCCCTGGTAGGAATGGACGTATCAGGTGCTGTTTTAATGCGTTTAAAGTAGAAAAACAAGGCAGTGTCCAATGACCGAAGGCAGAAACGACAAGGACAGTAGTGAAAACAGACTGTGGCTCAGGCCGTGCAATATACAGGGGGAAAAGCAAAAACATCCAGTCCAGTGACAGACTCATCATTAATGCTCTGAGTTTGTTTGTCTTAAGAGTTATTTTCCCACTTTGCCATTTCCCCAAGAATCTTAAATACCTCTGCCTCCTTGGCCCTCATTGGGTACCTGCTTAAATAGTCCAACTCAGTGGGAGTCCACTATCCCCAAGCTCCAGTCCTCCCCACTGTTGCCAGGTCTAGATGGGACAAAGTGAGCATTCCAGGAATAGCAACACGACTCCAACACCCAAACCGACCTGCTCCCCTCCCCCTCAGACAGGGATTTCTTTTTACTCTGCACCCATTCTCCTCTGCACCTCTAACTGTGACTGTGAGGGTTACCATGCAGAGACAGTTTTTTCACATTAGACTACAAGGCTCATTTACCCATGAAGCATCTTGATAACTCTTTTGCTCAGCTCAAAGTTGTCCTTTTATCTATGACCCTTGCTCCACTCTTTCCCTTCTTATGTAACAAGACAGATGCCAGAGGTGTGGCTGGGCCAGACGGACAGACATCGTACAAATACTTAACACCAGCACGTTTCACCTTCCCAGTCTGGGGGCAGCACTGACACAGCTCGTCTGTCAAGCATCACCGAAAAGAGGGAATGAGCGTCCAGTTGATCTCTATGCCTCAGAGAGGGGAATATTTGTGAATTTTAAAATAAAGCCATCCTGAGGCTGGTAGGAGAGAAGCAGGAGGAGCATTGGGGAGAGGATGAATAGGGTCCTGTGCTCAGCCCCTGGTTGGACTGAACCCCTCTGTTTGCACTTTTTTAGGCCTTGGCACACAGGGCTGCCTGTGAGGAGTGGGTCGGAAGCAGGAAGTGGTTGTGTAAGGCGATCTGCAAGATGCAGCACAGAGCTGCTTTTCAACAGCGGACCCCTTGGTCCTGTCCTGCACAGCGACACATCAGGTAGTCCTCCTGCTGCAGCCACAGCAAGACACAGGCCACACCCACATGGAACCAATAGGCAGAGAGAGGAGAGAGATGAGAGCAAAAGATAGAAAAGGGGAAAGAAAGAGGGGGAACAATAATTAGGAATGACGCAGAAAGGGGATGGAGTTCAAGGACAAATTCCAGTGTTGGCTTCTGCTACCCTTGTCACTGATCAGATAGGAAAAGATGTTTACCAGAGCACTGCTGATGTCTCTGCCAAAATTTGACATGGCTGGACGAAATTCCAAATTGTTATCCATTAAATCTTCTAAAATTGCAAATCAAGAAATGGTGAAAATGATAATGTGGTTACTGTTACTGATAATGTGGAGATCAAGCTATAGTTGTACAGCAGGTTCATTTTTACATGGCACAATATAGAGGAACATGTTGAAATGTATCTGTCTGTAGAGGAGCTGCTGTATTATCCCATCTGACGTAGATTGGCAGTCAGCACTCAAAGCCCCGGGAGCTCGAATCTGTCTCCTCTCTGCTTGACTTCCTTTCCTCTTCCTCAAATTCTCCCTCCCTCTTTGGGGTTTTTGGATTTCCCAGGCGACTTAATTGTTGTAGGTGAATTGCTGAACTCTGTTATATCTGATTTCAGATCATGTAACTGCCCAAGGTCACTCCCCCTGCTCGGTATTTATAGATAGTTTTTGCAGCTGCAAATAAAAAGCACCTCACTCACAAAGGTGGCCCATTGACAAAACACTTAGTTTAAACTCAGGGCAGGAATTCAAGGCACTCCAACTAGTCCATCACTTTCCCCTTCATTTTGCCTTAATTGTGTTGGTTATTTCCAAACCATTACCATAAAGTGGTTTTGAGCAGGATACATACCACCTCGTCTCTCGCAGTGCTAAATAAACAAACACAGTAAAAGGATAAAGTTAGAATCCTGCTGAAATGTCACTAAATGACAGCTCAACTGAGCTTCACTTGGTATGAATGAGGCTTTTGTTTGAACAGGATTCATTGTTATTTTTTCCAAGCACTACTTTGGGTGCAACTAAGCTGCTGAAGTGGACCAAAGTGTCGGGGGCCCCAAAATAGAAACAATTATTTAATGGAGTTTGTTTGGGCAGGGCAGCTTTTGTATGTGAGTGCCCATCAATACCAGAGTAGGAACGTCAGTAGTAGTTTGACTGTACTTTAGTAATGAATAGAATGTATTACAGTAATGTATTACTGAAACAGAGTTGTGGTTTATATTATTGTGACATAGATTAAACTGTGATGAAGTGATCTGGTCAAATATATGTCTCTGGCAAACCGTTTAGCTCCAGTGAGCCTTTGAAGGTCTGCCCAGGCCAGGGAAAGCTTTGAGAACCGAGACACAACAGAGAGGAACACTGACACGGACAGATTCCAGCTCACTGTCCCACCATAACGCTAATGAAACCAAACACATTAAAAGCCTGCATGGCCACCAAAGTCCTTCTGTTTTGTGAGTATGTATATTTTTGAATACATGTCATGCATTGACACAGGCTACTTAGGAAAGCCTGAGTCGTAATTAGGTCATTTGGACATTTCCTTGGACTATTTAAAGGGAGGTAGGCAGGCTGAATTTGGAAAATGCTGCTACTGACTCACGCACACTGTGCCTGGAATTCCCTCTTTACCATTGGACAGGGGACTACTGATTTTGGCATTGGTGCAAATTGGACTGAAGAATAAAAAAGGGAGAGAAAAATATTACTAAATGTTTTTTTCTTTGATACCCTCTCCACCCTTCCCTTACCATACGTACTGGAATAGTGCAGGAGAAGGAAACTCATTTTCACCCCCAAAACACTTAACTCCAAATAACCTCAGCTCATGATTTTATTCTTTGAGTTAGCTGTGTTGCTTCTAGCATCAAGCTATGACTGTCAATCATGCACTTGCTTTACTAAAGTTCATCTTAAATCTACTACAAATGTTTTTTGTTTCCTCCCAGCACCAATCCCCACCTGCACCTCAGTTCCTGTGACCTAATGCCAAACTGAAGAGATTTGCTTTCATGTGCATGTGGGTTGGAGAAAGAAAGAAAGGCAGCAAGAAATAAAGAATGAAAGAAAAAAGTAAATAGGCAGGATGATGCATCTGGCACTGTGGTTTGAAGCAGAGGAAGTTAAAAAGGTGGAAGTTTACTGATGATGGTTTTCAGGCCCTGTTCTTTTCTCTGTTCCACCCTTCTGGTTTTATTTTTGTGCTGTTTCTCTCTACATACATCACATATTACCTGGTGCCAAGTGTATAGGAAATGAATCGCTTCCTGTCGCAAGTCTGCTCTCCCTTTGATTTGAATGCCTGTGTGCTAGCCTGTGACCCCAGCAAGACAGCATTAAATTTGACTGAAACACATTGATTCATCTACTGGGGCTTAGAAAAGTAACATTATACCTACTACTCTATAAAAACCCACTAACAAACTGCATGTCAGTCACACAATATACTGAAATTATACATTAAAGCACTTGCACACTTAAATACTGCACAACCACACTCACAGAGACACAGAGAGCACATATATACAGTTATACCCATTTGAGTGTGCAAATCTACTCACGCACAGTTGTGTAAAACCTGAAACGCTTTCCTTCTCTCTTAATTGCAAACATGAACTTAGACCAAAGGTTCATTCACAAATAGTGTTTTTGAATATCTGCGGGCTCTGTATTCTCACAGGGAAACTGTATTTCATGAGAATTAGCTTGTTTCATTTGGCATTGATATGTGGTGCATTTATGTAGCCTACTTTCCCAAGGCTTAAGGTAAACTCCTTTCGCAGTCTCTTGTTGGAACTTGACTGTCAGTTCTCTTGTCTGGAGATATACACAAAGAAACATTTCCTCTAAGTCTTACAAGCAAAAGTCTTACCTGAAGGTGAAAGGTTATGAGTGTGGCCTGCAGGTACGTGGGAGTTAACTTTATCCTGATATCCTCTGATGGATTTCTACCACTCCTAACCTGCCCGAGTCACAGTTCACTAATTCTTCACAAATGTCACTCCAGAGGCAAAGAGACTATCATTGTTTTTCTTCCATATTTGTGGTAAAATTCAGCACAAGGTGATAGTGTGGAGGCTCATCAGCTGTAAAGCACTCAGAGTCGCAGCTGTGTACATGAGAAACAAATCAAGCCAGGATGTCACGTTTATTTTAACAAGATTAAACTTTATATGGTCTGTACTGTACTGTACTTCAAATGTCAAATTCCAGATGCTGGTAGGTTTGCCCCTTCTTACATTATCGACCCTCTCACCCCTTACACCCCTGCTCGTACTCTCAGATCTGCAAACCAGCTGTTGTTCTCAGCCCCCGTGGCAAGGCGTGAGAAAGAGGGTAGCAGGGCATTTGCTGTAAAGGCTCCACAATTGTGGAATAACCTTCCATCCTGACAAGCTACCTCACTGTCCTTTTTTAACTCTTTTAAAAGCTCATTTTTATAAAAAAAAGGTTTTCTTTTTGTTTTATACTTTTATTAATTAATTAAGATTAAGATTTGTATTCATTGTCTTTTATCTATGTTTCTATTTCTTGACTGAATTTAACTTAATTTGTAATTGCAATGTGTATTTTCTGTTTTTATGTTTGTGAAGCACTTTGTAAATTTGTTTTGGAAAGTGCTATATTAATAAAGTTTATTATTATTGTAATATAGAATTTCCTCACTGCTCAAATCATCAGCCCTTACTGTGACGCACCAGCCTTATGCCACCTGTAAAAATCATTATCTAGCTTTTGTGACACTGCACCCTTAGTTATGCTGTACAAATAGGAGCATGTGTATTTCTGAATAAGTGTTTTGCCATTTATGCATTACATATGAGGATAAAGGAGCTTCTGTCAAAACATGTGTGACATGAGGACCCAGTTATCTACACATCTGCATGTGCATGCTTGTCTTAGGTGAGTTTCTTCATTGATTCATGGGAGGGAGGGTGATGGGTCATTAAGGCTGAGTCCCCTGAGGCTACTGACACATAGGTTGTAACTCTACTTCTGCATCCCAGTCTCCTCTCTGGGCTTTCACCTATGTGGTAGTGGGCCTGAACTCCTCTCACTGCCTCTGGCTTCCTTGTGGTAGATGATATATGAATGTTAACAGAGCAAAACATTCAGTTCCTACATAAATAAAAGGCTTCTTCTGTAATACATTCCTAATTTAGCATTGATCAATGGGAGCCTGTTAAGTAATGCTCGTAGAAACTACTGAATGACTGGAAAACTGTGGAACAACAAAACATTTATTTATATTAGATAAATACAAAATTCATACTACCGTATATAAATCTACATGCTATTGTAGCTCTTATGTGTGAGTGTGCATGAGCTGCTTGCATCTGCCTATGCACACATATTTATGTCCATATAGAACTGAAAGAATGAAGATGAGAGAGGGAGAGAAAATTTTACAATAGCATTTGTCACATCTGCAGATAAAAATTAACTTTGTCCAGTCAGCCTTTAATTACTGAAATACTTTCTATCTGGCACAGCTGAAATGGCAACATTTGAATGGTGAGAATATGAAATTGATTTTTTTACTTTTTTGTTTGTTGTTTTTTGCTGGTTCAGTTCTCTTTCTGAAGATTTATGATTTCCTTGTAGCGTGTGGCAGAAACCGTATTTCATCCTTCACCTCTTGTTTATGTGTGTGGGATCCATCCACCACATCCAGATTCAATATTTTTCAACCAGTGACCACCTTAAAATGGCACTCTCGCTGGTTACCTTTTAATCAGTGTTTAATTAGATCAGAGTTTTACTGGCCCCTTGTATATTTTCACTGGCCCAGCAGCCAAAAAAATGAAAATAACCCTTTTTTCCCTCATCATTTAATAACTATAGGAGCCCTATATTGCAACTTACCGTGAAATGACATTTCAATCATGCTTACACTATAAGACATTTCAGATTTTTTTATTAATGTGAGTACCGTAGCTTTTGAGCTCAACGCATCTGGCTACATGGCTTACCTTCAACATGACATATTAGTAATGTATTGGGATCCCATATCCACTCAGTTCTTTTCATAAGTGGACCAGTCTGCCACCGGCCCGGAAGGACCAGTGACTGGTCAATCAAGTTGCCCTGCATCAACTTGTACTGGCCCCAGGCCATCAGTTATCAGTCGAACTCTGGCCCACTTCCGTCCCCTCTGATACGCATCTTCGTTATAACGTTAGACATCTCACAGAGATAAACAAAACATTGATTTTGAACCCATCAAAAAAAAAATTTTAGGAAAAGCTCTGTGGATGTTTTTTTACATAACACATAAAAATGTTATCAATATGACCTTCAAGGTGTGTGGTTTGGTAAAGAAAATATTGATTGAGTGTCCTTTACCTTCTAAATATCTAAATATTTGTAGCCAGTATGGGTATCTTTTTAAGTGTCAATCTTCTTAGTTTGTGGTATAATATAATATATCTCTTTGTTAAATATTCACCCATTAAAATGCAAGAGTGTAGCTTCAGACATAACTACGATAATTAAGTTTGAGGTTACAGAGGGCTGTCATTAATGAACCCTTGTCCCATTCCATCTCAAAGTGTCTTTTACATTTAATAAAACTGCTGATTTTGAGAGGCAACCAAATACTTTGGCCCAGGCAGAAAAAGGGACAAGCAAATATTGATACGCTGAAAAAAGGAATGCAGGAGGAATAAAACCCAAAAGAAGGATTTTGTCCATTAAGTATAAGGTTATCATAGTTATAAGTGGGAGTCAGGACATTTTGTCTAGCCCTTTCACTAATATCCTGTTCTTCTCAGTCATGTTTTAAAGTCTATCACACACTTTACCTGTTTTTTGCACAGCCACACAAATGATATTCCATTGGCATGCAGAAATGAGGGAAATTGTGTCAAAAAGAGGAAAAAATATCCTTTAAACACTCTAAAACAAAGATTCCATCATGTTTGTGGAATGCTGTGGTTAGCAATATGGAAACAGACAGAGTTCAGAATCCAGTGGTTAGAGAAAAAAAAAAAAACTTGTCTGAGAAAGAGGAAAAACTTGGGAGGGGGTAAGGGGAGCCTCTGGAATTGCACACCAAAACCCCCTTAGACACGCACACATGCATGCACACAGAGACATACTGAGACACTCGGACACACACACACACCACACACATACACTTCCATCTTCCCCACTGCGCAGCTAACCACATTGGGTTAAGGGTGGGGTTAGGGGTGGTGGAGGTAGGGAGGCACGAGTATAACAAGCCTCCTTCAGTACTGTGCTCACTGTTTCATTTGAAGTGCTCAAACGTTGGTTTCTCCGGCATCTTTCAAATATTCCGAAGGCTTCTGACAAAACGTCACCAGTATGGAGGAAGATGGATGACAATTATGATAATTATCTATAAATCATAAATTGAGAAATTAAGTTTGTAAACTAATGACAGACCACTACTGTTCACACTTCCACATCTTCCATCCAACTGTGTGGTGGTATAGTTGTGAAAGCATGCTGGACTCTCCTCACATCGCTGACATATCTCTCCTACTTGTCTGCCTTTGAATGGACATACGCGCCGAGATCTTAAGAGCAAATTGCTTGCATAATGGATGTTTCCAAAAATACAGAAGAGTAGGCAGGCATGCCGACCGAGGTTTTGGCGGCGCGCCCCAGCATGGGCCTGGGCCAGCCGTTCTCACTGCTTGTTCCCTTCTCTGGACCAGTCATGCTGAGAGAGGTGTGAGGAGAGCAGTCAGACAGCTTTTATTCTGCTACCTGATCCTCCCCCCTTCACCTCTCTGATTACACAGCCTATTGGACTATGCAGCATACTGGATATCCCCCCAATCACTTCCTGACATTCATCCCTTTGAATGATTTTCCCACTTTTCCCTCTACTCTTGTCAAGATTATTCTTCCTCCTCTCCTCTGCTCTCCTCTCCATCACCTCTATCATCACCCCTCATCTTCATCTGTCTTCTGTCTCTCAGTGGTTTTTGAGACTACTGTGTGGTAATATTTCAGTGAGCGAGCATCTGGAAAAGCTAAACAAGTCAAACAATTCCTGCTAATGCCAGTTATTGATTTACATTATTATAAAGGGAGCCATTGTTTGTAGAAGAGGATTGCTCAGCCTGCTGCTGCCCTTCTCTTGGCTCTAATAATGCTTTGTGTCTCTGGAGAGTCATTGTCTTCTGTTTTGTGTGGTATCTTACGCAAATATTAAATTGCTTCACTGTTGAGATCGCCTATCTTAGTAGCTACGGTCTGCTTTTACCATTTCTTTTAGCCACCTTTGGGTGCTCTCCTATTACAGAACACTCATCAACAGAAATGTTGAATAGCTCAGAAGAAAGAGACGCTGGGCCTGTAGTCTTTTAAGTTAACTGACTTTGAAAGATATGGAGCTTATTGGGGGCTTTGGCCTCTTGGAAAATAGAAATTGCAAAAGCAATTACAAGCTTAAGGCACTGATGTGTTGAGTCGACAGAGATTTTCACAGGGCTACCAGCATATTTTCACTCAAGCCAACACTACATACATCCTGCACCAAAATGACAGGAAAAAAGACTTTCAGGAAATTGAGTTTTCATTCAAGCACCTTTTACCCACTCCCACAACTCTGAGAGAAACCAATACGTGCCCTCATGCAAGTAATGAAAAAAACTCTAGTTTCTCTGGTTTTGTTCTATGTACTCGCACACATACAAAAACACGTGCACCTATACCACAAACACACTAGTTCTTCAACACTCAGCAGTCTCAAGCATCAGGGTGGTGTTGTGGTGAAGCCATATGGGGCGCCACTGCTTGAGAAACTTGGTGATTTGACAGAAGGCCTAAAGAACACACACACACACACACACACACACACACACACACACACACACACACACACACACACACACACACAGACTTAATTGACTTGTAAAACTCCACTAAAACACACTTTTATGGAACAAATTTTAGACCAGTCACGCAGGATTTGATATCAACTTGTGCCCAGCTTGCAATTCTGCCACCACCACACTGTCTTTATACGCAGTCCAAGAGCAATTTATACTTTTTCAAGATAAAACTGAATAAGCCATACCAAAGACGCCACCAAATTGGCAGATTGACATGCGTAAAATCTGTGTGTGAAGTAATTCTGGCTTGTGTGGAGGAGATGGGGTGCAAGGGAAGAGCTGCTCAGGGCTGTAGGAGAAGTGGACAAGGCATTTGTTCAGAAATAAATGACCCCTTACTTTTGTAAACTGACAGCTCAGGCTTTGGTGCTACTTCTATAAGGCCCCTGTGATCCTCATACTCCTCTTTTTGTTGCTGGAGGCATTCATCCTCAGCCCCAAAACTCAACGGCTGGTCTGGGCAAATACAATTGGGGCTATGATGTATGATTGTGACTGTTGACTCTGCGGAGCTGGATCAAGCGCTTCCTGGTGGAGATGCTGGCAGGGCCACTCATAACCGGTTTCCCCAACCGGTGGCAGAGATAGCTGCAGACACTCTGGCTTTCAGATTCTGTGGAGCTGTAGAGGGGATGTGATTTTTCACAACCAGGCCTAAACTCAGCCAGGTCTCAACCTCAAGCCTCCCTCCCAACTTGCTAAATACCTCTTAGAGGTTTAGGATGAGACAAGGAAACACATGGCAGAGAGTGATCCCTCTGGGTAAAAGTGGATCACTATTCAATTTGTCAGGTAGTATCTGGACACATTGGCTACTGGTCTGTCGACGTAAACATAGGCCTTGACACGCAATGCTATAGGCCAAGCCAGATCAGAAGCCTGATTTCTGCATCCCCAGGTCTTGTCCTCTCTCAACCTATGACTTTATACACTGAATAAATGTACCCTCTGGGACCACATGTCTGAAGCAGGGGCTCCTAAAGCCTCTTCACTCCTCTGGTGCTGTAAGCTCTCATTTACACTGTAAAGCATTCAACACACCATGCAGTTTTTAGACTTATACCATTAATAATGCAACAAAACATGTCCTTAAGAAATGCTGTGCCTTTAATTGTGAACATGACTATGTGTCATCATGATTGTAGGTGGTTTGGGTATTTTACCAGGATTCACTAATAATTCATTTGTGTGCAGTCTGTCATCATCTTCCTGATCATCAGAACTAATGTTATGTCACTCTTATCATAACCTCAATCCTTAGATGATCAGATAGGTTCTCTACTGAAGGAAACACTATAGAGTCAACTGCACTCGAAGAATATTGCTGTTATTGCTGCTACAATTCATATTCACTACACCTACCTAAAAGTGGATGTTTTGGAAAAACATTGCATGCATTGTTTGGCTTTGGGGCCTCACCTCACACTGTGGTGTAGTGGTAATTTCTTTTTCAAACAAAGAGAATATTTCTGCAGCTACCTTGCTCCCAAACCAAAGTGCTTAAGCAACAGAAAAAAAAATAAATAATTGTATTTGATTGTCGAAGTCAGTCCTTTAATTAAATCAATGCATTACCGTAAGCTAGCTGATAAAGGGTAAGCCCCTGGACTAGTATGGAGACACTTAGGCATTCAGGAAATGGATGGAAACATCTGATGCTGATCTTAAAATGACCCTGAGAGGGCAGAACAACGAAAGATTGATGAGGATGGCATTTTGGTGGACATCTTTGAATCCTTGCAGAAGGGATATATACTCAAACACATTTGCTTCTTCAACTTGATAACAGGACACTGAAATGATCTATCATTTATTTTGTACACTAATTTAAGATGTCAGAATTATTAATCCATTGCATTTTTTAATTTTTATTTTGGCTGCTTGCCCCTAACTGGTCTAAAAATGTATGGTGCAGAGAAGCAATGCATTCTGCTGTAGGTGTGTTTGACAGTCTGCTGGGTAGTCAGTCACCACCTGATGGAGTGGCCCAATGCAAAGCTCACATGTGCCACATTCATACAGCCAAGGGTGAAATCCTCACTCAGACTTTGGGGGGACTGAGTGGGGAGTGAGAGAGAGAGAGAGAGAGAGAGAGAGAGAGAGAGAGAGAGTGAGTGAGTGAGTGAGTGTGTGTGTGTATAATCCAGGATCACCAAAGTTAGTTTTAGTGAAGCAAGTAACCCAAAGAGAGACAGAGACCTCAGGACAACTAGTGATGGAGGTTTTTACTGGAAGGTGTGCGTGCACATATACACACACACACACGCACACAGAGTATCTTCTCTGTTTGTTTCATTTGTGGTACGCCACTACACTTAGTACAATGAATGCTGCCTTCACCTGACCGAGTGTAATTAAACAGTCAAATTTCCCGCTTTTGTACATTAAGAGGACGTGTCACCTGGTCCCCTGCGGCAATGATGCGCATGCATACAGCAATACTGGAATGTAATTTTACAGTTTTTACTCACTCCTCCCAGGTTAAGACCCTCCTAAGAAAACCATAAAAGCACCCCTAATACTGTCAGGAATGTGTCTTGCTCAAGGACACTTCAGCAGGGTGGATGGTAGCCAAATTCTCTGACTAAATGGTGGTCTCGCTAACCTGTGGTCCACCCCAAACATTGGCTTTGGTAATAGTCAGAGGAAGCAGTCAAGAAGGTGGGATGGAAGTTTGGTTACCAGGTGTAGAAATTACATTTTGGTGCTGACTCCAAGTTTCTTCTGGTCTGAACTCAAAAGACGCAGAAACTTTGGAGGGCCAAAGTAAACTGGGACCTGAGAAGCTGTGTCTGGGATGCCTGAGGAAAGGCAACAAACGTCAGTGTGCCCGCAGTTCTCACTGTCTAATGGCTGACTGACTAATCCCTGATATTCCTCCATGATCTAAACCTGCAGCCCACTGTAGCAATAGAACACTGTGGCATTGTGTCTCTGCTCTAAAGGAGTCTGTGATTCATTTACTGGCAGTGCGTTTTGGATCCATGTACTGTATTTTTCTCATCCTCAGTACTGTAGTGAGCTTCATCATTTCAGGACCCAACTGGTTTCTTTGTGTGATTGTTTATGTGGATGATTTTGATTGTGATACTTGTACAGCCATCACTTCACTGTTGTAAAGCAGGAATCCAACACTCCAATGAAACTATATTTACTTGTTTGAAATGTATTTTTTATTGTTGTCAGGAATAAAGAATTTTAAGTGTTAGTAGTATCTCCAAGACTTGGAGTATGATTTTGGCAGTATTTTGAAATTCCCTATTGATTACACTAGTTCTTTGTGCAATGACAGCGCCACTGTGAAATGCTGCAATAGCTCTCTCTGCTGGCAGAAACTAGGAATATTGTAATTGTACTTAATATCACACATGAAAAGTGGATGTTGTTTATTTAAGAATGTATTTCTGAACATATCTTTTAATAACTTTATTTGTTTCATGTAGAAATCCCTCACATTTCTATTTTCCATACTAATAACTGGACTAAAGTTATTTTTTGCTTATTTTAAAGATACATCATTCTTTTATGAATGGTGTTTAGCCTTGCTTGTATGTTTGAATAGTATTGCCATTTTATTTGAAAAAGCACATAATATAATCACTTAAATTTTTTTTAAAATTAAACAGTAAAAGCTTGTCATCTGATCCTCTCTATTCTCTTTCCCTTCCAGGTCTGCTTTGCTTTGGTGCCAGATCAGTGGTTCACAATGAAAGTGAAGAAATGAGCCTGCAGCGAGCAGCCCTGTCCCTGCAGTCCCTGCCACTGGACGTTTACTGATTCATACTATCCAGAAGACGATGCCCCTGTCTCCCAGATAACACTTCTGAGGACCAGGCCTTCACAGCACGCATTGTGCACCATGGCAGGAGAGACTCAGCGAATACATGCTGTTAAAGAGCTGGACGCTGAGTCCAAACTGCAGGATGAGGGGACGGCGCTGGAACTGCAGAGTGACAAAACCACAAAGGAGTCTTCAGAGCACTTTTCAAGCACAGGCACTGAAGTCACAGCCAGCAGCAGAGGGGCCAAAATTGAAAAACTAGAGAAAGAAAGGGACTTTCCTCAGCAGCGTGAGGCTGTCATACGGCCACAGCAGGCAGGGAAGATTGACTTCAGGTCACTGCAGAACCGATCAAAATTTGCCACTGACAGGACTTGGTCAAGTGTCAAAGGCAGCCCCCAGTCCCCAAGTGGAAAGGGCCGCAGCCGAGAGAAGGGGAAGCGGTCAGGAAAGACAGAGCGTGGCAACCCGCAACAGCTGTACAGACTTAGCATTACAAATCCACGCTCCAACCCCAACATTGGTATTGCCTACCCACAGCAGAAGGTTTCACCACCCAAGAAGTTGGAGACCAGTCGTGGCCCAGTCTCGGGCAGCTACAGATTCCACGTTCCAAGTATACCAGAGAGAGAGGCCGAACTACAGCAAGAAGAGCTCAACTATAGCCGCTGCTTCCAGGAGGCCTCCTCTAACCTTACCTCCCCAAGCTATACCTCACAGGCACTGGGTTCCTCAAGTGGAATGTCATCCCACCCACATCCACCCATGTCACAGCAGCAGCAGCCTTCCTCAATGGAGAACAACAGTGCACAGCATGCCAGCCAGCTGATCCTGGCTGACTTTCAGCTCAGTGGCTCTAATGCATGGCACTCTGCTGAAAGGACTTTTAATGGTGCTAACTATGGGGTTTCATCACAAAAATCCACTGCCCTTACAGAAGCAAATAAGTCAAGTGCCTTTGTGCCTGGTCCATTTCAATATGGATATAATTTTCTGGAAGAATCAACCTCTGACTCTTTTCCCTGTGAACAGAACCCTCAATCCCAAGACTTTACAGACTCTTCCCTAGGTTCTGTTCATGTGACCCACAACTCTTTTTCCTTTACGCCTGGAGAAGGGCAAAGCATTGCTCAGAACAGCACTCAGTTCAGTAATGAACAGCAGCCGGAGGATAGGAGCTCCTATCCTCAACCCCCACAGTCACAATTTATTCAAGGGGTAACATCCTCCATCCAGTGTCCTAGGAATCTGAGTGAGGACTCAACCAGCAGTGACAGCTCTGGCTCCAGCTCACAGCAGTCAGAGCAGGGGAAGACTGCCCTGCCTGAGAGCACAGACACTATTGGACAGGCAGACAGTAGGGATGCAGCCATCACCTCGGGGAGTAAGAGGAACTGTCATCCCAAAGACACAGCTGCCAACCAAAGAACACTCATTCAAGGGAGTGTGCACCATGCAAGAAATATTTCACAAGGTCCAGGCTCCCAAATGCACTTTCCCAGCAAAACATTTAACAACCCTCCAGTCAGTAACATTCACACAGGCTTAATGCCCTTTGATAAAAACATCAGTAATAAGGTTCTAAATAGGTTACCACACTCATGGGAGGGGCCTAATAAGCCATTAGCTGATCAAAACACAATTCAGTATACTGATATGAATGACAAGTTTCAGTTTCAGAACCAGCCAGCACATGAACAAAGACCAAATTCATCTAAAAATAGCAGAATGCCCTGGCAGCAGATACGGCCAACCTCTGCCATGCCGAATCAAAACAGAATCGAGTTATCTAGGCAAATAAGTAGTCAAAAATTGGCTTACATGGTTTCCCCCTCTGACTGGCAGGATGATAGTAAATCACAAAAACATAGCTCCTTGAAAAACCCCAGCTCATTTCAGAACAGCAGAACTAGTGATGGGTTTTCAAACCAAAGACAGGAGTCTGTAAAACATAGCAGTAATACAGTCTCAACTCTTAAAGTAGAGATGAGCCACGCACAAGCATGTGAATCCAAAAATAAGGCAATATATTTTGGACTCAACCAGTCTCTTCCAGCAGCATCATCGAGAAACTATAGCTATCCTCCATTACAGGTCCCACCTATGGGACTTATGATGGTGTCGCCTTATGAATCTCCTTTGCCCTCACCAGTTCATAACCCTGCACCTAGTAGCACCTGCTCTTCTCTCTCCCCAGCATCCACCAGTCCTGTTAACATCAGTTCAGAAGACAGTCAAATGTCAAAGTCAGCAACCCCCCACCCATTTTATCACCAGCCCCAAGCCAAAACACAGTTACCTTCAGATCACCTGAGCTCTCACCCTCACCAGTTTCATTCTGATGCTCCACGAAACCTTCCTTATGCACCAGACAGAGCCAAAGACGACATGATGAGCTACCTGCAAAACAGCACACATCCAAAGACTACTATGGATGGAAACAAAGGTTACATGGACAGTTTTGGAGTGGAACATCACCAGCCTCCACCACCGTACTCTGCACATCAGCTGTTAGCAACCTCATTAGCAGCAGCAAATCTTGACCAGTTAGACGTGCTTCTGACATGCAAGCAGTGTGATCAGAATTTCAACAACCTGGCTTCATTTCTAGGCCATAAGCAATACTGTGCTCAGCATACGTTTGCACAAAATGACCTCAAAGACGTATCAAAGTTGGAGGACAGCAGAAAGTTTCATGCAGAACCAGCAAAAACAGTGTCATCTGTGTCAAATGTTTCAATGTCAAGGTGCCCATCTGACCTTCACCTATCTCTGTTGGGCCTTAATAAGAATGGAGAACTCATATCTGACAGTGAAACAAAAGGAGACAATAAGGATGATCCAATGAAACTCAACTTATTCTCTGGTCCTGGTAACCTCCCTGTCCCTCTCCCTGAGCTAGAAATTGAGGATGCCAAATTAGACAGCCTAATCACAGAAGCCTTGAATGGACTGGGATATCAATCAGACAATGCAGAGATAGACAGTAGCTTTATCGATGCATTTGCTGATGATGACCTCACCACTGTCAAAGGAACATCAAACAAACAATGTCTGAAAACCAAAGAATCCCTGGTCTTTGAGAGCAAAAGTAAACAAACTGCAGATGACAGGTCTTTCACACAGGGAAAGTATTTTTATGACTCTGATGTTGAGAGCCCTGAGACAGATAAACAGTACACAGAAAGCAAACTTGAGAAAATATCTCTGAATTTGAAACAAGATGAGAAAATTAACATAAAAAAAGAAATCTCTCAGACAAATTCAAGAATTGCCTCAAGGGAGAAGATGAGGGAACAAGACAGCAAAGTGAAAGATGCACAAAAACTGTGCAAGTATGAGGACGAAAACACAAGTACACAAAGGATTCTCCTATCCAGCAAGTTTTCTGAGCGTTGTGGTGTTAAAAGCTTTCAAGATAGCTCTGCACTTCGAGGGTCAACACCCTCACAGGCCTCCACATCTCCAACCTCAAGAACTGCAGTGAAAGAGAGCAAGAGGAAAAGCACTGGAGGGGGCACCTGGAGCAAAGAACTTATTCACAAAATAGTTCAACAGAAAAATAAACTCCATAAGCTCCATGTTAAAGGTACCAAAAACCTGCAGTTTTCCTTAGTGATGGAGAGACTGACTCCCACTGTACAGAACCCTGCATTTGGAGAATACGACTATGTCTCGGACTCAGATGATGAATGTGAGCCTGTAAAGATAGCAAGCCAAGGCCGGCTGAATCAAAGCAGTCGGTGCAAATACACATACACTAAAGAGTGCAAATGGCGAGCAAAGAGTGAGAGGGACCAGGCAGCATGGAGACATGAGTCGAAGGAGTGTTTTGAGGTAAAAAAAAGCGAGCAGGTTTCTCTCTCGCCTGAGAAACACGGTTCTTACCAGAGACTCAGGAGAAGAGGTAGCAGGTCATCCACAAGCAGTGAACTCAGCACATCTGTGAGTGTTTCAAGTGATAGTATCAACAGTCCCAAAAGCACTGACCGCACTGACTCAGACTGTGAGAAAAAGACAGACATCAAAAAGAAAGCGTCTCCAGAGCAGAAAACCTATGAAAGGTCCTCCCCACAGAAGTTATGTAAAGAGTCCAGCACACTAGCACTGGCATTCACTAAATCTCTCAAGAAGTATAATATTGACAACGCCATTCTTTCTGATAAAGACAGTGCAGAGGATCCAAAGAAGTATCATTCAAATCCAGAAGTTGCTGATCCAGTGTCATCCTCACAAAAAACAAAAGACACAATCAACAACTTTGAAAAAAGCAGAAGCTCTCATACAAAATCAAGAGAGAAGCTGCTGTCTCACAAAAAAGAAACTGGCACAACAGTCACTTCAGACAGAAAGACCCTACAGAGAACAGACAATCTGTGCCCCAAAGAAGAACCAATACAGTGTAGCAGTACAGATAACAAGCCACTACAGTTTGATTCACACTCTCCCATCATCAACAAAGAAACGGATTTCACTATTGACAGAGACACAAAGGGCAAAAGAAGAGAGGGGCCCCAAGCCACACAGCCAGAGCTATCAGACAGTACCACATTTGAAAAACAGAGTGACAGTGTCTGCACAGTGAAAGAGGCTATGACTTTAGTTAATGACCTAGACACACACAAGCCTGCATCTCTTTGCACCTCTTTGATGGATGAGGTATGCCTATCTCCAACTGAAAGTAAAGGCCCATTGATACAAAAAGATACGCTCCACCTCATGCCCTACCCCCTGGATCAGGAACAGGGGCTCATGAAATCCCCACTTTCGTTTGACACCTCGTCAATGTTCGGGGACCTCACAGGATTCGACAGTGGTCTTTACTCAGATATGCCGATTCAGAAAGAGGGTTTCCATGAGAACACAGCTGATAAAAAGGAAGAGTTTGTGTCATCCTTCTCTCCCTTTCTGGAACAAAGAGACTGG
This sequence comes from Siniperca chuatsi, assembly GCF_020085105.1. Classification (NCBI taxonomy): domain Eukaryota; kingdom Metazoa; phylum Chordata; class Actinopteri; order Centrarchiformes; family Sinipercidae; genus Siniperca; species Siniperca chuatsi. The sequence goes on along the minus strand of NC_058045.1, from coordinate 16,249,448 downwards.
AACCTTATAGTTAGCCCTGTGCTACCAGATGAGATATCTCAGTACAAAGGCAACTCTGAGAAATCAAATGAAAAGAAACCAGATTACAATCACGTTCCTTTGTCTCTGCCAGAAAAAATAATAGACTACAGTACAAATCTCAACAGCTGTGCATCAGAGGATGAGCTAGAGATAAAAAGAATAGTGAATGAGCTTGAAAACCAGCTGCAGACAACTAAGATGGAAAACCCGCCTTTACTATCTCAGGATGTCCCCAAGCAGCTGCAAATGAGCAAATTTTCACCTTTACGTTTGGGTGATGTGTCACAGAGTGGAGGCACTGGTCTGGATATGAGGTGCCCTGTCCAAACCATAAGTGTACCAGTGACCAGTTTGCCCTCAGAGCCTTTCACTGAACCATGGGCCACTCCATTCCAGTTTGAGCTAGTGGGTGGCCACCACAGTCCCAACACTCCAATTCACAATGAACCAGGGACACTTGAACATTTTACTAAAAAAGATGATGCACCAAATTTGATCACCACAGCCTCACATATTGAACACCCACAGCTCCACCATGACCAGAAATCAGAGGAGAGAAACGCTGAAAGAGAGACTCCTGGAGAAACAAAGGAAGATATTTTAGAACAGAAGATATATACAGAAAACCTCATGAAAAGCCTGGAGGTGATTTCAGACTCTATATTCAAAAAAGAACCCATTATATCAGAACACAGGGAACCGAATGTCACCTCTCTCACGAGTCAACAACATCGAGAAATTGAATGTCAGGCAACTGATGCAGTTGACAGAGAAGATCACAGTGAAAAGGAAGCAATTACTGAGAAGGAGAATATATTATCACCTCCAAATATCAATGTGCAGAAGGATGACATTGAATTCATTCTGAATGATTCACAGTCATCTCTCTCTAACAGCACTGACCCCACAGTCAATGGAAACCAGCCAATTTCATCGCAGCCAAGTGAGCCCACAGAAAACAGTGACAGCAAGGCTGAGACTAAAGTCACATCAGAGGAGGATATCACTGAGAATAGTAATTTGATAGAGTCTGCTCACTGCTCAAGTGTGGTGACACATGACTCACATGTGGTTGAGAAGTCCGGCGGGAACAGTACTGCAGCAGACAATGTGAATCAGTTATTTAAAAGCAGTATTGACGATCCAGAACATTCAACCACAGATGGCTATGAGAAAGCAGAGGCAGTGAAGGGAATCACTGGTCAGTCTGTTAGCCATCCTTTATCACCAGCTCTACCTGGCACCAATCTAGACATTGGCGAGAAAATTCAGGATGTGATTAAAACAGCACTTGAAGAACAATCCACTGATATCCATGATAATCCTGAAGACATTAGTTCATCACATGCTAGTGAATTGAAATTGCAGTGCTCAGACAGCGTAATCGAAGAAATAACTGTGGAAACAGCAGAACAGGATCATTTGATTGGACTATCTCCCTCTAAAAACTGCAGCCATGCTAAGACTTACAGTGCAAGTCCAACAACTGATATGTTAGTGGAGATGGTCACCAGAGATAAGCCCTGCAGTCCAATACTGGTGGAAACCAAAACAGAGAGTACTAGTCACTTCTCACCCTTCCAAGACACCCAGTCCATAGAGGGACAAAGAAATCAGTTGATTCTTTCACAGTCTGATGGCATCATTGACAGTGATTCCTGTGAAGTTATTCCATCGAATGACTCTTTAAAACCTGAAACAGGTCTTGCCTTTGAGGCCATTCAGAAACAAGAGGAGATTTTAAATGTTCAGGACATCAAAGAACAACTTCCTATTGATTTCATGGCAAGTCACCAAAACTCACCGTGCAGAGAAGAGATGGGAGAAAGTCACTGTCTTTTTCTACACACTGCCCCAACAACCCGTCCTCTTTTATCAACCTCTCATCCAACACCCATGCAGAAATGGGACATAGAAGAGGATTCATGTCAGTCGCAAAGCAAATGTAATAATATGTCTGTTAACCAAGGATCAATTGAAAATATGAAATCCCCCATAAACAAAGAAGAAGACAGCAATGTCAAAGAGGCTTTAAACAGAACAGATGAACAACTCAACACAACAGCTGAGATGGAGTATTCTTTGATAAGCCCACCCCCCCTGGACTTGGGAATCTTGGAGTGTAAAATCCCCAGCTCTGAAACCACCATTCCCTGTCCACATCCAGTGACCAACTCAGAACCACCAGAAGTATTAGATGGCCTTGAAAGGAGAGATCCAATATATGATTTCAAACTCAGCCCTCTCAACTACAACAGCAGCTCAGACGAACCTCCACAACTGAATCAATATGACTACATACCAATTTCACCAGCCAGTAAACCTGAAGAGATTCCAGACATCAAGCAGAGTCCCAGAGATGACTGTGGACCATGTGACCTGAGTGTTAACCCTGCACTGATTTTTAACCAAACTGAAACAGACACAGAGGTATCACTAAACTCTGCAGCTAAACTGAATTTATCAGATGAACCACTGCACCACCAGCAGAGTATGAAATTCACATGTTTTTCATTGGGTCTCCCACCTGAAATCAAAAGCAAAGATTCCTCAGCCGGTAATATAAAGACAGACTTGGAGATTTGCAATGATCCAGTTGGACCTGTTGAGCATTTGCATATTCATGCTGACCTGCTGAGAAAGGTTGAATCAGAGAATTTAGATTCTCACAAGGCTTCTGCTGAGGACAGTACACTTATCAGTAAAGACATTTCAGATGGTCCACCCACTCCTAAGCCACTCATCATCTGTGAAAATGAAAAAATGCCTCTTCTACCAGACCCATCAGAGAAGCAGCCAACAATAGAGATTGGCCAGTGTTCAGCAACACACCAAGTACACAGAGAAACAACACAAAGAAAGACACAGAACAACAACGCTCAACAGCGGAAAGTGCTCTGTGAAATCTGCTTCATGTGTTTCAGGACTGTGCCAGGGTTAAAGAGACACAAGGCCATGAAACATTTGGTCAGAACTGAAAAACACATTGGTCCACAGAGCATAAAATCAAGCCATCAGGGGACTATGCTTATTTATGAAGCATCACAAACTACAGAGAAAGTACATAAAGATGATTCACAGACCTGTTACCCAAGTAGCACTCCCATAGCTAAAGCAGCAGAGACTGAGTCTGTCCTAGAGGAAATGGCAACTGAGACAAGTGCAGTGGCAGTGGATGAAATAGGCCATCAAAACCCTCTGCTGCCAACAAAAGCAAAGAAGAACAACAAAGCTAGAAAGAACAAAAACAGTGAGGTAAACATAAACCCCAACCCTTTCTCTGATGAGCTTCTGAACATATTAAAAACAGACATACTGCAAGCTATAACTCCTGAATTCAAAAGCAGTGGACTACAAGAGCGTCGCAAATCTCCCGTGGGCCAGGTGAAAATCAATGACAGAACTGGAACTGGAACAGAGAAATTCCCTCACCCTGTTACTTCAAACTCTGGCTTTGACAATACACCCCGATCTCCAACAAAAGAGATAAATGTACTTAATGAAACTGTGGCACTAAATCAAATCACTGATACAGAAGAAATTAAATGTACAAGCATGACAGAGATGGCAAATGGGGAAGTGTGTACAGATAATAATGTGGAAAGTGCTATATCTGTAGACAAGGATTTAATCAGAGAATCTGATGAGTCCAGAAAGACTCTGTCCACTGTGGAAGAAATGTGTGAACAGAAAGGATCAGAAGAGAGCCTTGCCCAAGAGATTCTTAGAAAAGTGGCAGCTGAGATAAAATGTGAGAAAAACAGCAGTCCTTCAGACAAGGTACATCCTCTCTCCTGTTTGAATTCTTCCCCTTTCAGTCCTCCCGGCATGAGTCCCAATCTGAAGGCATTACTTGATGACGACACCACATTCTCACAGCTGTTCCCCAGAGATGAGGAGGCAAAAAGGAAAAAGTGCCCAAGGGTGTACAGCAAAAGAAACAAAAGACAGAAGCTATCGCCCGATTCAAATATGAGTCAGGACTACCCTAATTCAGAAACCTCCTTGCAAAATAAAGATCAGTACACAGAAAACCAAGCAGAACAGACATTCACTGACAATCAAACTAACTGCTGTAAATATGAGACAATATCTGTTGATGATGCCATCATGTTGAATATGTGCCACAACAGCACATTAAATACTGATGCCAAGCCATTGTCAGATGTTAAACAAAGTGATCAGCAGGATGTTCATGAGAATATTAAAGAACTTGGCAATAGCTTCTTGAATCCACTCGAGAGCACTATTGATAAATCTTCAATTGAATGGAGTGGTTCCAGTGACTTCAGTGGCTTTGATGCAGGCTCAACGGTGACCTCTGACCCCAGCACCTGTAAAGCAGAAGTGCCAACCGCACCCTGCCCTCTGCCTATGCCCTCTTCCCCGTACACTGTAGAGCCATGTGCCACAGAGAGTGTCCAAACCTTCCACAGCATTGACATCCAAAACATCAACACCACTTTTCAACTTCCTGAGATTCAGTTCTTTGACTCTAATAAAGATATCTCAGTGGCTCCTCCTATTGCAACTGTTAAAGTAGAGAACAGAGATGATGAAAAGTCTAAGAAAGTAACGGAGCGGCGAGGCAGGAAACGGCAAGATGGTGGAATAAAGGTCAAAGATAAGCAGTACAAGTGCAAAGTGTGTTTCACTTGGTTCCTCACCCTAGGCGAGCTGAACTTCCACAAACTCTCCCACAACCCCTCTCCACCTCCAACTTGCTACATGTGTGTCCAGCGTAAGTTCAGCTCCAGGGAGCAACTGAGAGACCATCTGAGGGAGAAACATGCCAAGAACAAGACAGGTATCTGGACCTGTGGAATGTGCTTGAAGGAGATATCAGATGTGTGGATGTACAATGAACATTTACGAGAGCATGCCACTCAGTTTGCCCGGAGAGGTCAGACTCAAGGCTCCATGTTAGGTATTCCAGGCTGCTTCATGCAGGAGACAGCTGTGAAGAACTTTATAACCTCAATCATGCAGCACCGACCCAGCAAAGCCAACAGAGAGTCTAGCAAAGCCACTAAAGAACAGGAAAAAGTTGTTGCTGCAGACAGTATTATGGAAGAGGGGAAAACCGAAGGGGCTGAGCCAAAAGTTCACAAAACTAAAAGCAGCAGTGGAACAGGTGGGAAGCAGAGCACATTAACCCCACTTGAGGTCCTCCACAAAACAGAGACACCTAAAAGTGTAGAGATGCATCCCAACTGCAAAGACCCCTCAAGAGACTGCCACCACTGTGGGAAACAATTCCCCAAACCATTCAAACTCCAAAGACATTTAGTGGTTCACAATTTGGAAAAGATTTTCCTGTGTCACAAATGCCCTGTCTCTTATCAGGAGGCCCAAGAACTTAAAGGCCATCTGAAGAGAGCGCATGAGGAGGTGGATGAGCTGGATTCGAAACACACCACCCTCTACACCTGTGAACTCTGTGCTGATGTCATGCATGTGATTAAAAAATCCTTCATCTGCAGCACCTGTAACTATACCTTCTCTAAGAAGGAACAGTTTGATCGTCACATGGAAAAGCACCTGTCAGGGGGGAACAAAATTTTCAAATTCCGAGGTGTTCTCAGACCAGTCAAAGCATCTGCGTCCAAAGAAGATGAATGTAATTCGCCTGCAAGTAAGAAGAGGAGAATTCTCTCTGACAGTCTGCAAGATAATAGCTCAGACAGCGGCATCGCCAGTGTAAGCTCACTGCACTTAAATCAAAATTCTGAAACACAGTCTTCAAAACCCTCCATGTCCACAGCAGAAGACTCCACACAGACCATCGCAAATGAATACCACAGTGACACAAACAATACAAATGTGAAGACTGAGGACATTGCTGAGGACTACTCTCAACTACTTGTAGAGCTGGAGAAATGTATTCATATGGGCTCTTCAGAGTCTGCTTCACCCAAGAAAGAGGAAATTGACCCAACCCCCTCACCTGTTCTTGATAAAGAGGGCAATGGAAAATCAATTACTGAACCATGTGACGTGAAAGAGGAGAATGAGTCAGTCTGCATTAGAGCAGAGACAACCTCATGGTCAACATTTAAAGAGCGTAGTAGTGCGGGGGAGGAGATTTTTAAAGCTAAGGAAGACTTTGCTGAGAGTGACACAGCTGAGACCAAAGAAAAAACAGATTCACTTCCACCTAATGAGGATTCTTTCATCAGCTTAAGAGAAAATCAAATTATTTCAAAGACACCTGAGTTAGCAAAGCATGAATTAGCTGTTGATGTGATGGACCAACAGAGGGATGATGAGCAGTGGCATCACACGTCGAAAGCTTCCAATAATGACAGCAAACAGCCAACTTTATCTCATGGTGCTGAGCAGGAAGGTAGCAGTCAGATGAAAGACAAAGGTGCCCCAGCCAAAACAACTGACAACACTAAAAACAGCACTACAACTAGCAGCACGAAGACTACAGAGTCCGCACCAGTCCTCCACTCCAAGGTTTCCCTCAATGCTTCAGCCTCAAATGAGGACAAAGAATCTGTTAGACCACAGAAGAAAAGGAAAGACATGAAATCCCCCCACACCCTGCAAAGGGTTTCCTCGCCAGCCACACAAGAGAACTTCGGTGTTGACTGTAGGGCCAAAAAGAAATTTCGCCCCAGCAAGTGTGCAATTTCTTCTCTGCAAAGAAAGTCAGATGGACCCAATGACTACCCTGTGCTGTCCTCAGTACGGGACGACGTTGTTAGCAACAAAATCATTTCCAAGTGCAAGACTTCAAACTTGGGTTTGCAGTCAAAAAGAAGCTTGCTTGATAGCTGTATACAAAAGAAAGCTGAAATTGTGATGCCTCTTAATGGGGATTATAAAGCCAAAAAGGGACCTCTGGGACGGCCTTTGCATCCCCCTATTTCTAAAGTGTCTTCAGTTCCCATAAACAATTCTTTGAATAAATCTAGGCCAAAGATGGGGGTAAGGTCAATGGAGAGCCATTCCTACCGGACAGCAGAGTCCCAGAACCACCTCCTAAGCCAGCTGTTTGGCCAAAAACTCACTAGCTTTAAGATTCCTTTAAGGAAGGACACATCAGAATCTATTAACTGAGCGAGGTGTGAGGGATCTGTGAATAAGAGACTGTAAATTTCACAGTTATAAATGTTTAAGACAATTCAGTATGGTGAATGAGATTGCACAGCTCTTTTCTGTGAAATGCTATCTTTAAATACTTACATAGTCACTTTATGTCTTCTTTGTACATGTGTTTTTATTACACAAATGTGAGGATGAATGGCAGATATGAATTTTGGGTCAAAAATGAATATGCTAGTTGGAAAAATCATTGAACTTTTTTTTCTGCTTTTCCTTTGTTGGATATTATCGATTTCAGAGATTGTATTTCATATACCCAAAGGAAAGAAAAAAAGAATACTTGAAAATACAGTAAAATATTTTTTTCTTCAAAGAAATGCATGTTCATTTTGCATTCATAACATGATCTTATCAGTTTAAGTCTTTCTGCAAAAGGACTAAATGGCATCATAACTGACCTGGACTATTGTCTGTGCACCTTTCGTAAATGCTTCTAACATATTAATTTTGTATTATTTTTTAACTTTACTGTACTGCATTGACATTCATCATATTAGCCTTTGTATAAACATTACCTGGTGCTACATTGTGTTGTATTGTAATGTGAATGCCAATGTCCTCGGAAGGGAACATGAGATCTGTAGCAGTTACAGTACATTCATCCAACTGTTTTTACTGGTTCTCTGTAGTTTATTCAAGATACTCTGTAAACCATCCACGTACTTCATATGTAGGCTGATAGAACATTAGGAAAGCTTCCATTGTATAAACTCAGGTGCATACAAGGACATCACAGTCCCAAGACCTGTATTCGGAGTTCTTCCCATGCACTGATACCACACACAAATCACAAACTCAATCATTTGTGTCTGTAACTCCAACTGTTTAATTATGAATAGTATTTACTAGGACAACAAAGGTGCTTTATCTTGTTTATACTGTATGTATCTTATATTGTATAATATTGTAGGTAGATTGTTTTTTGGTGTAATGCTTCATGTCAAAGTTTATTTTAATAATGTGCAAAAGAATCGAATGAGAAGAAAGGGAAATGCAGTGCCTCTTGCAAGTTGTAAAGTGGTTCACTAAGTGCCTCTTTTATAGTTGGTTATTAAAGATCTGTATTGGTCTCTCCTTGCTCTTTTCTTCCTTTGTTCATGACATGTTTTGCAAATGTTCCAACTACCATCCCTGCAGACTGCAGCTGTCACCACATGCATCAAACACTGGAAGCAGTGGAAGCTGCTTGTGCCTGGAGGCAAAAACAGGTGCACACACAACAAAGTCTGACTTCATTTTTTTGTCTTCAGATCAGCACTTCAATGAGCTCACTCATCATCTGAAAGATGAGCATAAATGTATCTTTACTACAGGAAAACATTCAACAGAAGACAGTTACATTTATCCAACCATATGTTAGTCTACACGAGCAATGTCGAGCAGGCGGTGAGGAGCTCTCACTTCTGTCATGCTTCTGTCATGTTGCTCTCTCACCACTTGTAAAATGGCTTCCATTCCTACACGAACATTTTTCATCATCACATAGGAATAAAAAGCCATAGTACACAGTGGCATACATGTAGAAACAAACAGTGAGGAGGAATGTTCTCATGTCATCCACTGAATTACAATGAAACCTGGGAAAAGGGGTCTGTAAGAAAAGAGGGGAGGATGATAGAGTGGGGAAGAGAGTAAAAGTAGACAGATAGGGAAGAAAGAAAAGAGGTTATTTTATTTGTCGACGACTGAAGCTCAAGCATTCAGCTATTGTGAATAAAATATAAGGTAACACTTTATCTCGTTAGTTAGCTGTGGACTGACTGAAATTGAGATTTGTACTAAAAGATAAGTAACATGTAACACCAAACACCAGCAGACTGATCAAGAGACTTGAACTCATCAGTCTGTGTGTTGATTATGAACATATTCTTACATATGTAAATGTGGCAACTTTTTCTGCAAATCATATATCTATAATGCATTATATACACTTAAATAACATGCATAAGGCATCATAAGTTGCTATAAAGCTTCATAGTGCATTAGGGTGGCTTTTACATACAGTATGTCCATAATATGTTACAAGGGCATAATCGGTCTACCCATTTTTCATTCTTTTGTCAGTGCTTTCTGTAAACATAATAAACCATCAATCCATGTGTTAACTCTGACACCATCTTGAGAGACCATGGCAGACATTCAGAGGAAGTGTGGAGGAAACAGAACCACAGTGTTGTTGAAATGTCTTCTCTAATTAATTTAGTGGGAATACTGGTTTGGCAGCACTCACAGAGACCATGTTTTTCGACTCATTGATGACAGCAGCAAGCATAACTGTCAGTGAATTACGGACCTGAATCCCTGTCTACTTCTCTGTTCAACTCCACTCACTGTATCAAAGGTTTTCCAGCAGGATGGGAATTCAAATTCATGAAGGTATGCTGGCTGAAGTGCTATAACTTGACATTTGTTACAGTACAGTAAAAGTTGTGAATGGCATGGTAAAGATATAAATTCAAACTCAGTTTTCTTGAAGTAGACGAGGAGCTGTCATGATGGCGTTTTGCCAAGATAATTACTCTCCAGCCATTATATTGTATTGTATTGTATCTCTTTGATTGCAGAAATCACCTTGATGCTCAGAAAATGTTATAATCTTTTATACAAATTGGATAAAGCACTAAGGAGCATTTGTGATACTTAACTGTGATACCTATAAGATTTTATTCAGCTATATGTTAAACATTTTAGATATAGGTATTGTATCATGATCTACTGTACCATATTTTTGACTTCAACACCTTTTATTTGCCTAAACTTAATATTAATCTTAGCTGAGCGTCTACCACAAGTACAGTGATAAACATTTTAGCAGATGTACTCAATAATCAAGATATTGGTAGTTGGCATACACTGCCAGTCAAACAGTTTATCAACACCCTTAATTTTTAGCGTTTGTAATTGTAAATGGATCCTAAATACCAAGTACATAAAAGTATTTTGTATATATGTATATTTGCACTTACATACAACATTAGCAGAGTTTATATGGTTTATACATACTGGTCTGCCTGTAGGTCTGTCATTTTCATCAGTATCTAGAGGCCTTTAATACAATAAACCACAATGCTGACAAACTGTTTTGGCAATTCTATAGTGTGACAATCTGTCATTTATCAGAGTAATACCAGTTTGTCTTTTCTCAATCATAGTCCCACCAAAGATATATATATATATATATATATATATATATAAATTTTGATCGGCAGTGTATAAATTGCAAATAATTTGGTGAACATTATTTGATCACTTGAAAATACCTTGCTGATGCCCATTGAAACACTTAATGTTGCTTTAGCTGACATGCTGTTAAATATCGACTGATGTATTGTTGAGAGGTCAACAGGAAAATATCAAAGTGGTTCACTAAATGATGCAAATGTTTTGTGATTTAGGTGGAATGCCTTCTTTTCATTCAAATCACAGGACAGTATTAAATCCCCTCACATTTGTAGATTCACACAGCATAAACCAAATGAAAAGAGCCAGAGTGGGAAGATGGAAGACCATCTGTTGATGTTGTGTGTGTGTCTTCCTGCAGTAAATGGATGCCATTGATCCAAAGGCAGTAGTGTCAACATTAATTAGAAAAGAAAAGAACACTTATAGAGACTTACAATGTCTTTAGTTTAAACACACAGTTGAACCATAAAAATATAGAAAATAGCTTGATCTCAGAGGAGACTATACTGTATGTTGTTAAGAGTCCAGAGTCCAACAACATTCAACAGACCACACAATGTTATCAGAGTTTCTGTGTGAATATTGCAAAATGAAATCTAGTTAAATATTCAATTAGAGGATGTATGGTTCATTCTCCAAGCTGAGATTAAATTCATTACACTGCAGGAATCTTGGCCAGTCAGGGATTCAGTGATGAGTGTGGTGCCTGAAGGCTGAATGATTGATGACTTCTGGGACATCTGAGCCATCAAGACATGTAAATGAAATGCCTGTGATTAACATGTGACACTAAACAATTAGAATAGAAGCCAAATAAAGGAGACATGTTTTTTAGGTATTTAAAATTTTGCCAGTTAAATGTTTCCTTATGCTGATCTATTTTCCTCCTCAATCATGCTGATCTGTGTCATGTTGTACTGGTAATTTATTGCCAAAATTATGGTTGATGCTTTATCCTTAAATGTACCTGGATTTTAACCGATCCTCTTGTTGTGCTTTGGCTCGCTGCACCTGTGAATCTCCTCCAGGTCCTCCGGTCAGCAGCTGTGTGTTGATTAAGACAAAATTAAAGCAGAGATCTCAGTATGTTTCACAGTCACAGTTTAGCCCAGAATGTGTCACAAAGTGTGAGTGGGGGCCCCACACACCCTACTGTCAGGCATCCTTTTATCATCTGATCTATGAGGAAATTCTCCAGAGGCACAGTCATGCAGGAGCATGACAGGAACGCTTTGCGCTTTGAAGTAGAGTGACATTATCAGTAAGTATGGTCTTGAAATAGCATCTCTTCTCTCTGTCTCTCTCACTCCATTTCTGAGTCTCCCTCCACGTCTCATCTCATCGCCGACTTTCAATCCTCCGTCTATTTTCCTCTGCCACCACTCTCCTTCTCCTTCTCTTCCTTTTCCCATGCTTTTCTTCTTCTTCTACATCAATTTCCTTCTAAGTGACTCACCTCCTCCTACCATTTTTGCTTCTGCTTCTCCCCATTTTCTTCTTTCACCCTTTATCTCAGTCACTCACCTGCTTTTTTCTCCTTCTCGTCCTTCCCTGGTTTTTCACCTCACCCTATTTCTCTCCACTCGCCATTTTTTTTTTACTTCCGCCCCTCCCTGTTGCCCCCTCACCTTTACACCCACCCTTCTCCCTTGTTTTCCCTCCCTTTCTATCTCCTCTCGCCCCTCACCCTCATCCTTGGCTCCCTCCCCCCACACTGTGGAGCTGGCTGTTGGCTGCCTCTCAGGGAGGTCGGGAGATCAGGGGCAGATAGAGATGGGCTACTGGTCAGCGGTAATGACACACAGGCTGAGGGGTCACTCAGGTCACCTCTGTTAGGAATGTGGGGTTTCAGCCATCACGGAAAGAGATATATAGATAGATGGATGGGGAGGGATTTGTCGCATAAAGGGGAGGGAATGACTGAGCATCCCTCTCTGCACACACAGGGGCGAGATTGTGATGAATTTCCGCTGGGATGATATCTGAAATAATTTCTATTCCACAGTGAGAATGTGTATGAATAATTCAATATAAACATACAAGACATCAAACCAATTTTGCCTGACAGTCATCAAAACACTGCCTACCCCCTTAAAATCCTCAAATGGGAGTGCTGGCTGTAAGAAAACTACACAAGGAAAACTACACTCCCACAAGACTGGCACCTGAAATAGTAGTCAAAGGAACTGGGGCAGTAGTAACATCAAAATGAATTACTAAGCAATCGAGCAGATAAAAATAAATCATGGTGAGGAAAAAATAATACGGAAGATTGAACATGAACATTAAAGTAAAGTCAAGTACACTTTGGATTTCCTAATTAATGGCCTCTCAGCAGGAAGTTGAGGTCCCTTACTGCCAACAGTGCCTTTATCTACTTAACCATTTGTCACTCCAGTCAGCACCAGAGAGGGAACAGGCTGTACACAATAACTAAAAGTACCTGTTTGATGTTCCAGGTTTACAGGAATAAATGGGGTTGCTCTACAGGGGCTATGCAAACAAATGAAAGCCTGTTGATGTGTGTCTGCAATGACTGGAACACTGCACCCAACAGCAAGTGTCTTCGGAGCGGCTGGCCTCACAGATGACACGCAACTGATTTTAAAGAATGTTTGTTACACACACAAACTTTGTAATTAGTTTGCTAGCTGGATTGGTTGCAAATACAATTTTCTAATTATATATGAGGCACCCAACAAAAATTCTATTTATACGTATTTCACACAGATCCATTCCACTTCTCTGATCTGTTTCCTTTTTTACTTCAATGACAGACTACAGAGAAAATCAACGGGTAATAACTGGCAGGTAAGAAGTAGATGACAAGAAAGGGTCTTATCTCTTGATGGCAAATTGCACTTCCTGGCATAACATTTTGAAATCCACCAAACTGCACTCATGCATATGAGAGACAGAATTACCCATATTGTGCATAGACAGTACAAATGACCCTTTATATACAAAGCTGGACCTGCTGGCCTGTAGGGATGCCTCTGAGACTCTCTCCATCCCCCCAACCCTTCTTCACCACCCCTTATTACTTCTCCACTAACCTTCATCCTCTCCCCTCCTCCACCTCCACCTCCACAGTGCGCTTCCTCAGTTTCTCCTCCCGCTGCTCTGTGGTTATCACAGAGAATCTGAGGGATCTACCCTGACGTTTGATGTGGCACAAAATTGGATTTCCAGTGTGATTCACTCCCCTCGCCCCTCGTGGAGTGTAATCCACGCTGTGACTAATTGAGTGGCATGCCAACGGCCTGAGTGTGTAAATGGATGGCTGCTGGTCTGAAATGTGTCTGTGACCTGCTCTTTTTTGGTCTGATGGCTTGTGAGTTCATTAGACAGAGATGGGAAAGGACACATACACACACACTCACACACATAAGTCCTGGCTGTGCAGGATTCTCTAATACAAAGACACATTTTATCCTTTGTCAATGTCATCTCTTGTTGTTGCCTCTTGAATGTGACCCTGCATGCGTTGTCTGGCCGTCTGTGACATTCATAATTAATCTTAGCAGAAAAAGAAAATAAATGTATAATACAGAACACATCCTATAGACTGGCTGAACATGAATTACCAGGTTCGACTATGACATTAGCCCTTGTGCATAAGCAAACCTGTAATCTAAAGTGGGAAACAGAGGTATCAGGTACAGATGTTACAGGATGACTCACCACAGCTATGTCACCTGTCTGACCACCATTATCCCAGAAGGCATTGCTTTAACCTGGTAAATCCCTTATGCAGACAGAGGAAGAGCTCTATAACGATGATGCAACAGACATAAAAGCATTTTTTTCCTATGTCGATAGGTTATCTTCACACAAAATCCCTACACTCTAATCTCAAATCTTTGTCATGCCCTCTGCTCTGGGGACCCTGCATCTGATTTGACTTTGAATAATTTAAGCTGTTTTCCTCCCCAGAGGACTCAATACAGCAGTTTCCTCTTCATTAAAAACTTTCCACTAATGTGTGAGTGTGTGTGTGTTTGTGTGCCCCCCTCATTTACAGTGAGCACTCTCCTTCCACACCCCTGCTAAAATATACACACCCACACAAATTCACAGAGACAGGCTGGGATATAGAAGTGTACTCAACACACACACACTCCCAAGGTTTGCTGTGACACATTCTAAAAACACGATGATTACTTTGAACAAATGAGATGCTGGCAGTAATTTAAAGCATAATGGCAGGCAGCACACAACAAAAGGCACTAATGAATGAACTGGATGATAACGTGGCATACGTACCTGCAGGATTTCATTCACCAGACTCTCGCTGCTTCTCCCCTCTGTTTGTCTCTCACCCCTGGCTCCCTCTTTGTGGATGTGGTTGTGCCTGCCAGCCTGTTTCTGGAGGAGAGAGTCTTCACCCTGTCGAGTCGGGGACTGGGGCTCAGCTGCAGAGACTGACATCATCCCTTTCAGAGAGGAGGTTTTCCCCTCCCGCTATCTGCACCCTCTCTCTCTCTCTCGCTCTCCCTATCTCTCTCTCTCTCTCTCTCGCCATAACTTAGCCACTCACTCACTCTGTACAGTAGTATACTCCTCCTATCTCTCCCTCCCCTGCTCCTCTTTTTTTATCTCTCCTATTCTCTCTTTCATTTGCTTCCACATATTGCTGTTATTTTTCAAAGCCACCACATGTGAGAGATGTTGGCAGTAAAACTGTGGCTCTGTATACAGTAACAACTGCTAAACTAGGACTTTACTATTCACAGCAGCCTGGACTTGTACTGTATTTTACCCCTCATAATCAAGCATGTGAATCTGTCGTCCCAGAGGAAACCGATACACTAGGAGTTTTTCATTAGAGGTTTTATTAATTGATGCGGTTGCCTGCAGGTCTTTCACAATTAGCTTCTTCTCTTCCTCTTTCTCCCTGCATCTCCTTTTCATCCGTGTTAAAGATCAAGGATTGGAGGAGTACATCAAGACTGAAGCCTAATGGGCAGCATGCTTTCACCTGTCCAATTCTTTTAGATCAGCAGGAATGAAAAAGGAAAGGAGCTAAGCAAACAGAGCCCCTTTGAGTCTATTGAGATGGATGCCTGCTGAGGTGCCTGCGGTGGTGGAGATCGGTGTTGCTGTCCATGGTGCTGATTACAGCTGAAGGAGACATCACTAAGGACAGCAGTGACCCTGCAGACCCGCAGAAAATAGCCTTGAACAGAGCTGGGAAGGAAAACCTGTTTCAGCTGCTGCAGAAATCTTAACAAACACACACGCACCGGCTTGCACGTGCACACACACAAGCACATGAGTGTACACACCGACAAACACACGAACACGCACGTATAGAGACTACATCTACCTCCCAGCCTGCTCCTCTGTCTCCCACGGGCAATTCTCTGCGTCTCAACTCATTTAGGCTTACATTCATCACTGTAAGGTAACAGTGGCAGGTGGGATTAAAATGGATAAGCCCTATTAAAGAAATGTGTGGTGCATGTTACACCCAGACCCACACACACATATACACACACAGTTGTCCAAAGAGCCACATGCATTTAACTGGAGGCACAGCACTAGCCTCAGTCCTTAAACACAAATGCAGCAGACTATATTAAAATGCACACATGCATGGATGTACACAGTTTGGTAAAGGCACAAAACAGTGAGATAAAGGGCTGACAAAGCAGCTTGATGATGACATTCACAGTGGCAGAACAGGAGGGAGAAGTATAGATGCTGTGTAAATTGGTGCTTTTCTGCCTCTCTCACTGTGGACTCCTTTTTGTTGTCTTAACTCTCGTCTCAAGAGGTAGCTTTTAGAATCTTGCCTCCTTGTTTCCATAGTGACACTTTCCCTCCTTTGTGTGTGTGTATTTCAGAGACACACAGAGAGGAGAAAGACAGGCGTAGGGAGGCAGAGAGGAGGGGGATGACAGCGAGATAACTTGGTTCACTTACATTTATTCACTACAAAAAGAGAAAAGGAAAGAAAATCCACATAGCCAGTTTTCTGCATCAGGGAAGCCTCCTCTGTTCGCTTTTCATTGGCCGTCAGCAGTAAGTTGTTTAACTTTTTGACTAATGGCTCTGCAACAGCTCACCAAAAATAAAACTGTTGTTACTTGCTGTGATACCAACAATAGTGCGTGCTAATTCTGTGTCTGTGTCTGAGTTCATTCCTCAGAATATTGTTTTTGGGAGAGTTTTTAATTAATTAAACACTGTGCTGATTGCAGGGGCCTGCAAGCGCATCTGAAAATATACCTCACACATTAAAAAATTCTGTTCAAGTTTAAAAATACACAGTTGAAAAAAACACAATTCTTAATGCACAAATATTGAATTGAAACCTATTTTTTTATTACGTACCTAGTGAAATAGTCCACAGTCTTTCTACGGTGTGAGGTTATTTTCTCACAGACTGGAGCACCTTTTAAAAAAGATATTTGTACTAGATATGGATTTTAATCAATTGTGGATCCTCATGTAACCCTCAAATATTTTTCCTTCATTTTCTACCCAATAGTATCATTCAGTCACATTATCCGTAAGTTATTGCACAGCTGTATCGATTGTAAACTCAGGAAGCAATAATGAAAAACATTCAGAATGACCTTCAATGGTACAACTATTAGCTAGATAAAATACAATCTAATCTAAATCTGTGGCGCACTGTGTGTAATGAATTATTAATTATGGATATTAAATGGCTGAATTTATCACTTTCACAACAACCTGGGTGGATTTAGGAGATTGATGGCAGGAAAACAGATGTGTGTGTGTGTGTGTGTGTGTGTGTATGTGCGTGTGCGCCCATGTGAGATGGTATATATAAGAGTTTAAATCTCCTCTTGTGGCCAAGAAGCAATGCGCACAGTGAAAAGACTTAGCCGAGGAGCAAATCCCTTCTCCCCATGCTCTCCAGCATATCAGGCAACTGCGTTCCACATCAGTGAATCAGTATCAGGAGCAAGGGCACTGGAGGCTCGGCTGAGACGCAGGGTTGACTACACATAAGGGGATTGTCCAAACTGAGACGTCTGCCATCTTGAGCTGTCATAACTCTTGTCTATAAACAAGGATACACCTGACAAACTTAATGAAATGACGGATGAGGTAAATGGAGCCTCTAAGAAAGGATGAACTTTTGTGTCCCTTCTTAATCGTTCACCATCCTGATAATACAGCACATTTAAAACAAGGCCTGAAAGAGCACCTGCAAACTTTTCAAGAACCCCAGGGTGTTCACACAATATTTCAACAGTTTTGAGTGCTTTGGCTGTTCTCTACAGTTTCTGAATGCCTAACAAAGACTAACATGGGAGCAAAACATGAGTGATCTGAGTGCAACAGCAGGGTGGTATTAAATAAATTGGAGCTATTCCCCATGAGTGGTTGAAGTGGTGGTTCTTGACATTTTTTCTGGTTTTGTAAGAGAGAGAACAGCCAAAAGAGCAGTAAGGAAAATGCAGAGCGGTGAAAAGAGACTATTCATGTCAGCGGTGCTGACTGATGCTTGAGTAGCTCTGAACCGCTCTCAGCAGCAGGTTGAAGTCGTCTTAAGCCCAGTATTGCTCAGCTGCTCCATCAGCCTGGAGTTATCTCCATAAAAAGCCGGTCTATCACCCTGACAGTGAGGCTGAGGCGGAGGCGTAGCACCCAATCCCTCACCATTTCAAATTACTGTAACCTACCTGCCAGACACTTCCCACAGTAGACAGAACTGAGGCCGTGTTACCTTGTAAGGATTTGTTTTCACCGAGATATAGAAGTTGCTCATCCATGTGATTTCAAATCTGTGTGTGCAAGCAAGAGTGTGTGTGACTCCAAGTGGGTGGCGCATGGCCATAGATGACTGTGTAGTCTTATCTTCACTTTTCTATTTTGTCTTGAATCAATCCCGAGTGTAACAATACCTATTTCTCTCTGTATAATTGGACTGGATGACAGGCACATCTGAAGTCAGCCGATGAAAGCCTCTCCTGACAATGGTGTCTGGCCTGTGACATGACTTGAATGAGGAAGAGATAACGCTGCAACATGCTGCCACACACACACACACACACACACACACACACACACACACACACACACACACACACACATATATATATATATATATATATATATATATATATATATATATATATATATATATATATATATATATATATATATATATATACTGTAGGTGCTGCAGACATAGATAAGCAAAAAGGCACAAAACCTACACACACACACATTTACTCACTCATTTGTCACACAAATCAGAACAGCTAGTGAGCACAAAGAAGAGGCAGAGGATATGAAATGACATAATTTGTATAATGACCTCAGACCTACCCTACAATAAATCTCATCTGTATAGTCAGAAATAAGTTGCAGATTGAATTTATTCCAGTGCATACCAAATATTTGCTATCAAATTCTGCATTCTGCTTGCTCTGCATAACGCTAGTGTGACAGACTGTAAGTTTGAATTGCTGCCATTGAAACAAATTATTATTCAGTTTCCCCTGTATTCTGGCTCACCTATTTATATCTGCGTGTGAGAGTGTGAATGTAATATCTGATGCAAATAAACCCACACACGAGCACACACAGATCACACACACACACACACACACAAACATGCCAACAGACTGTGAACAAAACACAGTGAATACATCTCAATAAAGCACTCAAGGAGGTATTTGTAAACCAGATTCCCAACTTGTGCCCCCAAAAGTACAAAATGGCTCTCTCTTAGTGTATTTGCTGTTCGCTTTGTCGCCACGGAAACCACCATTACCCAAACATTGCCACGCTGATGGACACTGACATTAAAAGTGTCTTCCCCTCTCTCCCTCTGTTAAGCCCCTCACTTCCATCTCTCTCCTCTGTCATCACTTACATCATGTGGTCAAGCAAGTAAACATCTCTGAGAAACTGTGCTGCTCTCACAGTCAGTGTTTTTTTGTTCTTAGCACTGGATCTTATAAAAGAAAATAAAGCTCAGGCTCAACAAGCCACAAGAAAAAGAAAATCTGAGTGTATTCAAGATTATTTCAGATAAATTAAAGCCACTGCTGGAACACTATGTGGTGCCTAAATCAATAATGTTACAAGGCCCAGAGTGAAATGTTTCTCTGAACAGAACATTGATTTATCTCCCCCAAGTTGGCTATATTCATGCTCTCTAATGACACCCTCTGTGTCACATCATATACTATGACAAAGGTCTGTGTACATAGATGTACGGAATAGGTAGAGGAGTGTATAATAGCGGCCATAAATCAATATGACACAATGTCCAAAAGTGATTGGTTTTCTTTTTGTCCTTTAAATCCCCTTCACAACCCGAACATGGCCTCGTGGAGTATGTATTTCTCTACCCAAAGTGTATAATACAACACAAATTCAAAACAATGATTTATTTAAGTGAGAAAGTTCTGCAGCCTGTGAGCAGAAAAACTGCAGACTGGGAAGATATTTGTGAATAAATAAGAGCAAAACATTAATCATGCACCAATTTAATCATATAAACAGAGAGCAAATTGATTTTTCAAGAATAATTTAGAGCTTTATCTTTTTAACAATAGCTTATTTATAGTAAACAGTGATACTGTGCTCTCTGTGTATGCAGCAGGTGGACACATTATCACGGGCACGTGTACAATTTAATGCAACCCAACACACCTGCAATAAATACTGACTGGTGATTT
Organism: Siniperca chuatsi; assembly: GCF_020085105.1. NCBI lineage: Eukaryota > Metazoa > Chordata > Actinopteri > Centrarchiformes > Sinipercidae > Siniperca > Siniperca chuatsi. The sequence continues at coordinate 16,229,457 of NC_058045.1, read as the reverse complement.
GCTATATTGTTCTAATCGCCAATAAATCCCATCAAAAGATCAAAAACAACAACAAACTGATCCAACTAACAATTATTTCTGTGTGGCCAAAGCCTGGAACTCTTATTATTTGCCACAGAGCTCCATTGTTGTCCAAAAACTCATCAGAGAACCACATCATAGCACTGAGTGACATGTTCCTTCATTACGTTGTACATGGGCACTGTAGTTTATTTTGAGTCAATCCCACATGCAGTACAGTGTCCTGCTGACATGAATACTATACTAGCATCAAATGTATTAATCCACCACTGAAAATAGTCCCCAACAAATGCACTATTTACTGCTGTTTGACTAATGTTCACTAAAATCTACAGCACCCAGCTGTTTCAGGAAATTATTAGGCTTTCTAAAAATGAAACTATATAAATCCAAAATTTTACATTAACAATGGATCAAATGGCATGCAGCGTGCATAGTGATGAACCCACAGAGAATTATTACTTAAATCTGCAGGTATAAGGAGCATTTTAACATCTTTGTTTTGGTTTTCGTCCTGTAACTTTACTGTTATGGTTCGTTGTTTCCAGTGATTAACCCATTTTATGTTACCTTCCCAGTACCAAAGGGAAGATAGACAAAGTTAGCAGCTAGATGGAGCGCAAAGCAGAGCAAAAAGGAGAAAAATATTGGACTTCATCAGGTTGACATAAACACGAAAGATTTGAGTGTTCAGCAGGAACCAATGGGCTTGGGGCTGAGAGCCACAGACAGGGTGGGGCAGTCAGAAAGTACCGAGAGACTGACTAACTCATTGTTGGTTTTGGTCTTTTCATGGGTTACAGTGACAATAAGCAAAATACTAAATAACACCAGCCTTATCTTTTAAGATATAATGCAATCCAATGCAACACCTCCACAAACTACAGTCTTCAAAATTACCAGAATTCTCTCAACACCTCTCTGACACAGAGAGATACACAAGATATTGTGTCCAGCTGAAATGAAATCAAGCCCTGCATTATGTATGTATGGTAGAGTTTGTGGGGATTTTTTAATGGGGGGAGCAGAGGGAATGGTTAAATGATTTCTCCCACAGCTTAGTGTATCCATCATGCCCTCCTGACACACTGGTCAGCAGCAGCAGGTGGTATGATGTGGCTGAAGTGTAAGTGGCTTTCAGAATACAGGATAGCCTGTCAGCCAGAGGCCCTTAGGGGAATAGCTTCACACCATGTCTGGTTGCAGAATGGCCTTTACACACTCCCGTCTCTTTCCGTCTCGTTCCCCGTGTGTGTGTGTGTGCGTGTGTGCGTCTGCGCGAGTGTGTTTAAAGTCGACATAGAAGCTCATCTCTCTTGTTTTGTATGTGCATGTTAAAGCGAGAGAGGGCGAAGGGGTTAGTGGGTGGGTGTAAATCTCTGTCCAGCAGCACGTTGGGATGGGTGTTTGGGGACTGGTTTGAGAGCTGGCTCACAGGAGCTCAGATTGATGAAGTGATGGTGATGGATGGAGGTAATAAAGGCCTGGATGTCCTGTCTGTTGCCAGTGATGAGGTTGGTATGAATCACCCGTCTGGGGCTGCTGAACATGACGCTGCTCAATCCCCAGGCTTTCCACCCTGCCACCTCACTCCGCCTCCTTACCTCCATCCCTTTATCTCTCTGCCTGTTGACTTACCATCATTATGAGGAGATTGCTGCCTGAATGGAACAAAGTGTGAACATTCAACAGCATGCCATTACTGTATCAATCTGTGCTGTTGCATACTTTGAAAGATATTATGAAGCTTGTTTATCCATCTTGAAACACAGCGCACACACAGTTCAAAGCGCTGCATGCTGTTCATTAATTTTGTGTCCAAACATCACTTGTTGAGTGATTGCGAGGCATGCGAGAAAAAAATCCAATCAACTCAGTAAGCCACTCCTCATGAATAGGGTCATTTGAATAAAGAAGGGCATCTGAAATTGCAGTGTTTGTGTCAACATAACAAGTTAATGATCTCAGATGATAATTGGTAGTTGGATGCTGGGGAGCTGTGTTGTGGCCCGTGAGGTTCAGTGGCAAGGACCTCCTGTGATAAAAGAAGCAGCATGAGGGCTTTCAAAGTGGTACGATGCTGTAGGCAACACAATTCATCACTGCTCCATGAATATTCATTCAGCTCTCTGTTTCCTCCAGAGCTGGTGAAAACACGTCTGTATTAAGTCTCTTCTATGTGTTGCGGTTTGAAGACACCTGAACCTTCTGGCCTCTCATTACCAGAATGCTGTCTTGCTGCCCCGCACTCAGCTGCCTGCCAGGGAGGGAAGCCATTCTTCATTAAAATAAAAAGGAAATTCTTTCGCACCGTGCACTGACAAGGCAGAGGTCAGACAGATGATTGTGAATTCACCCCTCTGCACACATTCACAGGGGTCAGAGCTGGTGATTGTGATTGAGCTTGCTCCATATAGTGTGCACAGGGCAAGCGGGCAGATGGATTTGCCAGCCTGGGATGTGTGGTTTCTGAGTGGAACCAGTCTGAGGCTTGTTGTTAGCAATTTAGGAACATTTGCTGTGTCTTTTCCTCCCCAGCCCTTCTCAATGACAGGAGCCCAGAGTGCCACGGATTGGTTTCTAGGGCATCTTTTCAGCGCTTTATCAGACCTGCAGGCTTCTCAGCTCTGTCCCCAGATTACAGTTTAGGGAGGGAGTGCTTGACTGACAGGCCTTGGCCTCTGCGGTCCCCGGGGGGAAGGGGAGGGGGATTTGTGATGGCTGCACTGACTCGTACTTCTTTTACAATTTTCTCCAGGCTGGTTTCAGACTGTCAGGCTGAGAGAAAGCTCTCTCTGCATAATTCATTAGATCTCCTCTCTTTTTCACTCTTGGCTGCTATGTGGCAGGCACCGTAGCCCCATTGTTTAAGAAGAAAGAGTTAAGAAGAAAGAGTAATGGAGCTTGTCACAATATGTTAACATAGTTTATTGTTCACAGCAACAGTTTGGAAACAACTTAACTTCCTTTCAGACAGGCTATTCTGCATCTCCAGTGTAGCATAATTATGGAAACAGAATATTCAAAAGGGCTATTAGGACAAAACAGCTAATAACACTTTTAATTTATAATTGGCTAACAGCATTAAAAGGATCCATTCATGATCATCACAACTGCAATGTCAATAAACAGCTTTGGCTATAAGACAGTAATCCAAAACAGGATACAGCTATACAGGTTACCTCTTCACCAAACATTGTTTTTGCAGCCAATTATCCCAGCATTGCCTGCACGACACATACACAGGCCTGTCCTTTTGAAGCTTGTATACTGTCTCTGGTCATGATCTAGCAGGCATTTGTTTCTTGGAAAATATCTAATCTTTGATGCTACATGACATTCCCGTTCACAGAATATGACTAAACAAGCACATCCTCCAACCACCAATCCTGCAAGTTGAAGCCAGAGGACAACTTCTGTCACTGTGGCAGTAAATAAGGGCTGGTAGGAAGGGGCTGTATACAAAACTGTGCCAATACAGAGTCATGTTGATCTCTAAAACTGCCAGCATGGATTATAATATGCCAAAAACGCCACAAATATGTTGACAATGCTGCTGTTTTTAGATATTTCTTCTCTTTGTTTGTATGATTTTGTATACACAGGGTAGAAAGTTTATATGCAGGCAGTTTCAGTTTGAGGTTACAATCACGATATTCAATGTACAGGTAAAATAAAAGGTAACACTTTATACATTTGTTAATTATTCAATTCGATAAAATTTTGTAATGAAGCTAATTTAGTTTACTTGCTTTTATGCAAGTAAAGTCTTCAATATCAGCATACTAATAACTAATAACTAATAAACACACAACTAAATATGTGAGTATTTTAAAAAGTCATCTGATGGAGGAGAAAAAAGGAAAGAGTAGCTCTCTGGCTCAAGTTAAAGTAGCAATGAGACCGATTTTTACAGCCCCAATTGATAATTCCAGCATTACCGGATGTTTTACTAACTTTCTGTGGTCTGTTAACTGTTTCACATCATTTTTCAGTACTTTTATCACCATCTTAATCTGCTACAAGTAAAGGTACCACCTTCCTTGAATTACTCTATTACGCTATTACAAGTAATTCCCAGAAAAGATTAATTTCATTGACCATTAGTCTTGCTTTGCTTGACAGAATGGTCATAATGTAACCACAGCCAGCAGTTGCACATTTCATTTTAGAGAGAAAAATAAAATAAAAAATTGGACAAAAAATAATGCCCCAGAGGAAGTTTGTATATTTGTCTACATGCAGAAAAAAAGAAGCAAGAATTTGCACATTAATATGAACAGAACTTCTTTCAAGTTTATAGCCTGATATTAGTATTCTGATGCTACTTTGCAAAACACTCTTGGCTTCTCATTCAAAGTTATGGATTAGCTGGCAGAATTAAACGTCTCTGGAGTTGTTTAATACTGAGCATCAGAAAATGAGGCTGAGAAGTTTTGCAAAATAAATTGAAACCATGGCAGTCACAGACAAGAACAGTCAGAATTAAAGAAATGGAAAAACTTAAAAATACAAAAGCAAAAATCTAAATGATCCTTGAATTGTTCTTTAATGCCCCTAACAAGCAGTGCTATGGTTGATTGTAGGTTAAAAAAACAGCATGTCCTGACATTCAATATGATTCTTGGCATGAGTTTTATTCCAAAGGGACAAAACCTTAAATGTTCTCACATGTACTATTTTCACATACTAAACCTGTGTTTGACCTGTGCAACTGTAGTAACACTACACATCACTTTTAAACCAAAGTAAACCAGATCTTGAATAAACTCATTGGTTTAACAAAGTTGTCAATATCACTTCATTCAAAATGGGAAATTCAAGTTAAATTCTACAGTCATGCTCAGGTCAATTGAGTAGAGTAGAATTTAGGGCTCAGAGGACCAGCTGTTGCAGCAAATATCTATAGTAACATTAAAATAATCCCCAAATAATCCTATAGTATACTCTTATCATTACAGACATACAGTATTTACCATTTCATACCAAGTTGGAGCAGTTTCAGACCTGTGTTAGTCCTGGTTCAAAAGCAGGGTCATGAAGCCAGGTCAGATAATGCATGTTGACCCATTCAGAACAACAGCAGATGCAGGTTTATGTCGGCTCACTGCATCAGACCGTACTCTTTTATGTCTGTTAGAGTTGTTTGTACATTGGCTTTTTAGCTGACTTAGCTAATATTGATCATGTTTGCACTTTATGGCTATTGGTGTTAACTAAAAATCTAATTGATAAATCCAGCTAATAAGGTGTAATATGCTACATTGAACTTGTGTCAACATAAACAGTTCATCATGTTGAACCTGTACTGTAAACACACATTATTCCAAAGAAAGACACAAGGTGCTTGGACAATAACATAAAGCAATGCTGCATATAATTACAGTTGCACAATGTCATAATACAAATATTCCCTTAATACCCAGGGTAATTTTTTGCAAAATCAGCTGCTAATGGGCTTTTATTTTGAATGTTCCATATTGTCTATATAACTCTACAGATCTAGACAGTTTCTGATTTATTATCTGCATTTAAAGACAGTTCTGAATGATCTGCCACCTGTAAACTCAGTTTTACTTTATTTTGTCTCATTGTCATTTGTGGTGCAACATTTCAGGACAAATATCACAATTTTTCTCCATCAGCTGCAAATATTTAAGAAACGGCTTTTGCATACAAACAAAGATTATTATGAAAATGATGCACTTAGCTAAAGTTACACTTCCATGAATGCATTTAACATACAGCATATCTGAATACAGCTGATTACTTTTTTATGGTGCAACATCTCTAGATCACTGTTGCTTTTAGGTGATCATTTTGTATAAAATGTTTAAATTGGTAATTAGTTTTATTTATTTGAATGGGTTTTGTCCTATTTGTTCTGCTGCAGCATGCCAAAACATTTATGACATATTGGTTAATTGGGTTTAATTTTCATGGAATTTAAGCTGTTACAAACTTAAATTATAGTAATTAAAGGATTTTAACACCTCAGTAATAAAGTACTTTTTATATTCCACAATGTGTTTCTTCTTCTTTTGTGAGACAGTAAGTGTGATTTATTTACTTTATTTGCTTATTATAATAAGCCTCAAAAAACTAACTTTTAATATGTCCACTGTTATCCCCGTGAAATTAAACTGTTACTTTTGAAAATTCACATGATTGATTTCCTTTAAACCCCAAAGATAATCAACTTGATAATGCATGAAATAATTTCTTCTTACCAAAAGTGACTGCCCATGCATTTTAAAACAATCTTTTTTTTTTCTCCCCTTTCTCTCTCAAATGAAAAACGTATTTAGTCCTGGTTTATTTTGGAAAAGGTAAAAGCTAAATCTAGGTTCACTCTTTTCTGGGAGTTTGGGTAGCTGGAGAACAGCCCCATCATACATTTTGTGGTCTTAGAGAATCAGAACTGCCAAAGTGAGTGAGCAGTGCCACCTGCTGGGGAACCATGATGTGATTGTCACTGTTTTAAAAGATAATTAGAAGCAAAAGACTTTCTTTAAGAAAGACGGACACAGCTAAGTTCCTCTTTACTTTGTTCTTTATTACACATTAAATAGGAGTGGTGAGATTCATGGCAAAAAATAGACTCATTTGAGATCAGATCACCACTCTACACTGCCCACAACAGGTGTGTTGTAAAGTGGTCATTCATTCACTTCCCTAGACCTGGACCCAGTCACACTCTCTAGTCACATACACAGAGCGGAGTGAAACTCCATTTAAGCAACATTCATTTAGACACACCAACGAAATGAAGCACAATTTACAAAATATGCACCTTTCAGTATCACAACTATACAAAGGTTGTTAAAATATGATCCAGGTATAAATGATACATATCACAAATCAGCTGTTGGCACGCAATAAAAAGGAAGAGGAACATTTTAAACATTTCAGTAAAACTACTTTTGAAACAGTATTGTTAACAAGAGGGTTCTATAATTAAAATTGCATTAACAGTTTTGTCTACTTCATGAAAAAAAAGGTCGTCATAATAAACTGGGTCAAAATTCATTAATCCTGAAAGCAAAATGTATCATGTCTGGATTTTCTGTGTCAATAATGTTGCTCCCCTAGAACAGCATTTTGTGTATTTCTTGAGCACGCACAGGACAAAGTAAATGTTGTCTCGGCTCTTTCTACCATCTAAATGTAGCACCTAATGCAAACATAAAAAGGCAAATAAAAATCCCCAGTGGAACGGCTTGTAAATACGATGGAAAAAAGGTGAAATATGGGTTGACCTGGGAAAGAAACTAGGACTTTTTAAAAATAAATTCAGACAATTGTCTCTAAAAAACAAAAAAACAAAACAATTTTATGGCAATTACTGCCTCATTTACAAGCATCAGTTCCAGTTACGTCACTACGATAAACTAACTTTGTGAGAGAAAATGACAAATTATTTTGCTGGACAATAATTTCTGTTGAAAGGCAAGCCCACCAAACAATTTCAACACTTTAGGAAATTAATCCAAAAACTCTTTCAAAAGCTCCATAAAAGGAAGAATCTGAAAATCCATTTGGACAACATTTTGAACAACCTCTGTGACACCACACCAAGAGAAATATTCCTGAAATCTGCTTAAAAGCTGCATTCTGCTTTCTAACCAGTCACAAGAGAACAGAGTCAACAGTTTAGGAAAAATGTGCAAGGCATGACACCCCTATGGCCAGCTACTAGAGAGTCACAAATCCTCAAATTTAAAACCCAACCTAACAAACATTGAATAAGGAGCTGATAAAGGGTCCTCATACTGTTTAAATATGAACGACAGGAGAGTTCTTTAATTGTTTTGTAACAAATAGCAATGAAATGATTAGTCAGGATGAATTAAAAACAATCCTGCAGTCAAGCCTTGCAGTAAAGAAAAGCAGGAAACCAGTAAGGTCAAAGAAGCTGATCGACATTAGATTTTGATGAGGCATGAATCCCTGTAACATAAAATGACTCTGGCCGACACAAAACCTGGCTGCTATCCCATTTACTTATCACAAAACTGGTAATAATCTGGATCTTTGAATTTGTAATTAATCTATTTTCTCACAGCAAGTACTGATTCCTTTATTTAAACCTGAAAAACTAGACTGTTTGATGTCCGCTTGGGTCAGAGTTCCTCGCTGCTGGTTCTGCTAAATGTATCAACCAGAGGCAGTTTTTAAATACGCATGTCATCTAGGACACAATGCATGCAAAAAGAAACAACAAAAAAAGCAAACTTCTCATGTAGGCAAGAAATCACTCCCCACACAGTACAAAGCAGTGACATATTGCAAATTAATTAAAATCTAATTGGGGTGTTAAAACATTCAGAGAAGAGAAGGACTTTGCATGCATACTTATATCAGTGACATAACTAAGTCATATCTAGAGGTCATTAGAGATGGGGACATTACACAGTGGCTGGGACATTTGGATCTCATCTGGCTGAATGTTGGTCCTTTCTTCAAAACGGTTTTGTCTACGAGAATCAAAATGAAAATTCATTCTTTGGCATCCCATACTTAAAAGGGCATTAAGAATGTTTGCAGGTCATGACCTTTTAAGCAAACGGGTGGGGGGAAACTTTAAAAGTTGTTAATGAATAATTTGTCAAACATGAGTTGTGATGTATTTAGTTCACAGCTCTGCAGTTATATAAAATTATCCAAATCAACATCATCCTATAAAATCAAACAGGCTGTTGGACCAACACATGTGGGCAACTGGCACTAAATTGAAAATAAAGCTTATTGGTGTCCAGGTAGCAAATAACAGAAAGGCAGAAAAATCAGGTCAGGTTTAGTATTCAGTATGGTGGGTATTGAGAAAGAGGCTAATAATTTAGTGTAATGTACAAAATGTATTACTTTAACTGTTCAACATAGTTCTTTTTTTTTGTCTGTCTTGAAAAGGGGTGATTATTCACATAAGTGTACACTTTGTCTTGGACTTCTTTTTCTTCTTTTTGCCCTCCTTGCTCATCTTCTCCTTATGCTTCCGGATTTCTCGCACTAACGTGTAAAAGGCATCATCAACGCCCTGGAAAAAAATAATAAAAACAATGCATTATTAGAGTTACAGGTTATTATTTTCATACCAGAATACCAATAATCATCTACACAAAAATAAAAAACAAACAATTATACATCCTGACAACATTTAAAGGATTGACAATGTTCTTTGATTCTGAGGTGAAATTTTAAAGACTGCTGAATTTAAAGGGCAATCCACTCTAAAGAATAATTGGAACAGATTAAAATCCGATCTTTAATATCAAACTGATGTGTAGCCTTGACTTGCTCCACTGCCAAAGAAACAAAACTCAGTATTATCCCAAACATTTAATTTTATTATTTGATAATGATTAATAAATATTTATTATTTTTTCCAATTCAAAGCCAGAAATTAAACTTGAATCTCAAAGAATAATCTTGGATAATGTCAAAGTCCATTTTACATCAGTTTAAACTAAAGCTGTACAGTGTACATCAGCCTGACACACATTAGACGCTATCGGTCACCTTTAGTGACCCTCAGCTGTGGAACTCCCTGCCTGGAGATCTCAGGTAGGCAAACACAGTGTCCTCCTTTAAATCTCTTCTTAAGACTCACTTTTATCATATCATATCATTTCTTAATCTAAATGGTATTTGTTGCAATTATTTTATCATGTCTATATCTTAAGCTCTGGATCTTATTTTTTTATTATGTTTTTATTGTAAAGCACCTTGTAACTTTTTTTATAAAAAGGTAATATATAAATAAAGTTGTTGTTGTTATCATCATCAGGCAGATAAATTCATCAGTCCAGTTCAGGCTATGTGAGACAGCTGAATAAAGTACAACTCAAACAGAACTGTAATGTCATGTATTTCAGTGTAAACGTCAGCAGTGACAACACAGACAGTAGCTGCAGTTAAATGAGACCATTTCTTTCCCTCTGAATGTAATCAATCCAATGTACAACTCCCACAACGTGTTTAAATGGCTGCTAAATAAAATGACAGAACAAGTTGACCTGTTTACATTTGCAATAGTCTATGCGCAGGCTGCCTACACAAGCAAACTGTTAAAAAAGAAAAGAAAAAAAGATGGACCTGCATCGAGTGCTTGGCACCAAAACTGGTTTACTGCTGTGGGTTTGTACTGAGGCAACAGTTTTAAAAAAAAAATATTCTACTAACAGAGTTACTGAGCAGAAGGCAAGCCTTCTGTTTACCTTCCTAAAACTAATAAACAAACAATTTGAGGATGGTTCCCCTGGGAAAGATGCAACACTCAGAAAAGTGGTATAAAACTCTCATAAGCAACAAATAAAAAGAGTGACAGGTCTTCCTCAGGTGAACAGCTTTGATTTAAGTCAAGAATTGTGTGATATCCCGAAAATCAAAAGCAATCTGAAACACATAAAAAGAGGTTTAAATCACCGTTTCAAACTGAATGATTTTTTTTTTTGAATGAGCCAATTTATTCTGACTGAAGTGTTTAAATGAGGCTTTTATATTCTTGCTGAGATCCTATTCTGATTATTACTGGATAAAAGGCTCCATGTGAATGCAGCTAGTGTCTGTTTATGCCACACTGAGGCAAGTACACGAGTACTAGAACTAGTTTGTATGGTGCAGTAAATGTGATGATGAATCTGCAAGGAGCAGCAGAGTAGAGAGCCTGAGGTCACTTCAGGTTGTGACAGAGACAGCAGGAAAGGAAAGAATAAAGACTAAGGGATTTGTGACTGCAAGAAAAACTCTCACCCACAAATACACACACAATTTTTGTTCACAATATTATCTGCCAGTTTCTTAGACCACGTCCTCCTTGGAAACATTTCAGCACATGATTTGGTGCCAGATTCACCATAATCTCCTTTGATTACAAATGTTGGCTCACCAGCCCATACCCCTTCCTTCATGTTGATTTCAGCAGATTAGGACGCTTTCACACTGGTAGTTTCGTCCGAGTCCAGGAACAATTCGCCTGGAGATTTGATAATATGAACGCTTTTTCTGAACAGGAGTGCAGATCAAGAATCCTTTGCCGAGTCAACCTGAAGGAGGTGGTCTGACTGGCTCTAGGCCAGCTGTAGAATGGCTTGTGTGCAGTCAGAACGTGTGTTCCCAAAGGAAGAACTATGAGTTTCAATGGTATTTTTATTTTATTTTTACCAACAAAAGAGTTTAGATAAAATAGCTCACTGGTGTATGAGCAGAAAATAACCCCGGATTGATGTCATGTCACTTTGTTCCCCCAGTAGAGTAGTAGAGTAGAGGGCTTGTTTTTGTTTTGTTTGTTTTTTACATTTTTTTCAGCCCATTCAGATGGTTGTGTTACTTTAAATACTTTACTCATGTGGCTCTGTCTGTACATCAGTTTCCATTTTTCTTGCACACCATCATCATTTCCTTGTAGAAATTAGGGTAAACGCCTGCACCTTGGTGAGGAAAAAATTACGCAAACGTACACCTGGATCGGAACAAAAGTAGACAAGTGTGAAAGCAGACCAGCGAGGTTAGCGGGAGGAGGGCAATCAAACTTTACTCAAGTAAACAAACCCAGTGTGAAAACAGCCTTAGATAATAATTAGCCATGATACACAAAGACACTGAAAAGGGAAGAAATCATCAGCTGTTTCAGCCTCCTGTTAGAGCTTCACCACAGCCCCAGTAAAACCAGCAGGTTAGCTTTGAGAACCCATGAAGCACCAGCTCTCTTTGCGTGTCTCCTCCTATTGCCTTCTCCACAATCCCCACACACATAAACAGACACACAGAGCTGGTGGGCTCGCGGCAGCATACACTTACCCCTTTCACATCACAACACACTTTTTAAGCTTGACACAGCGCGGAGTCTTTTCTTCCTTGCTGAGCTTATTGAGCCGGTACAGCCTGATCTCCCGTACCAGAGTGTAAAAGGCGTCTTCCACCCTCTGCAGTGTGAGACACAACGTCCCTCAATGTTGAGGAATACAGGAGGACATACTGTATGGGTGCATGTGTTACAGCTTACAGATACAAAGGAGCAAAGCAGACCAATGTTTTCAGGTGGGTCTAACAGCAATGTCTGACCAGCCTTATCTACATAAACTGATACTCCACCCAAAATCAATCTTGTGAATACCGAACACTCATCTCATGTAGGCTTGAAAAGATTTGTGGTTTCCTCTCTCTCAACGAAGAGGGGCTGTGGCTAGATTGAATTCCAATGGGGACGGTTTTCATGGAAGAAAAAAAAAAAAAAAAGCATCAAGCATCCTTAAAAGATTTCCCACTCAGTATTTTCCAAACAATCATAATTTTGCCCAAATGCAGCTAAATAATACAGTTTCTGTTCAACGCTTTTGCCTTCTTTGAAGCTCTGGCAGAAGCAGGGTATTTAGCAGTATTTTGGCAACACAATAATTGTTTGGAACATACTGACCACACACATGGACAATGAAGAGGTGGATTATGGTGCAGGAGTGGTTTGAGAATTTTGATACTTAATTTTCATCATGAAAGTGTCATCACTGGAATCCATTTAAACTGAACTAAAAAACAAGTTGTACACTTTAAAAAACAGCCACTATTTAAGCCTACAGTGGGTGAGTGACACTAAAAAGATGAGGGTGGAGTATCACTTTAACCGTCCAGCCTAATATAAAGGAGAAGTGCATGCATTAGGAGCATATTTTGATTGTGCATTATACTGTATGTGGGAGATTTTCAAGAGAAGTCGGATGACACCGAGATTTGGGAAACACTGGGTGGCTTTGAATGTAGACGACCGTTGCTGGTCCAACAGCAGCAGCACCGTGAGAATAGTGAATTATTGGTACGCTCAGGTAGGAAATAGGTGAACAGAGCTGTAAGAAATGAATCATTGTGTCATTAATTTCCCCGCACCGGAAGGAGCCGTGATTCACCCCAGGTCAGAGAGGCCAAGAAAGGGTGTGTTTAAAGATCACTGCGTCAGCCAGTCAGCCACCTAAGGCCATGCTTACAACACACACCATTTGATGCGACTGAGCCACGGCAAATCTTCCAACACCCAGTCACAGTAACCAGTAAGCAGAATCATTAATCCACACACCTGAGTATTTACCGAGAGTTTGTCCTTTCATGCAGACTCCTTGACACACATTTACTGATTTGCTGATTATTCATAATGCAGGATCCTTTGCAGATGGCCCTAATTATGATGTAATTTCATATATCCATGACAAAGTAGCATGCACTGATTACATTATCACCCATAAAAAAATAAATTCAATTAACCAAAGAGGATTTAACGATGCGCAGCACATTGCTCGAGACATTTCCAAGCAACGTTATTATAAAAAGGAGACCATTACAGCCACTGAATGTGACAAAATCAACAGCACCACATGACTCAAGACTTTAACTTTTCTTGTGATCCAAGTGTCAAGATTATTAAGCCTTAGCGAGGACACTTATCAAAATTTTTATGAGCTTAATCTCTCTGGAATAACAAAATTTGTTTTCAAGAGTGAAATTTGTAGGACTGCTGTGTCCATCAAGCCAATACCCCTAAGACCACATGCAACTTCTCATCATCCAACATGCTCTACAGACCTGCAGAGGAATACTCGAGCAGTTCAGTGACAGATTGAAAAGTTAAACTGTTTGAGTCTTGAGGGTGTGGCCATCTCTGGCTGGACTCTCACCTGTCTGGTTTTGGCTGAGGTCTCAATAAAGGGAATGCCGTAGCTGCGTGCTAAGTCCTGAGCCTGCTTGGTGTCCACTGTCCGGGACGGGAGGTCACACTTGTTCCCAACCAACACCATTGGGACGTCCTCAGAGTCCTTCACCCGCTTAATCTGTTCTCTGGACATTGACAGACCCAACAGAAAGTTCATTTTGATTTTAATCCAACTGAGGTAATACTGTGATGGCTACTTAATGTGAAATTAAAACACTTATCTGTTAAGAGTAACTAGAATAAGGTCATAAATCAGAGCAAGAATATGGTCATTATTGGCTTTTGCTCAATGCTGCAACCCATTAGGCCATTTATACATATGTGCATATTGCAACTACTTCTGTATGTCAAAAATCTTAATTTTTGTGTTTTACTACAAAATCCCATTATTTTTCAAAAAACATATTATATAATAAAGAATTTAAAACTTTGATGTTGTGACAGATTTAGGTGAAACTTGTTGATATATTGTAGGTCAGAGTTCTCATGTTTAAATAAATAATAAGAGTCACAATAAAAGTACATGGAGATGCAATGAAGGATGATACTTAATTATCACTCAACTCTACGTTACACTTTCCAAAATTGTGCATGTCAAAAAGCCACCTTCACACTAATCAAAAGGTCATAAGCCATAAACTCCATGGTGCAAGAAGTGAAGTGGCATGGGATGTAACAATCAAACCACTACATATAAATTCTTAATTAAATTGTGGTGACATGCAACAAAAGGTTCCCAGCGGGACTCAAACCAGAGATATTGCAATTACATGGTCAGCACCTTACACCCCGAAATGGTATCCCTTTTAACTATGATTAAAAACACTGCCTTAACACTGGGTCCAAAGACTGCAGACATTTAATCTCCTAGCTCACCTATAGTGGTGAATGTCCTCGAAGGACTTGGTGTTGTTGATGGCAAAGACACAGAGGAAGCCCTCCCCTGTCCTCATGTACTGATCCCTCATGGCGCTGTACTCCTCCTGACCTGCAGTGTCCAGGATGTCAAGCAGACACGTCTCTCCGTCAATCACTACCTGCTTTCTGTAGGAGTCCTGGAAGAGGAAGAGGTCAGAGAGCGATCAGAACTCTGGGATGAAGTGGGCTGAGGATCCAAATAGCAGCTTAATAAAAATAATGAGATGGTTGTGGATGGCACAATTAAAGAATTATTCATTTTCTTTATACTTAAGGTTATTATAAATGCATTTTAAACATCTACAGTATAACAGAGTGCAACAATTTTTAAGAATGTGCATGATTTTCTGAGATTCAACATATTTTTTAATAATCCTTAGTTCCATTAATGACTAGGTGATTAGAATAACAATTAATATCACAATAATCATAAGAAATGTAGATATTTATACATAACATAAGCAAAACATACATGTTCAAAAAAGGTATGTAGTATAATGAGCATTTTTTATTATTAATTCAAACAGAATTGTTTACATTGTTTCATCATTATATGATTGTATTGACATGATTTTGTTGAAAGGCGCCACAGGACTGCATTTAATTATTGCCCTATTCTAGCTGTAGCAGGGCACTTTTATAATGAGGTCCTAATTTCCACTGTGCCAAAGCAGTCCAGCTTTCCATCACACTGATGGTAACACCCACTCTGATCCAACACAAATAATTACTGTCTGCTCCAGTGAACAGCTATTGTTTCAGATGTTATCTTGTATTCAAATAATCTATAGTGGAGTTCCAACCTGCAACTGCACATCAATAATTGATTGAAATTATAGTGAAACGGTGTTCACTCAGCGTAGGTTGGCCCCCTGAGAAAGCAAGCAGGCAAACATGCGTGGAAAGTTATTAAAAACCTGTTTGGTGTCTTTTTAAGACTTAAACCAGAAGAACCTGCTGCAACTCCTTTTTAAGAGGAGTTTCTCCTTGTTCTGCCCCCCATACCAAAATACACACAAAACCATGGATACAGTCATGGACTTGAGTGCACACACACATTCACACATACATGCACACACACACAAACAAAGTTTCTTTACCTCAATGGTGGGGTCATATTCATCCACAAAGTGATTCTGGATGAGCTGAATAGTAAGTGCGCTCTTGCCAACGCCTCCAGCTCCCACCACTACCAGCTTATATTCTGTCATGATTCACCTGTAGGACCAAAAAAGGACATTATACTCCGAGATTTCCACAGACACAGACAGTCAATCGGCACAGCATCAATTCATCCGGGGCACCATCAAAGGCTTAAAAGGAAAAGTTTAGAAGTGTATTTCTCAGATTTTGTCAACTAGCTCCATTTGTTGCTCTTCATTTCTGTCTGACACGCTGTCTGCTCGCTGGGAAATCTGCGTCCTCAGAATAGGCCGACTGAGAAAATGTCAGTGTATCAACATCACTTCTAAGTGACTGCTACTGAATTCAGGAATAGTTGCCATATTAAATCATTATCAGCCCTGAAAATTAAATCAAATGTTGATGAACCCGTTTTTAAAAATTAATTAAATTAAAACTGTTTCTGTGAGACAAAAATAGCAGGCTTCATATCACAAACAATCAGTTATGAATACCCTGTATATGTAATTAAATGTCTTAATCCAGCAACACATTCAGTGGTATTTTCTGAGTAGCAGACACAGAACAGAAACTAACCCCAGGAAGAAATCTATGACATTACATTAAGGCTCCAAAACTGACAAGCAACTGGAAGGCTCTCTGCTGTCTGACTGCTTTGTGGAGCAGCACCCATCAATAGTGGCAGCTGGCCTTTACAGAAGTTACAGTACATACTGCTCACAGCTCTGCACGGCCTGCAGTCAGGGAGGAGTTCCACTGAATATCATTGGCTTTTCTAGACAAACAAAAAAACGAGAATGTGGTTTTATAGGTATTTGGCCAACAAAAGGTATACTTTTACTATGCATTAGTGTTGGTAACACTTTAAAATGCTCCATGAAATGATCAGCCACATGTTACGCCCAACTCAGTCTGTGATTTACACATATTACAGTGAGGCTGTTCTGTCCACTAGGAAACCGTCTTATCTTTACCTGAGCAGATAACACTACTGATAATGTCAGACCATTCCAGCAACACTTAAAGTTGTCTGTCACATGTCACAGGCCTGCCAAGCCTGTAAAAATACAGCTTATTAGTTAGTGAAAGTGCCTTTGAATGACTGATCGTAGTACATGTGCAGTTAGCTGTCAAGTCTATTCTGCAACAAACAAGGATGTAATGGAGGGATGCAGCTTATTGATGATTCAATAAAGAGTAAACTCAGTTTTCTAACCCTCATTTGTGTTGCGGTCGAGTTAAAACACCATGAAATATTCACAGAGTATGCTACAGTGTGTTGCATCAAACTGTGGTAAAGTTATGATCCTGTGGTATTTAAAAAGGAAAAATGATTTCCTGGAAATATGATTATGCCAGTCATAATCGTTGTTTGCCTTATGTTGATACCATCTGGATGGTATTGTGTATTCACCTTTTTATTTATTAAATCACTGACAACAGGAACAGGGTTATACCAATGCCAAACTACATTTTTCAAACAATACCACACCAAGAGATTCACCAACACGGTGAATTGAGAAATGGGCGACTGGTAAGCAGCCATATAAATATTAGGCTACTTTGGAACAGTTTGTCACCTATGTGAATTAGCCGAGGTTAAAACAGGCCTCACCACTTTTCAATGAAAGCCCCTGCGTTGTGTTTAAGCAGGCAACAACACCTAGAGCAGGCTTAAAAGTCGAAATTAATTTGATTTACATCCACTCCTCTGTGCCCGCAGGGTTGCCAGATTGGTTGTGTGAAAACCTCTGAGCACTGTGTTTAAATAACCAGGCTGCTGGGCTGTTAGCTAGCTTAGCACTGGAGCTCGCCCACAGCCTCAAAAGCAAGTTTACTAGCCCCTATGAGCTAACCTAACGTAATTTACAAAAGGAATTCATTAATGCAGTATTGTCTGCACCGTTTGCTCGGACAAACTCGGTACCATTCATTCAAAGAGTAAGGATGAAGATTTTGAAGCCGCCATTGACAGGCTAGCCCAAAGGTCTGCATTGCAGGGCCAGACGTTAGGTTAACAAATGGGCGTAGTTTGCACTAACAACGAAAATGAATATCTCCACTATAATAATATTGTTCAGTGGTTAACGTTACATAGCGGACACACTGACCTGTTTACGAACTTAGGGAGTGCGATGTTGCAACAAACCCTAAAGCGACACACGTATGAATTATCCGTTTGTTTTACCTTTTAGCGAGTGGAGTTCCGCGTCCGAAGTAGCGACCAAATAAGTCAAGCTGATAATCCTCTCGTTTCACACGATCTCTGCATTTCCTATTTCACACCAAAACGCCCGCATTTAAGTCGGTCTACCTCGTTTCAGAAGCAAACGGGAACATGCAAAAAAAAAGTGGGCAAATTAATCGATTGAACTTTCCATTTGATCCACCGTCCGGCCTAGCTGCTCAGGTTGGCCTCCGTAAAGCGAATATGGGCGGATACCGGGGCGCACTTTACCCAGAAAGCATAGCTGGGGATTTCAACCGGTTTGGGGCATGTCGCTCGCCTCTTGTGTCGCAGTGTGGGCAGTAATACCCTCTCTTTTGTCCTCTGTAAATACACTATTGGGGTTTTAGACGGGTTTAATTTATAACTGTAGATTTATATATGCCCTGATTACCTCTGTTAGTGATGTAAGTTGTCTATGTGCAAATGTTACTATATTTCTTTTATTACATGTCATTGGACGCCAGACAGAGTACTTCACGTTTACGCCTTACTGATCACAAACAATATTGTAACTATATAGGTCACATGGTGTCAGTTTCAGGACGTCTCCTTTCAGTACCGTGATCTCCTACTGCTGCCTGCTGCAGAGTCAACAAAGCCTAGGGGGCGACTCCACTATATATAGGCTCTAAATATAACTGAATTGTGCTGGAGGAACGTCATTCCCAGGCAAGGAAATGATTTGGCAATCCCTTGTCAGTTTTCCAAAGTGTTCACTAGGCTGCCTCCTGCGCACTCTATGTGCATACACACATGCAAGGCTCGTAACAAAACACCGACCCAAAACGAAGGCATACATTAATCTAACGTGTTAAACACCTGGTAGATACACAGTTATTTCACTACGAGTTCGAGGGAATGTCTCTTTTAAAATACACACTAACCCTACAATTAATATTAGACGGACACTGTCCATGATATCTAATCGCCTATAGCAATAATTCAGGAAAAACGAGAGGTATAAAAGAGCATGAAATACAAAAAAAAGACGATACACTATTTTCACTTCATATAACAGACACGCTAGATGTCACTAGTGGCTTCTTGTCTGGCAGTTCTCCAAGCTGTTTGTTAATTTCAAAAAAGAGGTGAAGGCCAATTTTACTTTCAGTGTTGTTTTAATTACTGTTAAAATTTGGAGAGGCCTACCATTTAGGCTATAATGAATTTATCAAAGACATTTAACCTGACAAGAACCTGTTGTGTGCAGAGATCAGTAATTATTGTACCATTTTTTAAGACTGAAATTTTTACGTTAGTATTCCCATTCTTTTGTGAGAAGTCATCGGCTTCTTTTATCTGCATCTGCACTGTGCATTTGCCCCACTGTGTTTAGTTATAGTTACAAGCAAAAGAAAAACAATAAATACATAAAATAGATTAGAGATTAAACTATCCAACAAGATGCAAAAGTACATCAAAGAGAATGTACCATAAATGTTTTTGCAGAAAAAGCATTAATAATTTCACATTCAGAATGGAAACATTCTTCACAAAGTCTTCACAGTCAGAGGGGTCACACTTGAACAAGAATGTATATCTACTACCATATTACATTAATCACGCTATATTTCTATTTATATCACTATGGATATACAATATAGTCCTTCTGTAGGTTTACCTGTAGATACAATGCATGTAAGAACTTGAATGCAAGCTGGAAATCTATGGATGAAGTACAAAATCTCTGTCTTAGAACAATAGTATTTGTATGAAATTACTAAAACCATATCAAACTGTCACATTTTTCATTTACAGATGCTAGAATATACATGAAAAATAATTGATTGAACAACAGTAGTTTTTTTTTACAGCAGACATTTTGATGTCATAGCAGTAAAATCACAGGTGTACCTGATGACAATAACTCACTGGAATAGCTTCCTAGGACACTAAAAAGTCATCAGTAACGTTAATAGTCACCTGTGCTTTTTTAAAACGCCTGCTGTGACAAAAGGTCAATAGTGGCATTGTTTAGAGCCATGACTGTTCCAGCTGACATTTTATTACAACAGGAAAGTCTGTTCTGTCACAAGAGGGCAGTAAATCTCCATTCGTACATGGTCCCTTTGCCAAAGGTTCATCCGCTGCTCCAGTTGAATGTGCTGTATGTTTAAATTCATCTTTTGCGAATAACTTGCATGTATTTGTGTGTTAGGTGAAGTGGAAATGTAATTGTTTTTACATTATCACCTGTGTAAATCCACTGTTTAGAGTGGGCAAAATAGTGACTGTTTTACATTCATTTCTTTCATAATGTGAAACAAAGAAAAAACGTGTTCTACCAGATTTTATATCACTAAACAATACATTCATTATGACAGACACTTTGTGCGTTCTTCATTTTACATGGAACTTATCCTACTTTGCCTTTATGATGTGAAATATATGACTGTGTTTCAACTGCATGGTATTTTTCGCCATTTTAATTTCAGATGTATGTGTTGTAATTGTACGTCATGATATTAGTATTGTTCTATTTATCGATTAGTAGTTTTTAGGCTGTTATTCGGCAGCACCTTTGAATGAATGCAATGCACAACTTTCTTTACTCTGGAAACAGATTATGAACCACTTTACATCTGCAGAAACAGTCCTCTTTAGATCCTACAGAAATCCTCTTGTTCATTAATAACAAAGTTTCCGAGAGCATCCAGGAAGCACTCAAGTAAACTAAATTACAAATCTCTATTTAAATTTCTCACTTTAATTATATATTAGACATTTGATAACAGTATTGACCCTGCTTTGCTCATACACAGCCAATAAATTCTCTGTAGTATTTTTTGTTATGTCTCGTTTTTATAGAGTCTATGGTCTCATTCTACTGCTTAGATGGCCTGCATGTGTAAAAGTTGGCGCGAGGTAGCCTCCCCCCTCAGAGTGTATTGCAGCTTTAAACAGTCCACAATGCCTTGCGGTGTCCCAGTTCCAATGCGATGTATTTACCAGCAGGAGTAATGAAACTGGGAGAGGGGCTTTTTCCGCAGCTTATTGGTGCGACCGCAAAAGACTAGCGCACAGAGAGGGCAGACACAAACTTTCGGACAGAGGACCCACACGTCAATGATCTGTTTTTAGAGGCGTATGTCGCCTTTAATGTGTTTTTGTCCAGCAGCCAAACGTTACTTTGTCGCAGTTCGTTGGAAGTGATTTGCTGGGCAGTGGTGAAGAAGGACACATTTTGCGGAATTCACGCCTTCACCTGTGTTTTCACCCTAAACTTCGCTTCGGATAGAGAGCACAGAGTTGAATCCTATTTTCACCAAAAAGGTAAGACCATTACACAGACCTAATAATGGCAGACTGTGCTGCGGCTGAGCCCGTTAGTTGTGAGATAACGGAAACATTTCTATAGTAGAATAGTTCGGCTACTCTCTCATCCCCCTACAGCCCATTATCGCCATTTCTCCAGCCTCGTCCCCCTCTACACCAACAATATGAGGCAGAGGTGCAGTGTACTGCCAAAAGGTACTCGTGTAATATGTCTTTTAGGACGTTAAGTGCCGAAATATCAAGCTAATAGTCTATTGCTTTCAATCATGTCTATATCTATTAGTTTGAGATATAAGATAAGAAAGCATTTTTATGTGTTCTCAGATGATTCAGACTTATCTTGCACTATTATTTTAGCAGGGCCAGATGTTTTGTAGAACATTCACTGTTCAGCTGTTGCTTTGCCCCTTTTCACACTATCAGGATCAGCATCTTCTGTAAATATAACGAGCTCTCATGGTCTCTAAAATCTCCAATAACAGAGTCTAGATATAAAATCACTTACAGTTCAGTCTATTCAAAGCTCGAGTGCTCTACACTGCAAACACACACCAGGTGTAGTAGAACCAACCTGTGGAGTTTCTGCACTCAGCCAAGGCTTTGTGTCTCACAGTCTTAGGACTGCTTTAGTCCAGAAAAAGAATCATGTAATTCAGTAGCCTTTGTTGCCTTTAATGTTGTCATAGCACCATGAAGACCAGCCTGCAAAGAACTACCTACAGACTGGAAAAATAAATACGTTTTGCCACTTTTTGTGTGTGTCTCCCATGACAGCTGCTGCTATAAAACCATTTCAGTTCTATAAATGTTTATATGCAAGAATGTGATTCAGCACCAGATGATGTTTTACAAACCGCTGTAACATCATGTAAACCTTGGCCAGAGGCCTCTTGTTGCCCCGCTGTGTTGTTGCTGAGCCTCTGCCCTGGTGCAGCAGCCTGCTGCCTGCCCTGCTGGCTCTTCCAAGCTGGCTAGTGAGCAGTGAATATGGCATGGGAACAAAGGCGGCATTAATGCTGGCTGAACGTGCCGTCCAGATGTTCAAGATCCTGCCAGCACTGACCTCCCAAATGGGGGAGGCTGCTCCAGTGCCTAATAGTTTAACATCAGCCAGGCAGAGAGAGAAAGAGGGAGGCTTGCTCCAGAGCAGGGGCCACTGGAGAGCTCCCAGGAGCTGAGGGTGTTGTCTGTAGCATGACTGGATGTGGGTTTAATCCCAAACACCCCGATCGTCAGATTGGAGCTAGAGCGAGAATTGAGGAAGCAATGCTTGTTCCTTCTTTGTGTATATTTTGGGAATACTTTGGTGCTTTTGGTAATTGGGCTACAAAACACACTGTTTTCAAAAGTTTTACACACAAAATAATATTGACATATTAACATATTCCCTTCTGCTAAGACATTTTGTCTTTTAGCCTCTGATTAAGTGTTGGTATATTGTCACCTTTAATTTCTTATTAATGAACAGTTATCTATATTGCAGGGCAGGCATTAGGTCTTGTCATTGTGTGGAGACTAGTACAAATGAGACACTAAATTAACTGGGAGGATGCTGACATTGTGCACAGCAGAGGCTCTTAGAATAGAAAACCATTAGAAACTTAGCTTCATCTTTTTTGTTTTTCAGATATGTCAACTTAAGGATTGCACATTTCAATTATTCTGAATGTTGCAAACACACATTTGCTGATCTTTTAATGATTATCCAGTGACGAACTGTAACGAAAGAGTTTCCCCTCGGGGATCAATAAAGTATTTCTGATACTAAACACACTTTAGATTGGATGCAGTTCGTTGAAGTGTCATTGCATAGCCTGTTTCCTGTTGCACAGAGTGGATGGACCCATAGCTTTCTTGTCTCGTAGTCATGGCCCGTTGCATTCTCACAGCCCAGGAATGCATACCGTGGATGTTATCAGTTTCCACTCTACAGGATCAAGGCCTGTGTCTAGCAACAGTCTTTGCCCTGCTCTGTAATGTTTACATTTGCAGAGGGTATTGTATATATGCCAGACTGGCATACTGATGATGAGGAACTTTTTTTTATTTGGTTCCCACTGCAAGACCCTTAACTTTTAACCACTGGGATCCCATCTTGTCAGCGTGTCTTATGTTAATGCTATACTGTTGCCACCCCAATGTGTGTTAGACCCACGGATTTTATTGGGCTGTAGCACTTGATGACAATCTGCAGGAATTGAAAGAGAGGAAAGAGATTTTTCCAGTTCCAACCGAGTCACCACCAGTGCCTCCACAATAACCCTATTTCACAACAGATCTGTTACCAATTAGAGCAGAGCATAAATCGCTAGTAATTACATGTTGCTCTACAGGGAGTGCAATTTGAATTAAAGTTTGGTTAGCAATAGGCAAGGAGGTTTAAGTACTAGAACAGACTGCTGTCACTCCAGTCTGTAAGAAGTAACCCATTGTCTTTAATCAACAGCGTGGGGGAGTTTTGCGTGTCAGAAACCTGACTTCTATGATAAATTAGTTACTAGTTTTAATTAGCTATATAAATTCCTTCAAACTCACAATGTCAAAACGTCCGGGCTTCGAGAAATAGCCGTATTGTTTTCCACCTTAGTGAACAATGGTCAGCAAAATTGGATAGGAACCATGGTGTAATAACGTCTGTTTGTGGAGGTTGTACTTGTGGAACATTAGTGTTTTCCTGTGAGATTATTTCTCTCAACTTGGTTCAGTTGCTGCCCTACAGGCTTTCTCCAGAGTCAAGCTCAGTCTTGGTTTTGTATTAATGTAATGAATGCTCATTTTGTTTTCCTCAAATACCCCCTTGTTTGGCAAACTGCTAAACTGCACGATACTCAGGTCAGTTCGTGATGCATGACAGACTGTAAATCCCCAAAAGAAAGAGTGCCGTATTTAAGATCCTACAGTAAAAACTCCTACAGTATTTCTTTACAGCAGTGTGTTGGTCGTATTGGAACACCCCCAGGAGCATATGGTAGGTTGTTTACACCAGCAGCCAGTCGAAGCCTTTTTCCTGCCAGCTCGGTGTGCTCCTGTAGGCCTGGAGAATTGTCGTCAGCAGCCGGGCGGGCAGGCTGGTCAGTGCTGCTCACACACCGCACTGCTCTGAGAGGAGTGCATCTTGAGTCATCACCACCAAACCAATACAAGACTGAAACAATCATGGTCTAGAGTCATGAGGAGTTGGATGTTTGGCTGCAGTTGATCATCTCTCAACTGAGCTTAAATAGAATTCACAGGAATTTAAGCCCTCCTCTGTCTCATGAAATGCCTCTCTGGCATAAGACGAGCTGCACAAATCAGAGAGCGGGCATCTCACCAGGCTGTGGCTCTGACAGGCCAGTGGAATGGAGCTTGCAGAGCTCAGGATGGCACTCTGCCCCGCACCACTGTGCCTGTATCATCACTTAGGTTTTCTGGGTTAATGTTAATGAATATAAATGTTATAAGCCTGGACCAGAGCAAGCGACATTTATAAATGCCCCGCTGAGTCCTGTTGAGCTTGTGCAAGGAAGAGGCATTGAATCAGCTGTTTGTTTTGCCTTCACTCCACATGAAATGTTCTGTTTTGTTTGAACAGTTGTCTCTTTTTTGTGTTTTTATTTTTGTCTTTGTGTTTTGATTAAAAACTTAAAATAACTATTTTTGCAACTATTTTTAATGCCAATGCAATATACAGTAGCCTATTCCATGCAGTGGTCCTTGTAAATCCCTCTGACTCAGTGTTGTTATAGGTAGTATTTTTTTTAGGCACTTTCCCCTTCCCCCTCCAGTGTATCCAAACCTTCCCCCTGGCTGATCCACTATGTCTGCTTTGCATCAAGACCTACTCAGTACCTATTACTGTTTCCACATCCCCCAGGAATAAGGGTTAAACAAAATGGTGACAGTGTTTTGGGTCACTGCAGAAAAATCTCACAGTGTGCTTGTGTGTGACTGTTTTCCTGTTCCTCTCCATCCTTTAGCCCTTAATGCCATTTAAGGGCAGTCTGAATGAAGGACAAAAGCACTTTCCAACCAGCTCTGAATATGCCAAGAATAGAGTGATCAAGAGCCAGGCCACAGACAATGGTGACACAAATGCACAGACTGTACGTATTGGATTAATACAAAATAGACGCGCATGCGGTGCATTTGTGCACTTAACACACACTTGAGTCCCTAAACCTCAGATAACTGCTTGAAGTTTTGTTTGTTAGTAGAGCTAAAATGATTAGTCGATTAATTGGTTAAGCAATCGACTGGAAATTGAAAAACAATTTTAATACTCTATTAATCCTCATTAGTCATTTATCAAGCAAAAGTCCCAAACATTTGCTGTTTTCACTCTCTCAAATGTGAGGATTTGCTGCTCTTCCCTGTTTTATGCAATAGTTTTGTGTTTTATACTATTCAGGTCAGGCAAAACACGTCATTTGAAGATGTCACCTTGGGCTTTGGGAACTTGTGATGGGTATTTTTGACCTCCTTTTAAAAGTAAACAACGAATCAATCAGCTTAAAAAAAGATAGAATAATCACTAATGAAAATAATCATTAGTTGCAGCTACATTTGTCTAACTCTTCAAATGTTACCTTGCAGCACTGTCTAATGTCTACCGTATTTAGAAAAGCAATTGGTGGAGGGTAAGACAGGCTGGTGTGGATGACTTTGTGAATGTAGACAGGGAATAGGTGGGCTGGGGGAGGTGTAATTGGTGGGGGGTTGGCGAACAAAAGGACCTTTTGACGTAGTGGAGGTGCAGTGAAGGTTAGATCCATGGAGGGTGATACAGATCTGGGGACATTCATTCTCTCCCAGTGCACTGTCCTTGAAGAACGTTTTGAAGAATCCCTCCCCCTAGATGGGTATTTCATATACTGTGTTATGTCAGTAGTTATTAATATGTGTTTTGTAAATCTGGTAACGTGAGTAACCAGTTTACATTTGCTCATCTGATTTTGTGAATCTTTAAATTGCATCAGCAATCCGTGATTAGAGATGATATCAAAACAAACTTTATGAAAACAGCCCATCTTTAATATTTTGTTGTATTATGTACATATCATAGTATTGACTGTTCTAATGACCCAGTAGGGTCAGTGCAGAATGCAAGCCATGTTGCATGTGTTAGAGAGCAGTGAAATCAAAAATAAAACCCTACCCTACTCCCTCATGTTATGATTCTTCCGGCTCTCCCTTTTCTTTTTTAATTGCATTTTTATGCCTTCTCTGTTTCACTCTCTGTTTGTGTCCTCTCTCTGTGTCACTGAGTCAATCTTCCTGCTCTGTCTTTGCTGGTTCCATGTAATTCTCTGTACAAAAGCAGGAACTGGACTTGGGAATGTCTGCTGGCAGACTCTTCCTGCACCCCCAACAGACATGTATCTATTGAGAGAGAACAAAACAACAGCATTATGACCATGCTGGTCCTGGCATGCCTGGCTGTACAAGTCCATTCTCAGCTGGACAATATTTTTACCTGAAAGCTACTGCTAAAATAGCCTGCCTGACTATACCTTGTATTTTCTGCTTATTTGACTAATTGTATTAGTAGGTATTACCCCAGGTGGACCTGTTTGCATCTCTTGGCCTTGAGCACATCCTGACTAACTGCTTCCTGTTTTCCCTTGTGTTTCCTCCCCAGTGAAGTAGCCAGAGGGGCTTCCGCTGCCCTGCATCATTGGAGCCTTCAATAATGTCGGGGCCAACACACCACAACCGACCCCCTTGCTTCTGACCCAACATGGAGCTCAAGGTCTGGGTGGATGGAGTCCAGAGGGTCGTCTGTGGGGTCACTGAGGCAACCACCTGCCAGGAAGTGGTGATTGCTCTGGCACAGGCCATAGGTAGATCATTTTCTATTATAAAACCACACACACAAGTAGGCCTGTCACGATAACTACTTTTATTGGACGATAATATTGCCCCAGAGAAAATTGTGATAAATTATATTATGGTCATTTTAAGACCATTTTATGCCACTGATATAATTATAATATAATATATAAAAAGTACACCCTTTCAAGGAGCAATGAACTTTTAAGCTACCTGAGCCCTGCAGACGATGAAAGGACAGAAGCAGCGCAAACAGAAATGAGAGAAAAGCATGTTTTGTTTTGTTTTTCCTGTTACATTCAGCTTAAGCGTTATGCCTAAGTCTTACATTGTAGGGAAAACCTTGCTGTTTATTCTGGCATCATGTTGGTTAAAATGTTGGTGACATTCTTATCCAAATAAACATGCATGTAAACACAACGGGCAATATCGTACAATATTTGGACATGACCTTGATAATTTTTGCTGAGTAATTATTTAAGTAAGTAATTATTGTGACAGGCCTACACACAAGCACACCTGAAATACAAGCAGACCTGTTAGAACTTTCTACTGAGTTGTATTTTTGACTTCCTCATGAAGTGAAATTGGATTCAGTTGTTATGAATTGGGCTATGTCCATTAAACTCATACCCAGGCGATTCAGTACAATGCATCAGTTACTAGATTGACTGCTGTACACAAGAATCATCTAATAGATCCTTAGTTTGGTTTGTGATCCTCATGTTTGCTGCTCACATGTATGATTTAATCAGCTGGTGTCAGTGTGAATCCTAAAGGATGTTTAATATTGCTGTGTTTTTAAAAACACTGGTAGCTAACTATCAACAACAAGCAATATTTCTTGTTGGCAAATAGTGTTGTGTACACCCAAGGATTGTATACTTCTGGTTTGGTGGTTAAGTTACACCACTGATATTAGATGACATTCTGGTGTGTTGGTTTCACAGGGAACATTAAATGACAATTTCCACATCTGCCTTGCTGAATTCCTGATCCAAAGCCACTTTTGTTCCTTAGTTATCCCCAGTCTTGTTGAACTGCTTCTCCACACTACACTCATGGACTGCTGGTGCAATTCAGGCAGTGTATTTGGTTAGAAAAGGGTGCAGACAATCCAGGCTGTTGGCATAATTTAAACCAGTGAAATTCAGGCAGAGCATAGCTCTTGTGTGCTAATCCTAGCCCTCTGTCTGTTGCCCTACCAGCTTGGACAGAATCTGCTTCATGTTAGTTACAGGTTGATCTGACTGTATAATACTTCCATGTTAGCTACACCTCCATCTTAGTCTTTTGTACAAGGACAGACTGCTAATCTAAAATGTCTCTCTCTTATGTAATGCATCTCAAGTCCTTTGTTAACATTGTATTCACTTTCATTGTATTCTGGTAGAATTTTACAGTTTTCTTCACACTTGACAAAACAGTTCAAGCGTATTGTTAAGCATTCATCAACTCACAACTGTAATAAGGCTCTCCAAAATTCCAAATTGCCTTTGTTACCTGAAAAGAAGTCCTTATGAAGTAAACAAGAATTTGAGTCTCCTGCCTATATGTTAAGCTCCTGCTGAGATACAGTGGGTCATAGTCAGAGGCTTTATTGGTACTGTCTTGGATCTAAGCACCCCCCCTTCCCATATGGCTTCTTCAGGAACGGGGGCACTTGAGCAGACTGTATTGACATCACTTCCCACAAAGCACAGGGTAGGAGGATGGAAAGTCTGACTCATCCCTCAGTTTCCTGCCAAACTGAGAAAGCAGCACTTCTGAGCCCCCTCCTCTGCCTTATATCTATTAAAAACATATATACCATGTTAAGTGATCAGACATCAATATTGATTTAGTACTTTGGCATTTTACAAGTGTTTCTGTCTGCACACTACTACCAGTGTTAAGGTGTCAATGTTTTCTCTAAACAGCATTAAGCAATGTATTTCTACAATCAAATGTAATGTGAACGGGTTGCTCGTAGTGCCAAACTCACTGAGAAACACCCAACACTGCAGAGCTATGCAGCTTTTAGCTGATTGTTTCCAGCCTGCATTTTTACTGTATGGTTGAGACTTAATTCTCTCACTTCACTTATAAAACCACTGTGAGCTGTTTTCACAAATCACACTCAGACAAGCCGGTTGAAATTTGAACTTTTCAATTGTTAGGTGGCCAGAAACATGAGTCCAACACAATGATAATGTTGCTCTGTGTCTGCTTAATGTGTAGGAAGATAGGTGTTTGCTAACATATTATCTTAACAGTTTCATAAGATGACAGTATATCATGGCTGCGTTTGTTTTTGTTTTGTTTTTCAATCTTTCACAAGTAATATGTGTTGTTTACAGGTCGCACTGGGAGATACACTCTGGTAGAAAAATGGCGGGACACCGAGCGTCACCTAGCCCCTCATGAGAGTCCTGTGGCTTCTCTGAACACCTGGGGCCAGTATGCTGGTGACGTCCAGCTGATCCTGCATCGCACAGGCCCCTCCCTGACTGAACGACCCCCCTCAGAAGGACCCCCTCTCAGGGGGCCTGAACGTGGGCTGCATCGGCAGAGTCTCCCTCCCCTTGCAAAGCTTCGTCATCCCAACGATCGTTCCCTCCGCCGCCGTGAACCCCGCCGCAAGTCTCTCACGTTTACCGGTGCGCCCAGAGGCCTTAGGGAGATACTGAGCGGAGGACGAATTGGCGAGGCTGAGGCTAAACGAAGACTCCACCTGGGAAATAGTGGAAATCACCACTATGCAGGACCAGCCATCGGGACTGCATCGCCTGGCCTGTGGGCCTGTCGCATGGAAGATCTGTTCAGACTGGTCGGTCTACAAAGAGAGACTCTCAATGTGCTGGAGAAAAAGCTGGAGGCCTATGAGGCCGAGCTCCAAGCCTGGGCTGAAGGGCGAGGGGGGCGAGTTGGAGGGTGCATTGGGGACCCAAGTGGAGGAGGAGGGCTGATAGAGGAGATCCTGAGGCTGGAGAATCATCTGAGGAAGAACGAGGTGGAGATGGAAGAGGAGGAGTTTTGGGCCACTGAGCTGCAGATTGAGCTAGAGAGTGAGAGACAGCTGGAGGAAAGACTGCAGGAGCTACGAGGACGCCTGCAGGGCTGTGAACTGCAGATTGATGAAAAGCTTGCAATGGTACAGGTGTGCTCTGTGTGGGAGATTTTCAGGATATTGAATAAAAAAACCTGTATTTTAGTAGCAAGTTTTGGGGAAAGATGAAAATAACCAGCTAAGAATCAAAGAATAAGAATTCGTTAGTTGGTTCTTTTTCATCATAGTTGTTCAGCTATTACCAGTTGTTCTAGTGATGTATGTGTATTGTAGTAGGTGGTTTCCTTTTTTTTTTCCCATATCTGTCTTTTTCCCATCAGGGTGTAGAGGCAGGCCTGGAAGAGGAGCGGCTGCAGAGGGAGCGGCAGGAGACCCAGTGGGTCACTGAGGCAGAGGCTCGGGCTCAGGTCCTCAGGGTCAAAGCAGAATTGAAAGCCCAGGAGAGACAAGCTGTCCAGCTAGAGAGCAGCTGCAGAGCTGTGGACAGGTCACTTGGACAAAGCAGCAAGAAACTGCAGGTGAGACATATGCATGTATTTGAGTTTTTTTTTTTAATCAAAATAGTGCTGCAGGGTGATGTAGTGATAAGGGAGACCGTCCATCAGTATGAATGCATTTAAGCATCTGTCCACCTGAATCGTCCCTCACCTTGATGCTGAATCCCTGCCAGTTTAAAACGGAACCCCATCGATTTGTTCTTATTTTTTATACATCAAAGTCTGTTTACAGGTCTTGGAGGGTACTGCGTATGTTAAAAATGTTGTATGAAGACTCTTGTGGCTCCAGGGGGAGCTGTGGGATATATAATAAATTGACTCATGCGATTTCACTTGAGTCAGTGTCAGTTGGGGCTGAAAATTACAAGTTTGAAAAAAAAAATCTGGGGGTTGTAGAGTTTACCAGACCTCTGTAGCCCGCTCCTCATTTCTGCTTGAGGCTACATTAGCCGCTACTAACACACCTGAATCGCCGAACGAACTGTTGATAGTTGAGTTGCATTGTGGGCAATGTAGGTGACAGGTTTTGACAAGGAAGAAGAATGTGTGGAATAAAAAAGACAATATCTCCGGTTATGTCACTTCAATTTTTAGCCTTTTTTTAAACTGTCCATCATGAGTCTAACAATGTTATAGTAGTGCAATGCTAAATCGGTGGACTGCTCTTTTAAGTGTCAGTCAGTTTAGAAACAATAGAATATTACAAATGCTTTTTTGGTCAAATAATACTCATAATATTCAGAAATTTGTGTCTGATTGGTTTGCTATGTGTAAAATGGGGTGCTTACTGGTGTGTGTTTCAGTTATTCAAACACCAAATCAGTTGGTGTTAATTAAGATGCTTTCAATGTGACAAATAATGTGAGAAATGGTTTAATAAATGTGTGAGTTATGACACTGTAATTTAGTTGGGGCTACGAGTGTCAGCCTTGAGTAGTCAATCTGTGTCTCACTTACATCAGAGGTGATGTCAGTTGGTATTACAAAATGATGACGAATACAGTATGATCATGTTCATGCCACCAGTTTTGATCCTGTTGGATAATAACTAAGATTGACAAAGGACTTGGAGATTTAAAGTAATATTGCTATTGTCTGGACACAGTCTGATATAATCTGTACCTGTAGATGTCAGTCATTTTCAAGCTGCTGGTAATGCTTGCATGTTTCCTGAAGAATCACACTCTCATGCCGTTTCATTGAAGGACATGCAGCACGAGCTGGAGCTGCTGACCAAGGAGCTGAGGCAGGTCAACCTACAGCAGTTCATCAAGCAGACCGGCACCAAGGTTACAGTGCTGCCGGCTGAACCCAATGAGGATGAAAGTACTCACAACAGTCATGGTATAGGTAATATCATTTTGTTATAAACATTACAGGGAGTGCAGAATTATTAGGCAAATGAGTATTTTGACCACATCATCCTCGTTATGCATGTTGTCTTACTCCAAGCTGTATAGGCTGGAAAGCCTACTACCAATTAAGCATATTAGGTGATGTGCATCTCTGTAATGAGAAGGGGTGTGGTCTAATGACATCAACACCCTATATCAGGTGTGCATAATTATTAGGCAACTTCCTTTCCTTTGGCAAAATGGGTCAAAAGAAGGACTTGACAGGCTCAGAAAAGTCAAAAATAGTGAGATATATTGCAGAGGGATGCAGCAGTCTTAAAATAGCCAAGCTTCTGAAGCGTGATCATCGAACAATCAAGCGTTTCATTCAAAATAGTCAACAGGGTCGCAAGAAGCGTGTGGAAAAACCAAGGCGCAAAATAACTGCCCGTGAACTGAGAAAAGTCAAGCGTGCAGCTGCCAAGATGCCACTTGCCACCAGTTTGGCCATATTTCAGAGCTGCAACATCACTGGAGTGCCCAAAAGCACAAGGTGTGCAATACTCAGAGACATGGCCAAGGTAAGAAAGGCAGAAAGTCGACCACCACTGAACAAGACACACAAGCTGAAACGTCAAGACTGGGCCAAGAAATATCTCAAGACTGATTTTTCTAAGGTTTCATGGACTGATGAAATGAGAGTGAGTCTTGATGGGCCAGATGGATGGGCCCGTGGCTGGATTGGTAAAGGGCAGAGAGCTCCAGTCCGACTCAGACGCCAGCAAGGTGGAGGTGGAGTACTGGTTTGGGCTGGTATCATCAAAGATGAGCTTGTGGGGCCTTTTCGGGTTGAGGATGGAGTCAAGCTCAACTCCCAGTCCTACTGCCAGTTTCTGGAAGACACCTTCTTCAAGCAGTGGTACAGGAAGAAGTCTGCATCCTTCAAGAAAAACATGATTTTCATGCAGGACAATGCTCCATCACACGCGTCCAAGTACTCCACAGCGTGGCTGGCAAGAAAAGGTATAAAAGAAGAAAATCTAATGATATGGCCTCCTTGTTCACCTGATCTGAACCCCATTGAGAACCTGTAGTCCATCATCAAATGTGCGATTTACAAGGAGGGAAAACAGTACACCTCTCTGAACAGTGTCTGGGAGGCTGTGGTTGCTGCTGCACGCAATGTTGATGGTGAACAGATCAAAACACTGACAGAATCCATGGATGGCAGGCTTTTGAGTGTCCTTGCAAAGAAAGGTGGCTATATTGGTCACTGATTTGTTTTTGTTTGGTTTTTGAATGTCAGAAATGTATATTTGTGAATGTTGAGATGTTATATTGGTTTCACTGGTAAAAATAAATAATTGAAATGGGTATAAATTTGTTTTTTGTTAAGTTGCCTAATAATTATGCACAGTAATAGTCACCTGCACACACAGATATCCCCCTAAAATAGCTAAAACTAAAAACTACTTCCAAAAATATTCAGCTTTGATATTAATGAGTTTTTTGTGTTCATTGAGAACATGGTTGTTGTTCAATAATAAAATTAATCCTCAAGAATACAACTTGCCTAATAATTCTGTACTCCCTGTAAATGCGTGAATTTCTCTTGAGGAATATGCTTTGGAGTTAAACATTTATCTCATGCCACAGGACATGCTTCAATATAAGCATAGCCTACAGTCACATATAGTGTTAGCCAGGTATCTCTTGCTTGTAGGCTACTTTGACGGGCGAATTTGTCCCCAAGGATTGCATTGCAGCTATGGTGGCTGGCCCGTGTCGCGGCTGACGGTTGAGGCATAGAGCCAGAATATTTCAGTGAATTAAGGATTTATTTCGACAAAACCAGAGTTGGTGATTGTTAGAACAGTAGGAAGACTAACAAAGACGGGTTTGGTTTTTGTGAGTTTTATTTTGTTTCTGTCCAGTTTGATTGAAGTGTGTTTTACAACCATCTGCAAGGTAAAATTACTGTTTTTCTCAATGGAGTCTGGAGGGCCATAGTGTCCGTTTGTTTTGGTCTGAGATGCTGGTGCTCTAGTACGACATTTAGTGACAATGTGAATGTGACATACAATACCTTTTTAAAGTGCATGAAGTGCAGTTTGTCTTTGAGTCTGCCTGTGCATTAGTAAAGTCATTCTGTTCCATCAAAGCGCTATTATTTTTCTACCTCTTGTCTTGACAGCCTGCTGAGAGAAAATTACTCAGCTTAGTGTTCAAGTGTAGGTGTGTGTGTGTGTGTGTGTGTGTAAGTAAGATTGTGATCAAGAAAATGGGGAGGGGCGGGGGTAAGCACAGTACTCACTCCAGTGGCAATTATAGTCTCTATGCCAACAGCTGCCTGGATACAGGCAGACCTGGCATCATTCATTCACTCTACTTTCTCTGTCCATCCCTCACTCCTTCCATCACGCTGTCCCTCTATCACATGCTCAGCAGTTTCTGTGATGGGCTCATTGGACCAAAGCTCTTGTCACCCTACAGGAGACTAGCAGAGAGCTGACACATAAACTAAGAGTGCTGAATAATGGGAGAGCTGTCACAATGCTATCCACATCAACTATCGGCCAGCTGGTTGTTAAAAACTTTACAGTAATTTGGAACTATCGTATTTAGTGACAAATAGTAATGAAGAATGACTTTCAGGAACAAGTTTGAGGTGAAACTACAGCAGTCCGTTATGTGTTGTAACCAGAGACATAACCAACAGCTTGGAAAAAAAAGCTTGGAAACTAAGAGCTAGATATCCAACTTGCAAAACAAAGTTCATAGGCAGAAAATATAAGCCTGCAAGCACAGAAATGAATGTATGAATCCAAATGTACAAGACTAAACATTAAGTTAAACATCTATTTTCAAGCACACCTATGAATAATTTAGTATTCCACATGCCCACTAGTAACTCGTGTTCATAAAAGAATTTTAGTATATAAACGCTGTATATTGGATTTCATGTTGCACTTTAATTTGAGAAAACAAAAGTTCAACCCAGTCTACTCCGAAATGAATAGCATGGTTGTGGGAAACGTGGAGAGGTCTATGTAGAAACAAGTGGTAGCAGTAACAGTGATGGTTAACAGTTTACACCTATTTTGGTTCAAATCTGTAACACAACAGTTAACACAACACAATCTTAACTTATATCTCACCTCTCCAAAGAGCCCAGATATTTTTTTCTGATTGCATGACTTATACTTCATCATTGCATCGGTTAGAGCAGTAGGTCTCTTTATTAAACTTCACGGTAATAGATTTCAATTGTGAAAAGTAATGAATTGAGTGTTCATGTCCTTCTAGTAACCTTCCAGTTCATGAGTGTAAAATCAGAAAGCGCTTTTGTGCCTGGCCATAAAATTCAATGCATTGACTGGTTCTCTGCATGGCTCAGTACTGCCCACTGGTGGCACCATGGCAGAGATATTATGTAGCATACACAGGGCTCTGTTTTGTTTAATCAGGTAATTTATTGATATTTAATATGAATTTAAATTAATAAAGTACATTTAAAAATAAGTTTTTAAAAAACAGTTTTTTTTAAATCTGACTCTACATTTTCAGCACTAAACCTTTGAAATACACTTTTATTTAGATTAGGCTTAAAATTTTCTGTCTTTGATGTGTTTTCATTCTCAGATTTAGTTCCCCTGTCTGGCTCCCTGAAGCGTCCCGCGTCATCGCACCCGATGTCCAGTCACCTCCGGGTCCTCCACAGCCCCCTCAGTTCTGGTCTGAACCCAGAGGGGATCTATGTGTGAGACAGTTCTGATTGGAGGGGACGCATCATGTCTCCCGTCCAGCGCCCATTTCACTCCAGAACACATTTGTAAGTGGATATCTTTGTACAGGATACCTCAGTAGCACACTACTATGCACTGTTGTCTCAATTATCTGAAGGCAACCTTGAGTGTGAAGACGCAAATTGTGAAAGAACGATGTTGATCTTTAAATGGAAGTTGTGGAGGACTTGGTGGGAATGAAAGATGGTTGGAAGCTATGGCATGAAGAAAAACACGCGGCAGCAGCACCATCGTGTGTCATGAGTGCACAGTCTCTGAACATGTTAGGACTTTCTAAACATCAGGCTGTTGTGGACTTCATTTATAAACATATCCACTTAATGTACTTTTACTCTCACTTTAGTACCTGCTGAATGATTTGTATTGTTTTCTCACTAGCATCATGATTCAAAACTATTGCCTTTTGAACAGTATTCTTGAGAATCTTGGTATGTGAATCTATAAAGTATATCTCTAAAATCATATGTAATTTCTGCAGTGAATACATTTTACCCAGCATAATGACTGGTTCTTATATTAAGTAATGAAGGATCCACTTGTGTCTATAGTAAAACCGTCTAGAATATATCATTGTACATATCAGAATTTATTCCTGTAGCTCTGTCTGCTCATGTTAAAACTATGCACAAATGGTTAATAGTTTTGTTACTGAACAATGTTACTGTCTGTATGCACCAAAATGATGGCTTATTGTAAATATGTTTTCTTACTTTTCAGCTTTATTTAGTGAATTATTATATTTTAATACAAAGAAGTGCATTCATACTTACAAAAATGCAATTCCTGCATTAATGTCTGCGTAAAACAGTGTTAATTATCCTCTTAAGCTGATTTTTTGTTGTCAGGATGACTAAACAGTATATTTTTGCCAATTGTATTATGTTGGTTTTTCTGTTAGGATCAGCGGCCAAAGATTAGCAGATCTTGTTGCATGATTGTGTTAATATAGCCATATCTGGATGTGCAGAGCACCCACAGTACAGTAAATTAGTTAGTTGATTCTAAATACTGTGGCATGTAATAATACAATGGAAGGCTACAGTGCATATGAGAGTGTGAGTGAGTCAGTGATTAAAGAGGTGTGTGTGTGTGTGTGTAAAGTTAGAATAGCCAAGGTATGAAGCCCCTCTTAGGTTGTAGTTCAGCTGCTAATCACATCAAAGTGCCTTATATTCATTCCACAGTGGGTGTATTCACATAATGTACACTACAGCTTTAGTAGAGACATTGAAGCAATGATCATAGTCAGTATAGATCAAATGTCGCTAGATGTATTAGTGACACATTGTTGCACATAGAAAAATTGCAATAGCACAGCAACAAAGAGGAAACTATAATTATGTTTTATCTGTCAGTATTTTGTAGAAATGTCAGTGGAAAGAATGTTATTGATAGTGCTTTCCACTTTGCTACTGTATTATTGTCACCATTATACTGTGTGCTGTAAAATGCATTCACATTTAATCTGATTTATTTCATCATGCAACACGTACTGTATACTGTAGTCACCAATTTAGATCAGTACTGTCACCCAGGAATAAATACTTGCTGTAATACAGAAGGGAAGTCCACCCTGTAACATTCAGTATCTACAAAAACACATCCTCACTACAGTGTGTCTCTCTGCTTTTCAGTTAAAGGAGAGACCTGTTTTAAAATTATTCTGTGATCGTCTATATATTGGGGTGGATTTTCCCTTTAAGAAACCACTTTGTGCATTTTCCACCCTGGGATAAGGCATAGCTGTGGTCACTGTTTACAACCATATATGTTCTAGAGAACTGTAAGATGTCGACTGTACATAACCTGTTTTTATGTTTTCCTGCCTTAATATACTGCAAAGTGTTGACAGATGTATGGCTGTAACTGGCTGCTGATATGACATGGATTGCATGATTCAATAAACCATCTGACAAAATTCAATGTGTCACAACTGGTGCTTGTGGTAACTGTAACTATTTGCCTGTTGATGTAAATGAGGAAGAATTTGTATTGTATTGTACAGTATGTGCTCTAAATGTTTTCAGGCTTTTCACCAGTAGATGGAGACCTTTACTCAGTAATGGTAGAAACGTGGACACAACATGGCTGAGATAGAATAAAGGGAAAACAACTTTTTTTTCCCCACAGAAAAATGAAATGAGAAGAAATGCTGTGAGCGTATCAAATGCATTTTTATGCAATTAATGAACAATGTTACTTGAGTTCATAGGAGGATTATAAGAGAATGGAAACGGTAAAATATAGGCAAAATGCATTTGTTTAAACTTACAAAGTTGCTCTCACTGGTGAATGAAGATACTGACTGGCTTGTTGTCAGTAATTGGACTTCATTGTTGCCAGGATCACTAGAAAGCATAAAGTCTGAAGTTTCAAGACTGATGAAATTATTAAATTAAAACAATATTGCAGTAAGCCAGTTAATGGCAACAACAAAGACTGGATTTGATCCTGCTTAAAGCTTTTGACAGGTTGGGAGGAGGCCCTTTGTTTTTCATCAGCCTGTACAGACTGAGGATAATCTCACGCCATCATCTTTGTATCACATGACATTTGTTTAAAGCCTGTACATTCCTCTGCTGTGACCTGTCAGCTGATTGCAGTCTTAGTAACAATACATTTTATCTACTGGACTTATAGTATTGTTTATTCATAAATGCTATTAGTACTACTGTGCTCTGACCTGTTTGTCTTGTGCATACATTACATTACCTAAATATTACATATGTAGGTATTTGTTGGAACAGTTTCACACATGCTCACTATAGTTGTGTTAAATAAGAAGAAGCCTGCAGAGTTTAGTTTTTATATTTATTTTACAACTCATCAGCAATAATTTAGAACAGCATATGTGTAAAGCATTAACGAAATGTGCAACAGTTGCTCAGTTAAATCTTTTTTAAAAAATCCATAGACTTCAACAACATTGACATAGACATGTATACTTTATGGTATATTCACAAAAACCTATTTACAGACGCACATGACACTTTATATAACAGTTGATAACAGATTTGAGGCAAAACCAGCTGAAGAAAACTACAAAAGCAATGTTATGTATGCAAAATACAATGAAAATCATCTGTTTATTCAGCCATGTGTGAAACCTTAAAAAGCTGAACAACACTACAGTTGCAGGAATTATTTTCTTAGAAAACAGGCCAAGATAAAGTTAAAGTTCTTAAAACAGCAATGATCATAACTGATGGTCACATGACCACAGCTTCTTTCTCGCCTTTGTCAAATATTTGAAAAGCAAGGTTTTACATAATGATAGCATATAACACAGAATCGGGGATAGTCTGGCGTGTAGTGGGGTGCAGGGGTTTCAAATCTGATTATCTGATCTAATTGCAGTGTTTTGTTAAATTGGGCAAATTACTTAATCACCACTTTACTGTAGGCATGAAATCATCACAACGCATGTTGTGTCTCTGCTCTCTCTTTTGAAATGAAGTCATATTTTTTATTTCAAGACAACTCAACACAATAAAAAGGTTCAAAGAGAACTACAGTGAGAGACTTTTTGAAATGATGAGGTGACTGTTGAGGGGTGAGTAAAAGCAGAAAAAGTGCACTTTACGTCTCAAAGAGTAAAGATCATTGTACATACAAATTTTAATAGCTGGGAAAATACAAGTACATTCAATATCAACGATCTATAAGGTGCTATCCTACAATGTTTCCTGGAGGTACAGGAGGTCATAGCATCTCTGTGCTGAAATGTTCCATTCAGGGGGCGTACAATATGCTGGTCAAGCAGCCCCTTGTGAATGAAGGGTTTCTTCTTTCTGTTATTTTCTGAATGATTTCAGTGAATTTCTTTCCTCAGAAGAACAAACAAGTAAAGGAAACCAGAGTAAACTCTGTAAAAATGAGTAGAGGGCAATCAGGCATAATACCTCCCCCATGATTTCATTAGTATCAATGTGTAATTGTTAAAGTAGCTGATTTTTGTATTTGTCTAATGATGGCGATGTTGTGTGTGTTGGGAGGGGGGTACCATTAATTTCTTCTCAGGAGGGACAGTAATGTGCCTCCCAATCAGCCCACTAAAGTGAAAGTTGGGGATGAGGTACTTTGGGAGTTACACTTTTTTTAATAGGCCCATTTAGTGCACATTTACATGAATCAGACTGTCTTCCAGGTAATAATATTTACAGTCAGAGTCAGCCAAGCTCTTAATGACCTTGGCAGAGGTCAGTTGCAACTTCATACATCCAAAGAGACTCGCTGATTGGGATAGTGCGCACTGTTGTAGTACTCAAAGGTTTGGCACCAATGCTGCCATTTCAAAATATTTTATCAAAGAGGATTACAAAACTAACTCCAGCACAACACAGCCGTGCCTATTAATGTCAATCATTATCGATAACCGTTTAGATTGATTAATCTATAAGTGCAAAAGGCACACGCCGTCACAACTGTCCCCTGTTTCGCCAAGATACATGAGAAACTCTTCTGTGAAACCTCGTTTTAAAACTTGCCTAATTTAAAAAATGAAATACATAAACTCCTCAGCAGAATGCGCGGAAAGGTAACAGACAAATTAGCTCGTTTGACAAGCAGAAAACCGATCATGTGGGCTCTCCTCAGCTACGTCACCC
Source organism: Siniperca chuatsi (assembly GCF_020085105.1). NCBI lineage: Eukaryota > Metazoa > Chordata > Actinopteri > Centrarchiformes > Sinipercidae > Siniperca > Siniperca chuatsi. The sequence continues at coordinate 16,189,069 of NC_058045.1, read as the reverse complement.
TCCCCGTCGTCACTCGCGGGACTTTCCTCGCGCTCCTCAGGTGAGCCTGTCTCAACCTCGTGTGACTCGTCGCTGTCTGGACTGAGGGAGTCGTTGGACTGAGGAGAGGCTCCAAAGTGCGCAGATAAGCCAGGGAAAGCGGCAGCAGCCGCCGCGGCCGCCGCTGCTGACGCGTGTGCAGGGTATAGCCAGGGGAAAGGGGATGCAAGAGCGGCCGCCGCTGGGTACATGTACTTTTCAATGTTGCTTTTATCGAAAAAAGGCATATAAGACGCCGCGGCCGAAGGGTTGATGAAGTAGAAAGGCATGCAAATAGGTGTCTGCTGTCCCACACTGCTTATTCCCATCAGAGAGTTCATAAACGCCAGATCTGGCCTGGTGGGGTCTGTGCCCCCTAACCCGTACCCAGGCCAGTTCATCTTTGGTTTTTTGGCAGCGCGATCATCTCCAAACTCTTGCTTGATCTTCACTGCTTTGTGTCCCTGCGCCTTATTGCGCTCACATTCTTTATCTTTGCCATCGCTCTTTTCAGCCTCGCCCCCGTATCCACTGTCAGTGTCTGTGTCATTCTCGTTAAGCTCCCCGCCTTGGGTCCTCTGGATGACCGGGACACAGTTAGCTTGGCTGTCGGCTTTCTGCCCATCCTGTGCGTCCAGCTGGTGCTGGAGCGGCGGCGCGCCGGGCTGGAACTGCGTCAACACCTTGTGAAGGTGGTTGATGAGCTGCGCGCACCTCTGCTCTCGTGTCGTCCAGTTCTCAAACTGACTCAAGTGCTGCAGGACCTCTTTGGCACAGGCCTGGAACCCGGAGTGGAACGCATCCAGATCTGCATGAATGGACGATTTCATCGACCGGTCCCCTGCGAAACATGCAGTTTAAAGATTAACAGATCATTATTCTGTAAGGTGTAGCACATCATAAGCCAGTGACAAAAAAAAAACGGACGCGTGTCAACAGCACGTTTTATTTATTCTGTTGTGGTATTCTCAGAATGCGCATTATCTCTATATCCCTTGTGTTTGTTCTATTCATGTACATTTTCTGCTATTGTAAACACATACTTCCTCTATACGGGGACTAATAAAGTTTCATGTCATGAAACCAGTTTAATAATGCAACCTCATCTCACTATAAATGACCACGTTTGTTCATCTTACCATTCTGCAGAGCGATGATCTTTTGGTGCTGCTGCTCAGTGACAGCAGTCAGTGCGTTTAAATGTTTCAGTGTTAACTCCAGGACAACTGCTTTCTCCAAATGCCCGAGCGTCTACGGAGAAAAACAAAGGATCAGTTGGCTGTTTACTCTCTGTCATGTAAAACCGGGTACGCTGAGCATGTAAAAACTTTTTGTAGTATGATTATCTCACCGACAGCTTCAGATGTTCGGGTAACAAATCCTTCAGCTGGCCAATACATTCGTTGATTCTGTCTCTCCTCTTCTTCTCTATCAACCGGTGTGGTAACTTGTATGCGTCCTGCTGGCAAAATACAAGCGTTACAGTTTTAAACACAAATGTATATGTAAACAAAGTTACTGTATTATACATATGAATTCTGCTGAGTTTCAGGAACACACAAAGGCTGGCTAATGAAAACAACAAACGAATATTTAGATTCCCTTAGTATAAAAAACCGCGCACACCTTCCCACCATCCTCTCGCTTTATTCCTCTTTTGGATTTGCACATGTAGAGAGAGGGGTAGTCCACCCTAAAGTAAAGAGGAAAGTGTTCGATTATTCACCAGGTTGTCATAACAGTTTATTTGACAGAGTTTGACAGAGTTTGCCAAAAGCGACACTCACCCCAAGAAATCTGCGTGCTCCATGAACTGCCTGTCCTGTAAATGCGGTATTCTTTCATCCATCACTTCTCTGCTGCTGGTTATCCGCTCCTGAGCTTTTTTTGGAAATGTTTGTTATTCCTCGACCCACAGACGGACGGCTGAGGGAGATGATGCACAGTGCGTGTCCTCCAGTGGAGCTGCTCTTCAGACTGATGTCTATAGTTCCCTGAGCTGCTACTTCGTAAAGCCGTCAGTGCTGTGGTCACAGCGCACGCGCGCCTCCGGTAGGGAACAGCTTCCGACTCACGTGTAGCCTGCACCAGCACAAAGTCCGGTAATTAGACCTTCTCTGTGTTATAGCAGCTATCTCCGCCGTTCCTATAGGGATGAAGTCCAAACACTTTCGACGTGGTTGCTGAAACGTGATTCGTGCGCAAAATGTAGCAGAGGAAAAGGAGCACAGACGTAGAGAGAGACAGACTAATCCACATAAGCATCAGCTCACTAAAGTCGGCGTTCTTGGAGCTAATATAATGTGTCTCCTAAACTTCGCAGCTCGAGCCTGTCTTTCTGTACAAGTGGAGTAAGGGCTGATAAGTGACCGGATGGGCTGTAAGATCTAATGTGACACATAATTAGACGCACGCTAATTAGATAGAAATCACATTCACAGTTTAGAGGGAACCCAAGTTCTAAATGCACCTTATTCACAATCACTTATTTACTGTAAATGATTGCAGTTTCTCCTGCTGTTCATTAAAAAACACATTTTCAACTGGAAACGTCCTGATCGCTCAACAAGAAAATAACACCCATGCTGATATCAAGTGAAAATATAGAGGCTAATGTGAAGTAAACGCACAGTGTAAACATGGGACCCCTTTCAAATATTCAAGGTGTGTGCGTGTGCATGCAGTGAGGGTTCGTGTGTGTCACTCTGTGCTGTTTCCCGGAGCAGGGCAAGGTAACCTATTCATACATCTCCAGTCGTTCAAAGCTGCGTTGTCAGTAACCATGGCACCGACCCAGCTGGGTGTTGAAACACGTGCGCCGCGGTTCTTTATTAATCTCAGCATGGGTGCTGCTCTCCCACCTTCATCTAAGTGTCTTTGTCTAATAAGAACATATTAACATCACTGTGACAAAGATTGGCGGGATAATTGCTAAATGAGGCTTTGTGACTTTGACTTTTTGAACAGTTATCCAAAGAATGATCAAATGTCCCCCAAATAATTCAAATATCAATTGTGACGTTATTGCCATATTTACTAGTGATGAAAGTAAAGATCCAGAACTTTCCATCAAAATATATGTTATTACAAATTACAAAAGTTTCATAAATGACCATACTAAGTAGCTAATAACTAAGTTAATCTGATTGTCAGTGACACCTGTTCTCCTCCCATGAACATTAAAGTGCTCAAAAACACTCAAATTTGAGCCCCTGTGATGCCCTCACATGCCTTATGATCACATTACTTCTTCCTGTGAGTCATGTGACTTTTTCTGGCTGGCAGCATATGGCTCTCTTGTGTAACAGTGCTGACAAAGAATGATCCAATCACTCCGGCTCTCAAATGAAGTGTGACCTCCTCTGTGCTGGCTTTTCATTAACTCATAACTGCTGATTTGCCTCTGTACTTTTCCTTTCTTGTCTTTAATGTGACTACACCCTCATAGTTGTATGTTGGAATCCCCCTTTGTGTCTTCCTGCCCCCTTCCCTCCTCTTCCTTTCCTCCACAGTATGCTGCTTGCTCTATATGTGGCACTGGAGCCGCTTTAGGAATCCAGTCCAAATGTTTTCCATATTAGTTCAGAGTCTTCTCTGTTTCCAAATAGCAGCCGAGCAGGGCTTATGGTGAGAGGAGGCCCTGGCAGGGAGGGGAAGGGAAGGGGAGCGAGGCAGACGGCAGGCAGGCTCATCCACCCCAAATACTGCAACAGTAAAAGTCGAGAGTACAGAGAGGGAAACAAGTGTAAAGAAAGGAGGAGAAATGGGGCAGGGGCAGAAAGGTTCCTCAGACAAGAAGGAGGGCAAGAAGAAGAAGAGAGATGAAAGCCCAGCACCGGAGGACGGCCATAAGTGCAGAGTATGTCGCTTCCCTCTGCTCGTCGCCCTGTTCCAGCTGCTGTTGGGGGTGGCCGTCACAACCGTGGCCTTCCTTATGTTGGCCATCAGCCCCTCACTCCTGGCCAGGGAGACGCCACACTGGGCTGGGATCATTGTAAGCTCCATCCTTACGCTCTAACATCAGCCACTACATTCACATGTTTGCATGGACCATGAGTCTCCCATTTCTGATACTTCTGCATGACCCTCGGCTATATCCCTCAATGTGTTGTCCATCTTCACCATACCGCATGTCCTTACCCACCTGTCTCAGTCAGACAGTCATTGTAGGCATGGGAAATCACTGGTATTGTCATGTACTAATAAATCATCATCTGTCATATTCATCTGAATGCATACACCTGAATCCCCAATCTGTCTCAGTCACACAAGCTTGCTTGCACCTTCTGTTGTTTTTGTTGTATGTCCAACAAGTCCTCAATATCCGACCTGATGAGACAAGCCAGCCAATCAAAGCATGCCATATTCCAACTTGACCTTTGAGCACCTAAAAAGCATCTAAATACATTGTTTTTATTTGCAAATGTTATGCGCATACTGTACTTGCTCACACCTCGTCATCCTTACCATCTGCCTTATTAATACATTACACACACAAAAATAAATACACCACACATTTCATTTACTTCATACATAAGTTTAACTTTGACTATATAGATAGTTAAAGATAAGCCATATTTTAATTAGGTTTATTTGTGTAATAATTTGTGTTATTTCAAAACTGAGTTTTGACCAGAAACCGGAAAAGTTTTGTCTTAAAACTCTTTGCATGTGAAATATGGTATGGAAGTTGCCATTTAAGTTGATGCACCTAAAGGAGTTTAAGTGTTGAGTAAGTTGAGGTACTGAAGTAGTATGAAGTGTCAGTTGAAGTGTAAGCATTGAAAGGGGCTGGGGTTTTAGTTGAAGTGTTAGAGGTGAAATCCGTTGAAATCAGTTAAAATTTAATCGCTGACAGCATGTGAAATTTCAGTTTAAGCCCTGCAGAAAGTTGAGTTGTCCAATTGTTTGTAAGCACTGAGAGTAGTTAAATTAACAGCTGAGGAGTACCAGCTCAAAGCAGCTGAAGTGTAAGAGATGAAGGAAGCTGAAATGTCAGGCCATGAAAGTAACTGAAATGTTAGTTGATGTGTAAGCACTAAAAGTAGCTGAAGCGTCAGTTAGAGTGTTAGAGTTGAAAGCATTTGAAATAAGTTGAACTGTAAGCACTTAATGCATGTGAAATTTCACTTTAAGCTTTGTAGTAAGTCGAGTTGTCAGTTTGTGTGTAAGCACTGAAAGTAGTTAGACTAACAGTTGAAGAGTAAGAGCGATAACAGTTGAACTGTCAGCTGAAGTGTAAGAGATGAAAGAAGCAGAAATTTCAGTCGATGTCTAAGCCATGAAAGCAACTGAAATGTCAGTTGATGTGAATGCACTGAAAGCGGTTGATTGTCAGTTGAAGAGTAAGAAATGAGGGCAGTTGAAGTTCCATTTGAATAGTAAGAGGTGAACGTCTAAATGCCAGTAAACCTCTAAACAATGAAAACATGTAACATACTAAAAGCAACTGTGTCAGTTAATGTGTAAGCAATAAAAGCACTTAAAATTTCAGTTAACGTGTAAGTAACGTAAGTTAATGAGACTGTTAAATCGTTTTTTGCAGTTTTTTTTTTTTTTTACACGTGAACAATGATTAACCTTCTCTGTGAAATCTGTAACATAAAACAACAAAAAGGTAAACTTTACTTATTATAATTTGGGATAAGATTAAAGGTCACATTTTGGTGATAGAAAAAAAACATGTTGTTCCTGTTTGGACCCTACCCTAGCCTATCACAGATGCCATCTGCTCTCAAAAACAACCCTGGACACCAACATCCCGAGTTAGATCCTCACGAGATTCAGCCAAGTGAAAAACACTGAGGTCATCAAGAACTTTCCAGAGAATCCTGAGTGCTTAAGAACCTGGGAAAAACATTTAAATAAGATGCTGCACGTTAGTCACAAGACTCTTTTGCACTGAAGAGAAAGAGTGTGAGTGTGTTTGTGTGAGACAGAGGGAGTGAGAGAGGGAGAGAGAGATAGTAATGTAATAAGATGACAGCCTACTGCTGAATCATGCAATATTAAGAGACACCCCTGAAAACCTGGGCACAAAATATTTTCTAGAACAAGATTCTTGTTTCTATACTGTATCTAACACCAAACACACATACTGTACATCACATATATGTATATATAATAGCTACAAGGTACAAATGTAATAACCAATATGCATGGGTTGACTACATTCTTTTTGAAATTGAAAGGGAACAGAATGAATATTATGTTGTGAATCTAACCAAACTATGTCAAATATTTTCTGATGTATTGTTGCAGCTGTGTTTAGTTTCCATCCTGGGCTTTATCCTGTACTGTATCACCTACCTCCCTGATGAGAGAACGTTTATGCAATTCACTGGCAAGGTGAGTCTATACACATGCTGACACATTGTTTGCAGATGTGAAAGTGAACAAATCAGTTTGTGAATGACAATCTGTCATGTCATGCATGGAGTCCTCAATGATGCCCAACATGTCTCTTTGAAATTGACCAAAGGTATATAGTAAAATCATGGCTGCAGTAAAAGGTGTGCTCAGATGGGTCAGTGTATTTTCCAGACAGAGAAAACCTTTGCAGAGAACAAAGTTTTACTCACTGAGATACTGTAATTGTTAGATGGCTGTTCTAAGAGAACTGTAACTGTAAATGGCATGGAGAGAAAGGCATCTAACTGTATTCCTGTTTAAAAGAGCTCTTCAGGCATTCCTATGAGTGGATGCGTGCATTCATTAATGTGACTTGATTGTACAGCTCAGTTAGCTGTACATTATATGCAGTTGGAATGCCAATGCAATTAAAATCAGTCCACCATTGTTTGCTGCTGAGAAGCAGGTCCTTGGAAGCAGCAACTTCTTTTTTTGTCCAGTTCGTGTGTGCATACCAGGTTCAAATATGTGCACACGCTCTGAATAGAGTGATTCAAAACACTCACACAAGACAAAGTATTTTGCTTAAAGAAGCTAATTTGCAAAATGGTCTTTGCAGAAAGTTATGATAAAAAGTCAATTCCAAGTGTGTCTGTATTGTGTAGTTTTAAATACCATCAGACTGTCTGAATCACCAAAATTACAGGTATTTTCTCAATTTACATCTTAACATACAAAGTTTACAAAGCAGACGTTGGAAATATTAAATGGTCTTATAAGAAGTAGTTATCGAAATGATGCATGTTGTAAACAACAACAATATGAGTGTTGAGTCGTTGTTTTGGGGTTTCAGATCATCTCCATTTCGTGAAGTAATAATGTTCAACAAAGTACTTGCTGATGCACTTGCTCTACACACATTTCCCTGTAACCAACCATACTCCAGATTTCACAGCTGTTCCAAAATTAACATAAATACCATTTCAGATGAAGCACCTCTCGTCGCTTGCATAATTCCATAAGCAGCATGTAACTGAGAGCAAAATACACCAGTGAATGAGGGCTCCTGTTATATAAACAATGGATTAAGATGAAGGTTTAGTGTTATTGAGATTGTGCAATTGCATAAACAACACAAAGCCTCTTTCACATTTTACAACTGTATTTTTAGACACTGTCTGTTGTTCAGCATACTCACACAGGATGTGCACTAAAGGTGGGAAGCGGCTGTAGCTGCAGGGCAGTCTTGCATGTGCTGTGTCTCCTCTGTGCTAAGAGCTGGGCTCCTACTCTCAGAGTCAGACCTTTCCCAGTAGTATCGTGGGTAATCTCTTTTGCCATATAGGCACTGAGCCAGCATGTCTGTTTGTAAGCTACAGTTTTGGCACTCTGGGTTAATCATGAGACAACAGACTAAAGCAGGAGCCAGATTTTTTGTATGAAAAACACAGCAAGTTGAAGACAAGAAAAGGTTTTCTGATCACAGCTTTCAAAGTAAAAGTGCATGACTTCTGACTTGTCCTCTGCCCTCCACAGCTCCTGTACTTTGTCCTGTGTACAATCGGCCTGGTCATTTCAGTGCTGGTTATGGCGTTCGCTGGACACCACTACTCACAGACCAGTAGCTTCAGCTGTGAGCAGGTGGGAGAGGACTGTGTGTGCAAACTGGATCAAGCTGACCCGATCGCCCGCACCTTCACCTATGAGGGAGTCAGCGACTGTGAGGTGATCACCGGGACACTCACACTCTACTTCCTGCTCCAGATCGTGCTAAACCTGGTCCAAGCACTCGTCTGTGCCGTCGGTGCCTTCATCATGTGGAAACACCGTTACCAGGTCTTTTATGCTGGTCTTCAGATTGGCTCCCCCTCCTCCCAGCAGTGGCAGAAGGTTTAACGTGGCAGAGTTGATGGGATGACTCTGATCAGTCAGATCAGGATGGAGGGTGATGCCAACTGTGTGATTACACTCTGAAGGACAGGGACATTTGCCTTTTTGGTGTGTGCCTGATTGTGTTTTCTTTGATGTCAGTTTATATTAACCTTTTGTGCTAGTTGTACTTTTTGCACAAATTTTGTATACCATATAAATAACTTTGTACTTCCAGTTGTCTGATGTTATAAAAACAACTTGAATAGAGGAGCAAAACAACTCTATTTTTGAAAAACTAAAACCAACTATTTGTGTTCCACGATAATGACGCAATGTTTGTAACTATCTTGACATTTGCTCTTGTGACATACAGCTTATATACATATGCAATACTAGACAAATTAAAAGCACAACACTGAAACCAAACAAACCATTTGTTATGCACATAACTCCAAAAATGAACATGATCTGGCAAAATTTCCTTTGGTCTGAGTTATTGAGATTTAATAATCATGATTAGTTGCTGCAGTGATGCTTTAGGTGGCATACTGAATCACTGTGTTAAATGACACTGTCAAAAAGGAAAAAGGCCAAATATTGTCTAAATGCAGTAGCAAATATTAGTAAGACATCCTTTTTTATCTTAATTGACTGAAAAAATAATACATTCTTTATTAGTTTATTGCTTTTCGATCAGAAAATTACATTGTATTGAAGTTTTTAACTCTATAAAGTTTGCAGCTGCCTGCTGTAACTCATTATCACGTTTGACGCACACACAAAAAAGCAACTAGGTGGATTAATTCCATGAATAACCTCTGTTTTGTTTCTTTTGCTTATTATATAAACATATGCAGCTCTTTTATGCAGCAATATTGCATAAAATCCTTGATGAAAAAAACAAAACAAAGGACATTTCAGCTGATAGAAGTAATCTCTGTAATACTCCAAACAGGCTAGTTATATGCACTAAAAGCGGATCCTGACAGCAGCAACACAATCTGGGCAGAGGACACTTCATGAGACTGGATCCAGGCTGAACTGGGCTGTGGCTTGCAAAGGTGGTGCCAGGCCATAGCCAGCATGACTCAAACAGCCTGTAGGAGTCAAACTACTGCAGCCACAAAGGGAGTGGGGAGTGGGGCCGGGGTGAGGAAAGGGGGACTCAGACAGGCAGCAGGACCGAGGTAACAAAATCATCTCACTGTGTTTACAACATTTCAGTTGTTTTCATTCAGACAGGACAGAGCAAGAGGGATGCAACAACCACAAAATTTTAGGTTCGTATTTTCAAAATGCTTTGCCTTCTGCAGAGCTTCAGCTTTATCTCATTCTTACTCTCAGCTCAGGTGCCGACAGCAGTCACCTACTGTATATACATGCTAAGCAGGGAATGGTAAACATGAGGCAGTTTCCGTAGCAAATTAGATCAAACGTGCCCAGAGGGAGAGTGTAATTAGTGTGCAATGTTACATCTGTTTTGTCAATGATGAAAAAAGGTTAACTGACTGGAGATGGTTTAAGAATATTTTTTTCACAGAAGCCTTAAATGTGGTGTGGTGAGACAGGAGCGTTTCATTTAGATAAAAAAAAAGATGCCAATGAGTGCATTTCATCTTTTAAGACTGTCATACTGTTTGTGGTTACAAATACAAGTCTTTGTTTCAGTTATATGCAGTTTCCTTTTTTCCTGTTTTGTCAACACACATATACAGTTAATAAACAGAAAGAGCCAACTCAGACCCAAAATGTCACTCATGTTCAAATGAATAGATTTGCTTCTGCAGGTAATGGCATTATTATTAGTAATGACTGAAACTGAGCAGAAAGAGAATCAGTGAGCATCTCTTAAATATGCATCCCCCAAGCCAAAAACATTTTTATGCTGCACAAAATACAGCCTAAACATGAGGCTAGCATATTATTAAAATTTATGGAAAAATGCATATTATAACTGAATCATCCATATTAACAACAATGCAGCTGTCAAAGTTAAGGCAGATTGTATTACTAATCTGTGATATCAGCAAGAGACAAAGTCGTCACTGTCTGAGCCTGGATGTGATTTACTGTGAACTATTAATTTATACAAGTTAACTGTGACTGCTCACAGTGATTAACTGATGGCATCCCCAGGGATCAGTCTCTCATGGCAACACATTTGGTAACATTCATCATTAAATTTTTTAAGCTTAAAAAAATTATCACCATTTTTTTCAGTTAGCAGGATAATAAAAGAAGTAGTGTATTATAGTGGGAATGATTGATTAATTCTGTTGAATGATGCATTTCACACAGTAGACACTCATACTGTACATACTGCATCTACATGTGACGGAGGGCTGGCTTGTTTGCTGTGTTTTTCCATGCTTATTGTTATGATGTTGATGCATCATGTGACTACAAAGGCTCAATCTCGCAGCCAGACACAGGAAGTCACATGACTGTCATCACGGGGGCATGTTTATTTATAAAAATGAGGAGGCACTGTCCACCCTCGGTCAGTAACAACTTCCTGTGTGGTGAATTGATCTTTCAAGGCAAAAAAAACACTGAATGATATCTGATTCTGGTGGCCACTGATGTTGCTGTGAGTCTTTAGAGGAGACTGCAGAAGACAGAAGATCAATATGTATATTGACACGAATCTCAACTACTTTCACAGAAACTTGAAAACAACAGACTGAACTCTATTCCAGTATTTTAATTACGTAATAATGTTAATGTTTTTATCTACAGTATATATTGTTTATATGCCGTTAAATATATGCTTTAATTAAAATTTATAGTTTGAATGCAAATGATTCTTCCAGCGAGATGGATCCTATTGGTCAGCCTCCAGCCACAGAGGTGTTTGGGACATTGCCTTGTATTTATTGACCTTCTCTGGGTGTTTTCTCACTCTCACTACTGAATACACACTGGCTAAGCACGTGACTCTTGACTGTGGTTTGCAACGAGATTCATGACTGTGATCCAAATGTGTCCAAGGTTGTGTTCATAAAGTAAATAATTCACTGCTCACTTGCATTAACAAAGTTCAGTGTATACTGAGAGGATGAAATGAAGCGGACTATCTTGTGTATTATCCTAAACTGATCCCCCCCCCCCAAAGTCATTTTAAAAGTTTTGTTGGTAAGTGGACATCAAAGTTAAATGTTTTCTTTCCACGGTCAAAATCATCAAAATAAATCTCAGCTGATAAAATGGTCTGTTTAGGAGGCGATGCAGACCGAAGCAGTGAATATTTGTTTAGTATCACACTACGGCTATAAGACTTTTGCCAGACAGTACTGATGGTCCTGGTATTATCCTCCTCCCTCTGTGAGTCCAATACATTCCAGTAATGCTGCACTTTACCCATCTTGTCTGCATAGTGACAGCTGCTCACCATTATAGCACTGCGTGAGCTAATTTTAATGGCTGTCACAGGCAGCAGGCGCAAATGCAGGCCTGCCAGCGTAAACATCGAACTGAAGCCAAGAAGGATGGGATTCTCTGTAGAGGGTAAATGACAGGACAGGATAAAAGACCAGTTAAGGCCTTTCTGTGATTCGTTTATTATCTCAAATATGTTACACAAGCACAAACATACAGACAATCAACCAGCCACAGCTTTGAATTATCTATTTCCACAAGTACTGAGTGTTAAATTACCAACAATGTGAATGGATGTGTGACTGACAGGCCCAAATATAACCAATGCTTCATACCTGTAAAGGAAATTAATTTCTTTATGAATAAAAACGCCACATGACAAAGGAAAGACACAGCCTTTTGAATAGATAGAAGCACTCAATGAGAGTAACTTAAGATGCTTTCTATTTTATATCTCCTAGAACAGTCTAATGTACACCCAGAGCCCTTTCAGATGAACTAATGTACCCCTTCATCGACAGCACCTGTCATGTTTCAAATGTATTCATTTGCAATGACTTTAAACTGGGTGTTATTTAACACTTTATTATATTAAGGTGGATATTATTACAAAACATTCTTCATACAAATTGTATTGTTTGAGTCAGTTTGGTCAAGTTGGCATTTGTACTACTACCACTTGTAGTGGCATAATCTAGACGTTTCAGCCATTTAACTACCCACTATTTTAACTACCTGTTTCAACTGCTCATCCATTACTTTTAGCTTTCTATTTCAACCATTTATCCATTACTTTCAGCTGGGCTACAAGTACCCGTGGTTGGGAATCGCTATGCTAGAAAACATCTATAATCTCTTATTTCTGTACTTTGATTACTTAATTAAATTTTTAAAAAGAGTGTTAAACTTGGATAACAGCAAAGCTCATAAAGTAGACTGACTAAGAACAAAGGTTCACTTCCAGAGTCTGGTCTAGTCTCTCTGCATCATATCAGCTATTAATTAGCTGCAATTAAATGTCAAGATGAGCTACACAAAAGCAGTACAGTGACGGCATGTGCAGCATATCTGTTAACTTTGCTTTTAATATTAGATGACTATCCCTGCTGCATGAAATATGATCCTGTCTGAATGAAGTCTCTTCCTGTGCTACCTTCATGGATAAGTACAAGTGTGAGTAAACAATGAGTGTGTGGGTGGGTGGGTGCAGAGGGGGTCAGGGTGAGTGTGGGGGAGTGCTCATTCATCCCCAACAACAACAGGGACTGAGGCAAACTCTGCTAGAAAGCTACTCACGTCATTGAGTCTTCTTACAAATTTATTACAACATCCAACCACATAAAACACATTTTTCTATACACTTTGTTTCAACAGAAAGTGTCACGGGACAGTTATCATCAAGTGCACACACTCATAATCTGCCATTAGTGTGTGCAAGTTTAAAACACAAGTTCAGATTTAACAATCAATGGCAGTCCAAGAGAGACTAGTGAGGATGATTTACACCAAAAAGTTAAACTTTAAGAAACAGTAGAAGATGAAGATGATATGAGCAGATACAGTAAATATTACAGTATTAGTTGACATCTCTATAGACATGAGGATGTTCATATTGTAACAAAGAACTGTAAGCATACCATCTTCAGTCAGTACTACATTATGTACCAATATAAGATTTAGATTTGAAAGAAATTTCAAGTAAGTTCTGCACAGGTAATCATTATTTTCATTCACATTTCTGTTACTTGTATACTCTGTAGAAATCTGTAAAAAGTCAACCAAAATGGTGCAGTGAATGCATTTTTAAACACAACACAAAGCATGCATAAATAATACCCCAAACTAACCATTGCTTTCGGTTACAGGCTTAAATTCTTACCCCTTTTATTTTTTATAAAAGTGCACTTTCAGCAGTTGCAATGTACTGTTTATAAAAGTTAATGAGTGAGGCAGCATGATTCTTTTTCCAAAATGCAAAAAATAATACTCCAGTTATAAACTGCAAATCGTCTCATAAATATCATCAGAAATCTAAAAAGGTGAAGGGGAGAATACTTAATGCTCACACACACACTCTTCCCCTGGAGGCCAATCGGTGATGCAAGAAACCCCCCCAACTTCTGTGTTCACCGCTATTCACTGACCTCAGTGCAGCCAGTCGGTCCGCTCTCTTACGCATCAGCACTGAGGCAGTCGAGGAACGAAGGCTGAGACATGGCCATCCGCAGACTTGACAGCACTTAACCATTAACTTTACCTTAACATTTCCCTTGACCTCCCGACACTACACTGACAGATGTGTGCCGTGTCTGGCCAATCATTCACGGAGACGAGCTCCTCTGTACGAGGGTGTGTACAGTAAAGCATGCTCCTAGAGCACATAAGGCACAGTCTGTATCCCATAATGCAGTGATTGTGTCATAAAAAAGGCACTATGTCCTCTTACATTTTGATTGTAAGTGTACTCTGCGTACATGTATTGTTCTTAAGGCTGGAGTTTGTGTGTGTCTGCATTTCAATCTGGTTTCTACTGCGAGCCTGCAGTCGAGTGGCCCGTCACTGTCTCCTGTTTGAGCTTCGAGCCCCTCAGTGGGCCGGGATGTGATGGTTGGGCTGAGGAGGACCCAGGAATCCAAGCCTCTGCTTGTTCTTCCTCTGTTCTGTCATCTGTGGAGGATGAAAAAAAAAACATCAACCTGGAGTGGCTTTTAATTTTGCATGTAGTATAGGCATGATACAGGCAAACCTGTATTTGTGCTTTTACTGTTGTAATGGGCACTTTATTATGCAAAACACAATGTTCCTACTATGTTCACATATAATTATTACATTCCAGAGCGGAGTGTTTATCTATTTGAACTTGGAGTGCAGGTAAAATGTTTCTCTAAATCTCTACTCTAAGAGCGAGTCAATTCATTTAGACCAAACAAAATGAATCTTGGTCTCATTACATGAAGAAATGAATCTGGATTAGCTGTGTTACAAAAAAATATTGAACTGAACAAGACTTCTCACATTAGTCATTTCAAACACTGCAAACAATTACTTTGTGAGAGTTTAGTAGTAATTTAACATTTTCTTCTCAACATTTGACTGAGATGTTATAAAAGAGATAAATCTTCTCAACAGTTTTATGCAAATTGCTTTGTTCAACCGCTGATATGACTGGAAACTAAAATGTCCCCTGGAAACTTCATTAAAGGACACCGTCATGTCTGGCTGTTGTATGTGTGTGTGTGTGGGGGTCATGACGTCAAAAATGAATGCCACTGCTTCTGTAAACCATAAACTGTACATGCAGATTAAAGGACATCGAGTACACTGTGCAGAACCTCAAAACCCACACAAAGTGTCATGGTCAGCAGAGGTTGTAATGAGGGAGGAGCTGCAGGTGGAACTTTCTTCAGTCAGAGCTGGTGTGACACCTGCAGGCCTCCCATCATGACTGCAGAGCTGTAATTGGGCCTGCATAAACACACACCATTTGTGGTGTACACTAAAATTTCCGTTTATCATAAAGGAGGAGTGACATCCTTGCCAACCCCATGACTACATGTTTGTCAGTTTAGACTGCTGTAAACCTAGATTAGAATAATCCATCGCCTGCAGTTGAACCAAACTACAGACTCAAGAGAAAAGGTTTCGTGTCTTGCTCAACAGCACATTAAACTTGGTTGTTACAGGGATCGCACGAGAATCCCGACCAGCAGGGAGATGTTACAGACTTAACTGCTTACTGAGGTTGACAGAGGTTGTTGTTTTGTTTATTGGAGTGTGATCCTCCAGTAGGAGCTGTTTTCACACATCTGGCAGAAGAGGAACAAGGACAGGCCTGTGACTGGAATCACATGCAGGGGAGGCAGGTGATGAGAGTGATCAGTCACACTGCAGCAGCAGAGCTAGTCATCCAAATAGCCAGAGGCTCACTGGCGGCTATCAGTCGCGTTGATCACTGACGTGACAGTCACCTGTTGTGCTGCGTTCAGGAGCATCAAGGGTCTGATAAAATTAATTTAGATAACTGAACTCAGTACAGAGATGGATAGTAAAATAAGACTGCTGACGCTGCCTCTTCCATGTGACCTATTGCCCCACAGGTGATTTTAGGTGAAAGGAGTCTGTAGGTCAGGTAGCACGTGGAGTTCACAGTCCATGTGCTATAGTTGGCGGAATGCATCTAAACAAGATGTTACTATGATATATACTTTTTAAAAACAGGCAGATTCTGCTTTGGATTATTCATCAGGCGTTCAGGTCAGACTACCATGGTGCTTGGACCAGAGCTTTTCCCACCACAGCAAGAAAGACGGCCTGAAGTGGCACTTTACCTGTTCCTTGAGCTCAGCCAGCTGGCCAGACAGCTGAGTTACCAGAGTGACAGTGCTGTCCAGTTTCTCCTGCAGAGAGCGCATCTCATTCTGCTCATTGTCTCCCTCACTGCTCACCAGAGACATGGCTCTCATACGAGGGAACCACTCCAGGTTCTTCTCCTGGGAGGAGAGAGGGAGAGATGGGATGTGAGAGAAACAGTGAGAAAGGTGAAAGGAATTAAGAGGCTGAAATAGAGCTGACTTAGTGGGTCAGAGAGACAACAACAACAGTATGTTGGCACAGACAACAGCAAGGAGCATTACAGAGCTAAAGCCAGACTGCAGGAGGAGAGTAAACAGAGAAGTGTTGGTAACTGGAGACAGGCGTGGAGGTTTAATATTAATCATTCCATCAGAATGGAAGCTGCTCTCTGTTTCATGCTTGACAGTGTAAAATCTTTTAAGCAGCACTACTGTCTCTTGGATACTGCAGATAGCAATTATATACTAAATGAACAGTAACTGGCATTTCAATTCTCACCCACTCCATAAACACACTGTTGATGTGGAGTTGAGTCACTGTCATCTATTGAGAACACAACTGGGAGTATAGTGTTATTTATATTTGTGTGTGTGTGTGTGTGTGTGTATGTGTGTGTTTGTGCTCTCATGCAAAATCTGTTTTTCCAACAGTGCAGTGGACAGACCAAACAATCTGCAGCTATGCCATGAGAAAATGGTAAGCAAAACAAACCTATAGCATTATGTAATGGACTTAAGTGCGTCTGTGTCTGTACACGTGAGGGTATGTGTACTGTTGGTGTGCATCTGCATGGATATATACATAGCAGACTGTGAGCAAGCGTGTGTGTTTTGCAACACGCATGCTCTTGTGCATCTCTGAAAACGAGCTAGGTTTCACAGAGACAGACTGCCATCAGCTGATCTTATGTAATATTCCTTTGCCAGTTCTTCTGATAAAAATGACTTAAAAGGTGCTGAGAGTGGGATTTGACTGGCACCACATTAAATCCAGTAGGAGGAGTGAGGTATTCTCCCACCTACTCTTATATAAGAATAGACTACAGGGATAGAAAAGCTGATCAGAGTGTGAGACGCTGTGGACAGAGAAGAGGACATGAGGAGAGGAGAGTCTGAGGGTGGAGATGAATGTGTGGGCGTGTGGGTTATTTGTTTTTGTTTCCATAATTAATGAGTTTATTACAGTTTGCTTAGTGCGACATTAATGGCCATGACACGGTATTGCCTCTCCAAATCTAAATTCACTCTGCCTGTGAAATTCATGAACAGGACCAAGAAACTAAGTAACAAAAATCCAGAAATTCAAATCATTATTATGTTAATGATATTAAATTTTAAATAAAATAAAACATTCTGCTTTTGGCTATAAAATGCACAGCATTTATGCCATATTTCATCATTTATACCATACATAAGAATAGAAAGATACTATAAAGTAGCTTTTACCAGTAATTTGAGGTAAAAGAAAAATAACAGTAAAAGTCTATAGTCACAGTAGCAGCCCTGTAATGTTCACTTAAAGCCAGAAAACAAAACTGCTGAATAGATGAGAAGTTGAGAGAAAACTGCTTTTCTTACATATTTTGCCCCACTAGTGGAAAAGAAAAGATCTATGTATGGCAACAGAAGAAATTATAACCATTTTGTCACCTAAATTAACAGGGTTTATCTTCTGTGCAGTCTCATCACATCTTCTCTCAGACTCAGGTTCAGCTCTACTTTGTCTCACTTGACTCATCTTGCATCAGTCTAAATTGTACATTTAAGACTTTTACATTTAACTCATAATCCATCAGCTTCAGCTGCACTCTGTCAGGCTCAGCTGTGCTTTGAGCTTAATACTAATATGCTAACATTCAGCATCATTCTGTGCTAAATGCTAACATTCTAACATTTAATACGTTATCATCATCATTATAGTCAGTATGTCACATTGACATTTTGCAGTTATCATATGTAACCAAGTACATTCATACATGTATATCTGACTCAGATTACTTTCATTTACTTCTTTACTGTACTTTTATTTCGGTTGTTTTCAATACTTGACTACTTTTTACTTTTGACTAGAAAACTTTTTCCATCCCTGGCTACAGGGGAAGCAGTTAGACTGATTAAGTATAATTGCTGAGCTACACAGCATGAATCGAGTCTTTCTATAAGAGCTTGCCTGAAAATCTTGGGCCTCTAGCATTGAGAGGCTGACAAAATAAAAAAAGAATACTTTCCTGTCTCAAAGCTTCGAAAACACAGCAAAGTCTCTGTGAGCTCAAAGACAAAGCTTCAACATCACTGAAACTGAGGACTATCTGATGCTTGTTTTATGGATGGATTAAGGAACCTCAAAGACTCAATAAAGAGACCCATGAGACATTATTAGGGGTGAATACAATATCATGTTTGAACGTACAGTCACTCGGTTGAAGCATCGTCTCTAGATTAATGAGATACGGTGAGATACGGTTAAACGGTGACTGTAGAGAATCTGAACTATCCCACTCATGTCTTGTTGCTGTTCATTAGACTGTACAGTAGACCACTGTGTGCTGTGCTGCACTGTCTGAATGAGTCAAGGCTTTAGTGTTGCTTCACTGATCCATTTAAACACCTCAGTGAGCATGAATTTACAGACATTCATGTGCTTCTCACTCTGCTGCTGCCACCACCATACCACTGGTGTGTTTCACCACGTACATGTACATACTGTACTTCAGCTGTGCAGAGCGCTACAACGCAAACCAAAAAGGTCAGGTCGGTGCTGTAAACATACTATGGGAACAACCTTGTCAGACACTATAGTCAAATTCCAGCAAAAATTAGTAGTAGTTGTAGCAATTGTAGTTATTTGTCTTAACTACTACTACTACCATTTTGAAAATGTCCCAAAATGTATTATATTTAGCCATCAATTTGTTTTTGAGATGAGAGCAAATGCAACCCCATGACAAAACTATAGTCTATTTCCCAGGTATAGAAATAACTACTTGATTCATCTAGATATGGCAGAAAGGTTGCCTAAGCATTTTCTTTAAAACCTCTCAAACAGTCAATTTAGTAAAATTAGTGATGAATCAATGAATGGTAATCCATTAGTTGATCACCAGAGGATAGTTTTGAGTCATTTATTAACTAAAACCCCAGTAATACAATACCTTTGGGTTGTTTCACTGTTGGTCAGAAAAAATAAGAAATTACATTATATCGCACTGTGACAACTTCTAACAGGCAGTTGTGATTTTTTAGACCGTTTGGAGACATATATTTGTAAATAAAATATCAATTAAATTAATTTACTATGAAATTAGCTGTAGCTATAGTTGCATCAATGTTATGCTTTTGATATTCTCACCATGCCTCAAGAAAAATCGTACATTGTTTTATTAAAATCACGTAAACATCACTGTTAGTTAGCTCTCTGCATTTTGGGTTGTGTCCATAGTAATATACATTATTTACCTTATATGCAGTACTGTGCACTTTAGTCAGGAACTTAAGGTAAAAATAGCAGAGCTCTGGCTCTTCAGTGACTTAGCTGTAGCTATACAATGCTTGTAAACAACAACCACAAAGATACAAAATGAGTGTCAAGAGAAACTGACAAAGCCCACCAGAGTGTACCAGAAAGTCTGCAGATAGAATCATCTACCACAGTTACCACACACACACACACACACACTCACACAAGTTCTTAAACTGAGCAGTTTCTAAAGTCCTACTACATTTCATAAAGCAAAATCTGACCTCTCCCCTCACTTTACATCATAAGTACAGGCTCCTTTTCTATTCAGACACTGAACTGTTGCTCCTATTGTTACAGACAACGTGTCACATGTGTGTTGTTAAGTAAGTAAATTATGGGTTCACAATGAGGTGGAGAGAGAGAGAGACAGAGAGAGAGAGAGAGAGAGCGGGACAGGAGAGCACGTGCCAGGCAGGGCTGAGCTATTAGCAGGCCACTTGAGATGGGTTATGTAACAGCGCTGTGGCTGCTGCAGTACCTGCTAGGCCTGTAGTCGCTGTCATAATTTACACACAAACACCCGCACACTGACTCACATCCACATGCACGACACACCATCAGACACTCAGTGTAACACGATCACACTCTTTTGCTTGGCACCACATCACTCTATGCTACCCAACCAGATGCACTCATTATGAGAGTGAGTGAGTGTGTGTGTGTGTGTGTGTGTGTTTGAGGTCATCAGGTTTCAGCTCTTTTCCAGCAAAGAGAGGGGAGGGCAGAGTTTTTATTAGTCCAGCAGCTTCATGTTGAGTTGTCGCTCCAAACTGTGGTGCAGTAGTGCAGGAGATTAGAATAATGATGGAGCTTAACAAATGAAGCCCTCAACTGCAAAACTTCCCCCCTCCCTGCCCTTCCCACCTGCCCTCAAACACACACACTTATCTCTACCTTCACATTAAGTCAAATCCTACTCTAGGCTGCGGTGTGGACAGGGCAGATGGAGCAGGCTTCTGCAGAGATCAACATCACAGACTCCTCTACTTTCTAATTAAGCTGTTTTTCCAATACAGCTTCTGTCATTGCACCTATGCTCTCTCATGCAGAGTAACGTACCATGTGAGCAACGACATAATCGCTGATTTTAGGAAGTCCAAAACGGACACCAGTTTACATCAACAGTGTCCCTGTTGAAATTGTGAAGAATTTCAGATTTTTAGGCATTCAGATCTCAGACTCCCTCTCCTGGTCTCTAAACACCAGTTGTGTCGTTAAGAAGAACAGAGACTATAGTTTCTGAGATGTCTTAAAAAAATATGGAATGTCCACAAAACCCTGGTCAGTTTCTACCAGGCTACCATAGAGACCATCCTTACAGGAGGCATACTGGTGTGGTTTGGCAACCTGACTGAACAAGACCACAAAAAAACTGAGAAGGACAGTAAAAACGGCTTAAAAAAATCATAGGAACATCACTGTCACAGCTTCAGGAAATTTACACCACCTGCTGCAGAAGGAAGGCACTAGGTATCATGGAGGACACTAGCCACCCAGCACATGGTCTGATCTCACTCCTTCCCTCAGGAAAATGCTTACAGAGCATCAAAGCTCGGAACAGCCGCCTCAAAGACATTTTTTACCCCCGGGTGGTCGGAATAATGTACAGGAGGCACCTTACATAACTCGCAGTGACTTATTATTTTGTGGGATTTCTTATTTATAGCTTATGTTATTTATTTATTTATAGTGTTAAGGGCTGAGAGAGCCAGGGCACATGATTTCATTGCATTTGAATGTACATGGTACTTTTTAAGTGTATATGGCAATAAACTTGAACCTTGAGGTTAAGGTCTTGCTTAAAGGGGGACTCTAGCAATTTAGTGTTACGCTTCCATAAAGTTCCCGAAGTGTTCACATTTCTTCATGTTTTGTCACCTTTTGCATATGGAATAAATACATTCTTTTTGCATCTGAGCCTTTCTAGACTTTTTTTTGTCAGTGTGCAGTCATTTGGCAGTTGGGATAAAGTTGGCTGACTAACCAGAGACAGATTATGAATGTTTTACTTCTGTTAACGTTATTTATGTTACTTATTATTGTTATTTATGCACTTAATTTCTGCCAGGTGCCACTGTTTTGTCATTATTGTATTGTACATGTTGTTTTTACTCCATACCATGTTACCATGATTTAAAATCAATAAAAATATGAATCTGAAAAACAAGG
Source organism: Siniperca chuatsi (assembly GCF_020085105.1). Classification (NCBI taxonomy): domain Eukaryota; kingdom Metazoa; phylum Chordata; class Actinopteri; order Centrarchiformes; family Sinipercidae; genus Siniperca; species Siniperca chuatsi. The sequence continues at coordinate 16,167,409 of NC_058045.1, read as the reverse complement.
TCAAAACTGAAGCGGCAAAGGCAGAGATATCCTAACTTGTAGCCACTAGTAGGGGCCAACTTTGAAAAATGTTGGCTCTCACATTTCCCCATAATGCAACCAAAAACATATTTTTCCTTCAAACTCCACACCCTCACTTTGTCAAACAAGCTTTCTCTTATAAATTTGTAGTCTAGCCATAGACTATGATCCACACCAAGACAAGAACCTTACAGAAGATAATCAATAAGTCTGAAGGCAAGGTAAGGTTCTCATTTGTAGCCATGGATGTGTGAATACCCCTAGTGGCTGCTGTGTATATGTATGTGGTATGATTAGTCTTTAATGTTAACTTTTTTTTTTCTTCCACACTCATCATATTTAAATTTTCTCTGTAAAGTGTTGCATGTTGACCCTCATGAAGGCCACAAGCCAATGCATGTTATTCTAACAATAAAGTTAATATTATTACAAGTTTTATTGGAGGTTTAAGACTGCTTTCCCTTCTTCATGAATCTTGCAAGTAGGTGAAGTTGTGTGGGATTTTTTTCAAAACTTGAATTGTTCTTTACTACTACTCTACTCTACTTTTTATACAACATATTAGTGATACCTGAAGAAAAATAGAAACAAATAGTGGTTTTAGCCCAAGTCTGTTACCCTTCTGTGTGTGTTTCTGCTCTGCAGCATATTAGGAGGTGTTAATATAACTTTCTGACTCATCATTACCTCATCAGACAGTCATACTTTGGCCTGGCATCACAGAACCGACCTGTTGGAAGACCTGCTGATGCATATTAATTCAATGTCTGTCACCTGTTTGTTATGCAAATTGTTCATTCTAATGCCACCATTCTTATGCCCATCATGGCCAAATGTTAATCACAAAATGTGCCATTGTGCTCCGAGGCTTCATTTGAATCCATTAACCTAACGGCAACACCTTTTGCTGCCCCTACATCCTTCAACTTCTTGTCTGTGTGTCAGCGCAGCAAGTTGGTGCATTGATGATAATAGAGCTGGACTGGGTTTAATTACTATTTAACCACACTGTGTCCCAGCAGGTTAGGAGCTCAGCATAGTGAAGACTACCTGAGCACAGAGACCCATCTCTCTCCAGCAGCGAGGGGGAAGGAGAATAAATTGAGATGCTTGGCACAAGCCTAGAGGCTCAGTCTCATATTTCGATTGCTCGTCTGCTGTAGAGGCTCACGCTTCTCTAGCACACTGTGCAAGTCTGCAAAGTGAGGAAGTCTGCACAACTTTAAGACTCCAAGACTGGGACATCTGTATGCTGATTGGTTTGGCTCGCCAGCAAAATATGAATTAGGGGGTGAAATGAATGTGTTTGTTTGTCCATATGTTCCTGGAATAATAAACAAAATCTCTGAGGCTTATGTACTTGCAGTTTCAAATTCCTAAAATATTACATTGTTGTATACCTTGCAACCACAAAATAAAAGTGCTTCACTGTAACTTAAGCTACAGTATTTTGATGATAGAGCAGTTTGTGTGATGCAACTTCTAAGGTGCAGAAAACTGCATTACAAAAAGGTACTGTGTGACCATTTCCTGTGTGTGTACTGTCTGTATGTTTGGTCTACTGACCGCAATCATCTGAGCCACATAGCTCTCAGGGCCGGTGTACTCGGTTGGATCCTTCACCCTCACCAGAACCAGGAAGTAAAGGTAGTGCCACATGTTGTGCTCGGATTTGATATGCTCCTCAAAGGACACCGTCTTGTTGTCAAATTTGTCCCTTTCCAACCCTGCAAGACATTAGCTCTATTTAATATGAGTTCTTCCAAATATACTGTTCTGCCACTTCACTATCATTTGCATACAGTATTGGGTGAACCACATAGCAGTACGCACCACAGATGAAACAGGTGGTTTTCAGGATCTCCTCCTTCCTTTGTTTCTCACTTCTCAAGTCAGCGAAGGTGTCAATGATGACACCAAAGATGAGGTTAAGAACAATAATGATGACGACGAAGAAGAACAGAAGGTCGTAAACCACTCTGGCCGCAAACAGAGGCTCCTGGATGGTCCAGTTATGGGTAAAATATGGAGAAAATGCATAATTTATCTTACAATTATTTAATTTCATCTTAAACAGAAGCTAATGCAGCACAAATGCATTTATGTATAGTTCAAGTGATTACAAACAGACATTAAGTATAGAAGAATTTTGTAATAAATGAACACACTAATTCATTTGTTAATTTTGAGGTTGTCTTACCTCTTTAGAGGGTCTCCTGAGAATGTCTCCCACGCCGCCTCCATTACGTAGGCCCTGGTTCAACACTGTGATTATACACATGAGCAGAGTGTCGCACACCCGCTCTATCCCATCGTCTTCATCTATAACCAGACACAAGGGACAACGTGTGAGGGGCAAGAATAGACAGAGTAGGACTGAAAGTGACAAAGAAGTTATTAAGATAAAGAAATATATTATTAATAAGAGAAAATATATACGAACAGTAGACAACAAGGGTAAATGTGCAGTATTGGCTTCTAAATATCTGCATTTGCGTTAAGCACATGGACTGCCAGTAAGAAATCAACATGAATGAGCCAAAAATTACACAAGATTGGCTTGACATACATTTTTATTTTATTTTAACTCTCACAACCACAACATCTAACTTCATTTTCAAATTATTAATCTGAATTTTACTGAACTGAATTACATGATATTGAACCAAGAGTGTGTGAAAGATTTTAAGAACACTCAAGTTCAAGTTCAGGAAAGAAACTATTTATCATTAAACCAGAGTGTGACCTAATTCAAAAAATTATCACTCAGCTGACTTTCATAACTGATAATAAAACACCTTTGCATGGGAACAGCTGATAATGGTGGGATTAAAGATCAAATGTGTACTTTCAACTCCCTTGCTTCCTCAAATGTGAGAATAAAACAGATAAAAATGAAAAGAATTAAAGCTCTATAAATCTATAAAGAAATGTAATATATTATTTATATCACATATGAAATGTGCATATACTGTAAATAGGAAAGGGTATGCACAGTGTGACTGCTGAGGAGAATGAGGAGGTGAAGGATGTGGATGAGATCACATGTGTGCCCCTATGGTGCAGGTGATCCATAGAGCCACAGGAGAACAAACAGGAGTGTGAGTCACCCCCTCTTTCTCAACAAGTTTCTTTGTGTGCGCTTGTGTGTGCGTGCATGCGTGTGTGTGAGTGTACACTTGTGTGTGTGCATGTCTCAGTGTTTGTGTTTGTGTGTCAATAACCTTTCAGGAACTGACTACTGCCGGAAAAGTAACATACACAACCACATGCCAGTCAAACCACAAAATCTTAAACTTGTCCACTCAGCAGTGACTTTTATAATGGGTAGGGTATAAGGCTAAACAAAATAAAACAAAATATTTGATTTAACTTCATCATAAAACTTACCAGGAACAGGTTTAAGTGTTGAAACAGGGCAGCTATCTTTTGTACATGAGTCAGTAACTTCTTTGTTACTCAATAAATCCCTTTTTCCTTTTCAAAGAAAAAAAGAGAGGAAAAAGGAAAATTATGTAAAGTTGATTAATGATAACAGCATTGAGAATTTACAAATGAACGACAATGATTAAATTGTGCTCTGGCATTAAAACTCCTTCCCGCTAATTCTCATCAGCACCGGTAATATCAGCAAGAAAGATATAGTCAGACATTATGTAAACTGAGGCAGCAGCTGCTGGGTGGGCGGTGAAGTGTTGCTGAAAAAACCTGAACAAATCAGTTGCACATCGGCAAAGCCCTGAGCAGCAGAGGAGCTGTACTTGAGTGTGATCAGCTCAGGCAGACAGGCAGAAGGAGTACTGTACACCTGGGCCAGAGGGTCACCAAAAGGGCCTTCTTCCCCGACAGCCTGGGAGGCAAGAGGCAGAGGAAGAAGAAGAAGAGTGGAGGGGACAGGGGGCTGAGGCGGGGCGCAGGGGTCACACCCCCGAGGCAGCAGCAGTGTGAACATGGTGCTCCTCAGCTTTGATGGAGCTCTGGTTGTGCCTCGGCTCACCCCACAGCTAACAGATAGACAGGCGTGAGCCCAGCTGGTTATATAACCCACCACTGCTCTGTGTCTGCTGTGCTCTATTCAGCAAAACACAGGATGACGCGGCCACCAGGTTATGCAACAGGTGCACATGTGTTGGCAGGTTGTCTTCCTGACCATCCAAGCACTGTGCTGAAACTCATTAACACTCCCACACTCTACACAGTGTTTTCAAAACATGTGTCTGGGTATGTGTATACAGTGTACTGTACATATTCTATATATTTTTCCATGTAGATTGTATATATGCAAACATTGATTCTACAGTTTATATTGATAAATTGTAATCCAAAAGGGTAAAAAATTCAGACAAAATACATAAAATCCACTACAGTCATGTTGAAACCAAGTTGTGCAATGGATTCATTCTAAGCCAAAGAATCCTTTTGATTATTGTCCTGATAATTTAGAAATTAATGTCAATAGTGTTAAAGTCTCTGATATACTGTATGCAGATCCACCAACTGCGTGCTTGAGGTTTGAAACTCATGAACTCGTAGGATGTACAATCTCTGAGTTATTGATAGGTTTAGAGCAGAAAAAGGACACACAAACAGCACCTAGACATTTATGAGAGCACTGTAAAAGAGTGCGAGTTAAGGATATGTTTTAGGTTAACTAAGGTTAAATTCAGGAGTAGAGCAGCCGCAGCATAACAGAATATAGTTTGCGATAATTCTGTCTGGAGCAGAAGTATTTTAAGGACATTTAATGTCCTGAAAGGAAGCAAGAGGGGAAAGTTGGGGGATGACATGCAACAAAGGTTCCTACCCGGACTCTGACGAAGGACATTGCAATTACATGGGCAGCGTCTGTCTGAATAATAGACTTTTAGTTTGCCAAGGTAGGCGTAAAGCTACACCTCAGGTAAAATCTACATTGTAGAAACTGTTCAAGACAAAGGGTCTGATCACTAATAATTACTAAGAGTGTTTTAACAGTTCGAGAAGTTCTGACCTGGTGCAGGAAGGCGGTCCACCTCCATGCGGAAGTCATCTTTGAGGAAGAGGAAGCCGATGATAGAGAAGAAGTAGACAAGGAAGATGGCCAGAACAGCTGTCAGGATAATAGAGCGGCCATTCCTCGTCACACTCTTTATCACGTTGAGCAGCGTCTCCTCTCGGATCACCAGGTCGAACAACTGTGGAGGGAGATCAGCATCAGTGAGTCATCAGCAAATTGATTTATTCAGAACAACACGAATGTTTGTCTCTGAAGTGCGATGCTGATCAATCAGTCACAATGTAATGGAAGTGAAATGTATAAGAGATTTCTTACCAAAAAGCTGTAGAAGAACTCGTGCACAAAGAGGCCCAGGACGCAGATGATGGCATAGCCCAAATGGTAGATAAAGAGCATGTCCATAACAACTGCTTTGTAGCCTCGAGTGAACGTCCCCTGGTTTCCCACAAAACTTACAAGAAAGACTAACTTGTTGAACAGCTGAAAGAGAAACAAAGCAAGTCAACAGCTTTGATGTCTGAAGAGGCAAGAATGATGAGAAAAGATGTCCCCAAACAACACTGGGTCAAATCTTCCATTACTTACATTGACAGTGCCCAGCAACAACAGAGCAGGGCCGAGGCCCATAGTGTAGATGGCACGTAGAATGAGGGAGACCAGGAAGAACAGGATGCCCCACGGCTTGGGAAAAACAGGAAGTAATGTGGTGAACACCCCCAACGCCACCCACAGTAAGATATTCCAGAACGGGGACAAGGTGCCTGGACAGAAGAATAAAGCATCAATCAAGGTACCACACATCAGTGCTCTGTAACATTGTGGCATTTCTCTAATGAATTATTCACCCGAGCTAAGAGCCTAACTTAGCACAACACAGTCAGAGGCAACACTTTAAAATGTCAAACAGTGGTCCGTAGGGACTGTGAACTTCATCACTCATAACAGCCTTCTCTTCTTCAGCTCGCCCTGTAAACCACTGAAGTGAAGCTCACGATTCTTTAGGAAACTGCAGTGTTCTGATGATTGTATTGATAAAAAGAGGCTTTCAGGAAAATACTTCAGCACTTCATCATCACTAAGGCAAACGATCCACATATATGTTCACGTTTCAGTGGGGCTTAAACCATTTGATCACACTATGACACATTTTGCTCACATCTGTATATGGTCTTTAAAAACCCCTGATATGTGACTGATATGGCTGACAATGTGATTCATTTAACAAAACCTAAATGCAACATTGCAGATAAAATAGGAAAAAGTAATATATGTTGCTTAAAGGCTATGCACTCCCACAGAGGTTTTTTCAGTTATTCTGATTGATTAGACCTCAGGGTGAAGTTGGGCGGAGCTTTGCAGGGAATTACATGAGGTCACCAATCTCAACATACCAATAAAGATGATTAAAGTCAAAGTTGTCCCGCCTCATCAGGTGCAACTAAAGAGTGAGGGAGATTTCAATGAAGCCCATTTTGTGTGTGCAAACGCTGTCCTTAACAGAAGTCTAATCCCCTAGTGGGTGGACTATGGGTGTGTAGGGCCTTTAAATAAATACAACCTCAGGTGACATATGGCAGCTGATTTCAAATGCGAACACACAGCGAAATAAAGTCCAGAAAAACAATAGATCTTTTCACAGCAGATATTTTGACTGGTCATAGTTGGAGAAGCACAGTTACTAATAATATTAACGATGGCTCTGTTCTATTCACGTGACAGCATGAACCAGCATGTGCAATACCAGGACCCTGAAACTGAAACAGCTGAATGGAATTCCGTCATTCATTATTTACACATGTGCTTTTGCTACTGTGACATGTCAAAATGTCTTCTGTGAAAAAGGTCTATGTATTGGCCTGTGTATTGTGATGTAAGAGACACTTGGCTCTAAAGCTTTTTGAATTCTTCAACAACTGGAAACAAAATGAATGTTTGGGGCAGGGTAATTTTATAGTTTAGTCAATACATTCTAAATTATTTAATGCAGAGGCTGGCAATTAGTTTGCCACTGACCATTTTTATATAATTGCAGTCATTTGTTTGAATTCTTTAATTTGCTTGGAAATAAAAAAGCCAGTGAGCCTCTTTGAAACATAAGAAAATAATAGAATCGCCTCATCATATCTGTTTGTGAAACTCTGTTTGTGATACTGATGACTGTGGTTGCATTAAAGAGATAAGGCACTGATTAATTAAAATGAATTGGTTTTATTTTTCATCTGTGAGTTCTCTGGTAAGTCTATTAGATCTTATTTCAGGAGCTGTCCATACCACAACTCATCAAACAGCCGAGGCTTGTTATTGGTTTCCACGTGGTTGTACTAAGTTTAATTGGAACTTAAATTGACTCAAAATTTATAGTGTTATATCTTTAGTAGATTTTTGAAACACGTCTAAGGAAACATGTTCAGATTTCAGTGGGAGGTAGGTCCATCTATCACACTGACAAGGGAAATACATGGGTTTGAGAAAGCATGAGACTAATTCAAAGAACTAACATCTATCTAGCATAACCCAGACTAGCTTTAGCCTCATCACATGACCAGGACAGGTCTCAAGCCAACACATTACACAACATATAATACACATAATTTGTAGCAGTAATTTAAAAATCATAAACTCTCACCCTCATCTCCATCATCACCAAAGGGGTAGAATACAGCCACAGCGATGTTGACCAGACAGGCCAGGTAGAAGGAGATGCTCCCCCAAAGAGATATGTGGCGTGAGAACCAGAATAGAGCCTTATTTTCTGCACAAACAGAACAGGAAGCATAAGTAGAGGGGCACAAACTCAGCACACAAACACACAAAGTCGCTGAAGGCCTGTCAATTTATTCTGGAATAACAATAACCAGACACTGTGGATGATAATCATGATTTACCATCCTGCAGCCTGCTTCTGCTGCCACCATCATTATTACCAAGTGCTGGATTCAGAATGTAAAGACTTACTGCGGATCTTCTTCTGCCACCTCATCTCATTGTAAAGGTTGTCAAACTGCTGGAAGAAGTCGTTAACCTTGCTGCCCTGGTCGTCTCTCTCGGTAGTGGTGAACACACGCACCTTGGATTCCTCGGTGAGATACTCGCAGATGTTAGGGACTGGAAAAACTATCTGCTCCATGGTGCGGTCATGACGCACAATCTGGCAAATAGATATCCAGTAAATCCACTTTGCAGGTTTATAGTTATAATTTTATTTTGAGAGATAGGAAAAATGTGATTTGCTTGTTAAATAAAGTTTTAGAGATCCAGAGGATAAATGGATGACATAATGCTGAGGTTTACCTCTATCTGAGCTGTGTGATTGGCATAGTAATGAAGGGCGTCATCCTTCTCATTGTCGGGGTCCACCCCTGACCCCAGCCCCAACCCCGACCCTGGCCTCAGGCTCTGCTGCAGAATCTTGTTGTGTCGGGCCAGCTAGGATCCAAAAACAAAAATGGTAATGTGATTGGCCCTAAGGGGAAATTCTCCTCTCATCCCGCCCATGATTCCCCAGCCTAATCACAACACAACCATCTTGCGACACAAAGCTTTAAATATGGATACATCAGACAACTTCATGAGAGTAAAAACAAGACGATGTTACTTAACATGACAATAAGAAGACAGAAGAGCAAAAAACAATGGCAGAATGAACATACTTCCTAACAGGATAAACAAACAGGATACATTTACAGATATCTGGTCAAGGTAGATGGCTCTTTAGCTGCTAAATGCTCCATTATGTTCACCAGCTAGTCTCTAACTGTGTCTGTCTACTGTTTGGTGCTGAGCAGCACAGTTGGTTTTTAGAGCTTTTTCACTGACAACAGCTGTCTGCTGCGGTGAGAGTGAATCAGTAAAGTTGCGGCCGGACAGCTAAACAATGAGATGAAATGCACTATAAAGCTCCGTAAAGCCGAGGGAAACTGCAGATTCAGCTGATAATCCTCTGTAGTTTCATTTCTACGAGCAACACCTTTTACATTATCAAATTGTTTTCACATTGTCAATACATTGTTATGAAATTATCAATTATAGCCACTTTAAGAAATATGGCCAATTGGGAAGAACTTTGATTTTTTATTTTTTTTTCTATTTACATTTGGCAGGTAAAGTAAGATAATCTCCTTCTTAAGTTAAAAAGTCAGAAGTCTTTTTTCCTTTTTTCTGCTTCTCTGTGTAATTGATTAAAGTTCACCTTAAATATGTGCCACAGTGCTGTAGGAGGAATTTTCTGATGTAAAAAAAAAAAATCAACAGTCAAAGAGTAAAAAAAAAATGTCCTTTTCATGATGCAACTAGTCTGTTGGTTGGACAAAAATACCCTGTCTGACACTTGGCTCTAAAGAGGCAGAAGTGAAAACCTGCTAGACTCTCTGTCTGCTCTCTGCAACTGACATAAACTGTAGAGAAAGGCAGAGACACACAAGATGCACACACACATGCACAATACAACTATTTTCTCTGTGGCACAAAACACCCGTCTCATTTCTTTACTGTTGATACACTGGACCAGGAAAACCACATTTGTTTAGTAATACAGTGACTACTCCCTGCTGCAGTGTAGGCAGTATGTCTGCAGAACCAGTGTAACATCCTGAAGGCTAATTTTAGAAAATTGGCAGAGTGACTCCTTCATAGAAGAACAGTCTTCCATCATTTAGCACAGAGGACATGCATGTGGACACACACACACACACACACACACACACACATCAATTACTGCAGTGCAAGGCCCTGAGGTCGGCAGAAGGTCAGACAGACAAAGAGAGAGCAAATGCAGTAATGCCTCTGTCACAGACAAAAACAAGCTCAGGCATTGTTATTACCTGGTGGGCCAGGATGTAAATGTTGTGTCCAACGTCTCTGGGCTTGATCTGGTCTCCAACACTGTCCTCATCCTCCTCACTCTCCAGACCCTGGGTATAGGCTTCCTTCATTACATCCACCTGATGCACGAAAGTTTAGAAAAGTTACTGCTGTTACACTTGAAAACAGATTTTACATGGGACCTAGCTCTGTGTGTGTGTATACATGCTGACACACACTTACCAGTTCGGTGGGTCTCATCTTGTAGAGAATCTTCTCTGCATTCTCGCTGTCATGGCGGCTCTCCATGATAGCCAATAGGAGCTTAGAGGCATTGTTCTACAACACAAGGCTTCACCAATGAGTGTTTACATTTTGACCAACCTTAGACTACAGAGCTGAGTAATTCAGGAATTAATGAGTTGATGGATGCAATTTTTTTGCAGAAGATTGAAAACCTCAGCAGTCAAACAGCTAGACATGATGTCTGGCCAACGAACATAGGCCATCATAAGGAAAAAAGGAGGTGCAACACTCTATTGAAATATATGGCTCCATTTTTTCAAAACATTATGTTTATGTCATATTGCTCTTTTAAACATTGGGGAATTGGTAAAAATACCTCAATTTATCTTGTTCCCAGTCTCTGGCACTAATTACTACTATAAAGCAATTTGTAAGTACTGTTATGTTATGTTAATGGCTGTGCGTCATAGCGAGCAGCCTCTCAGACACCTGCTACTCACCTTAAGCTCCAGCACCAGGTCCAGCCGATGCTTCCCCAGGGGGTTGATGGAGTTAACAATCAGTGCTATAATAATGTCAGTGCCATTCGACTCATGCTTGGCTATACAGGTCTGGAAAAATATGAGCAGTTTAGTGAGAGCACACTGGACAGCAACAAAATTCATCAGAAGAAGATGTGTCTGTGCTTGACAAGTCAAGCAAACACACACAGAGAAAAGAATATTGTACGATCAAAATTAAACCACAACTGATGAAACACCAGCGCTGTGACTTGTGAAGACAGCAAGAAAAACTGTTTGTATTTGGGAAGACTAGCCAACATATTAGTGTTCAAAGATGATTCGCCTGAGTTTTTTAAAGTCAGCTACCAAACAGCAAGCCTTTAAATTCAAGAAATTACCAGATTTAAATGAAATATTTTCCAATGTAATGCTTAATAAGAGTTATTTTCTTCTGGGTTTGATTTTCTGACAACACAGGTCATGAATGTGACACTTTTTGACAGTTCAGATTCAAATCTCTGATGTTGAAAATTCCTTGAATGACCACCAAGGAATGGTTTTAAAAATCATGTGGCAAAATAAATTTCACAAAAGTATAGACCACAAAATGTTCACTGTGATAGAAAAATTTGAAGTCTCTGCAAGTTGATTTTGATTGCATACAGACATGAAAGCAGACCTATGACTTCCCGAAAAGAAGGAAATTGACATACATACTTATGGTATACTTTGCAAAATGGTTGGCAGCAACACTTTACACACATACACTTTGTAGTTAACAAACTATAACATTCAAAACTACCATAAAGTTATTTTCCTATGTATTGTATATCCTTTGAGTCGAGGAAAAGACAGAATACAAGCTATATCATCAATACATGACCAAAATCTCAGGTTATACAGTCTCATCATCCTGTTTAATACTTAATTAATATATAACCTACTTAACTATTCACTAAACTAAACCTACTATGAACTCTAAACTAACCAATCCTTTCCCTACCTGGTTTTCATGGCAGGGGCCCTGGCAGTACTCTGTGATGGTTTCCAGGGTTTGGCGAACCAGGTCCACATTACTCTCATTTATATAAAGGCCCAGCAGCCCGAGGCCTCCAGTAGTGCTTCCACAAATACAGTCCAAGAACTGAAGAGTCTCACACACCAAATTGTAGTTTGTCTTGTTGTTCTGGTTGCGCAGAAAGTTCTGTATTCAAAGCAGAAAAACAACAGTTAATCAGCAGTCAATTTAACAGTAGTTGAACTTCATGGTTCTTACTCTCAATTCTTAACTCTTATCACAACAGGAGCCATTACCTGCAGGTCTGAATTGTGGTTCTCACAGAGCAGCTGTAGGTAACGTAGGATTGGTTTCATGATGGTGATGGCTGGGCTCATCTGAGTTTCTTCTGAAGCCTCTTCAGCCCCAACTATCTCATTGTTCTGGCCGAGGCCTTCGAGGTCGGGATCCAGCTCCTTTCTGAAGGCACAGAAGGCCTTTGAGGTCACTGACGAGGCCTCCTTCAGCTGCCCTCGCATGTCCTCCCTCATATGAAGCCCTGAGTCTTTCCCTAGAGCACAGCACGCAGGTATAAAGAGACAAACTTGATTCACTGTTAAATTATTGGAAAGTACAGTAACATTTGGCAGAGGATGGGTCTTTGTAAATGGACGGAGGAAAACAAGTTCACTTGAAACATGCAAAAGGTTACTATTTCAGGTAACGATCAATGGCAGCCTGCACTATGACGTTCTAGACATATTATTTTATTACTATTGAGTGGGGTTCTGTAGCATGAAAGTACACAATCTTGATACAATGGCCTTTTGATAGGCTTGTGATGTGGGCCGTCACATGGCCTCTGACATGTGACTGCAGGAACTAGGAACAACAGTCTGCACAGAGGTCAGCAGAGCAACAAAATAAATTATGGATTTATCCTCGACTTTTGTTTAAACTCAAGGCAGAGCTGTACATGAAGACCACACGTACTGCAAAAGCATTAAGGTTTTCAAGTTTATATTTGAGCCGTAACTGTGGCTTTTCACTGACTCCAGGCCGGTTTCTATGGAAATGCTCAGCTGTGCTCAGGACATGACCCCACTTTTAAATGCTCATCTCTAGGTACCTCTGACATTATTATCCAGTTGGTTTGTTGCATGTTCCAGACAGCAAAGGTGACAAATGTTTTTTGGCCACACGCGGGTGTGAAGCTGAGTAGCCAGGGTGTGTTAAAATGCATCATTACTCAACTGTACCTTTCTTTAACCTGATGCTACTGACATCGCTGTCATCATCCCTTTTTCTGCAGCTGAGCTCAAACATGTTGACGGACACGGTGGCTCGGATCTCTTGCTGGGCCAAACGCATGCGGTCATAGAAAACCTTGAAGAACTTCTCGGACTTCTTCTGCTTGTACAGTTGGTTATAGAAGGAGTTCTGGTTGGGAGGCAGAGTAGTTATCAACACAGATCTAAATCTGAATATCTGAGTGTGTGTGTGTGAGCGTTTGTATGAGTTTTAGCTGATCGATGTGCACGGAAATAAAGGGTCGGAGTGTCTGTGTCACCAACCTGTATCTGTGTGTTTCCGCCCTGGAGAAGGGCAATGCCCAACAGGATGCTCTCCTCAAACACCCGGTCGTTCTTGGTGTTGACAATGAGGTCAATCACCAACTCTGATGCCCCAACGTTGTCCAACAGACACTGGATCTCCACCACACTGCTGCCTGGCTTGTCAGAGTCCAGCATGGGAGAACCTCCTGCAGAGATTGAATAATAACATTTAACATTGTGCTCTGGACAGATATAACTGCACACATTACTGATAATGTTTTATTTTAATCTAATTATAATCTAGCTATATTCCACAACTGTTTGGACATATACAGTGTATATTTATGTGGGACTTTAGGAATCATTTTAAACAGATTCAAAGTCTGCCGGCAATTGTCAAACAGCACTTCTCCTAAGAAGCAGAATGCTGTCATGTTAGCTGCTGTTGTTTCGTCTGCAGTGAGTAGTTATTGCAGTGTCTACTGGGTTTATTTGGGGTTCTCAGTACCTCCAGATGACGGCTTGACAAAGCCGCCAGATGAGCTGTTTCCACTCCCAAGCTCTGACTTAGAGAGAAGCTTTTGATTTCCAAAGTAGCGTGTGAGGAGAATCTTTCTCAACTCGTCTCCCTGTGGAGACAGAAATCATGATGTTAAATCCATATCACAGTCTTAGAGAGTACCAGCTTCAAACTAGGAAATTCACATTTTAACACATTTTGAAAAAGTAGCATTTTGTTAGCCATAACCATAAAAATAACATCAAAATGAAGGACACGTTAACAAATGTCCCATCCAAGAGAACATCTGTGGTGTAGTGTATTCACTGGCATGAAATCCACCCAATCACCCAAACAAGAGGGCTGAGCAGATTTCATCTTACACCTAATAGGAATGATCATCCCATGATGCATTTCTTTCTTGATGGAAGCAATGGCTTCTAGGATGATAATGCTCTTATAAATAAAGAAATTGGAGCCTCTCATTGAGGAGCATGACAAAAATAGCCCTATAACTACATCCTAACTGAGCATTTATGAAAGATTCTGAGATGGCAGCCAAGACAGAAAAAAAGAAGAAAAGAGAGGGTTTTTTTATTTAGGTTTGTCATAATTAGTGATAGCCTTTTCTGAAATCTTTGATGTTGATGTTTTCTTTATTTTATCTTGAACACGAGACCATAGCATGAAAGTCAAGTCTGACATCCACTTACACTTACATACAATTTCATAAAGATCAACTTCAACAACATGGATTACTGTGATTGTGGAGATTTAGTGAGTGGACAAAGAGTAGAGATGGAGATAACATAAACCCAATTGAAAAAAATACAGTAGTATACAGTAGTATACAGTAGTATGTCATACACACAGAAGCACTATAGTGCAAAGGTGATAAAAGGAGGCTGCATGTGGTCATTTGTGTTTTTTCATTTTATGTATATGCAACGCATTATACAACACCAGTTTGCTTCTAGCTACACATTTATCTAAGGACTGTATTTATTTTCTTTCTATCTTTCAAAAAACATCTCTGTGCATCTCTTGTGACATTTGATGCAGATAAGCAGAAATGAGATGAAAGGATTCATGGAGATAATCTCCCTACAGTGGTTGTGTAATCTAAGTGGACAGGTGGATGACTTGCATTGTGCTTGTCGCCAGATATTTTTATTGAGCAACAGGAGGGAGCGATGGATGGAAGGATGGATGGCATATAAAGAATGTATGGACTGGGGTGGTCAGCATCAGTTTCTATGGCAACCTAACAACTCAAAATGGACTTGTTTTGATGACAGCTCACCACCGTCATTACTGATCAGAGTGGATGAATAGTGGATAAACAGATTGATTGAAGGGTGGAGCAAAGGGATGAATGGACTGTAGGAAGCCACCTTAGGTTTCCATGGAAACATGTTAGTAGGATAATCAGCCTTCCCCTGAGATTCAGGCAGTGGACAAAATAACAGAAACACCTGAAAATACTAGAGCTTTGCAGTAAATTCATACTGTGGTGGTATTGAGTTGTTGATCCAACTCGTTGACCATATATTTTAGGCTTTCAGGTGTTGTTAAGTAAAGTTAAGCAATTAACGTTTAATCAATTAGTCGTTTATCAAGTAAAAAAACATCTTCTGGCTCCAGCTTCACAAATGTGACTGCTTTGGACTTTTTATTTTTACTGTGACATTTTATACACTAAATAATTTATTGATTAATCAAAAAAATGTGTGGTTTAGATTAATTAATAAAGACAATCCATTGTTCCTCTAAGTAAATGCAGTTCCTGTGTTTGGCATACATTGTCATAAGTTTTAAACCTTTTCCCTTCATTACAGTGCAGAATTTTGCAGTGTTTGCGAGTGACGCACCAACATTTCAGGCAGCGATTATCTGGCCTCTTTGTCCATCTGCAAGTTCCCTTATTGTGATTGTCACACCTCTATTAAAGCTGACACATACTGCTAATTGGTATTCAGCTTAATATGACTCACTTGTGTGGCTGCCTTTGTAAGTGTTATTTACAGTAGTTGCTGCTTACAGTAAATTGCTGGTGCATTGCAAACATCGCAAAACTGTAAGGTGGCACAAAAGTCTCTACTAAACACTGAATTATCAAGTAAGGGATAATGTACAGTGAGCCGGTCATTATTACGAAATTATCCCAGACAGTGTGATGCAGGACCTTGACTCAAACACCCTGAAGGGGTTAATTTTGCAATAATGACCGGCTCGCTGTACATTATCCCGCTTATTGCACGGATAATTCAAATCAATTATTTTGACAACAAATATTGATTTGATTGATATAAAAATGATTTTAAAACTTTTTTTGCCACAGGACTTCTTTCTGCAGATTGATATGATTGGACTCAAGAGTCTATGATCAGAACTGCATCCATAGCAATGGTCTGTTATTCATACCAGCGGTCTGCACTTCAGAAACAACAGACTGTAGAATGCTGTAATTGACCAATGCTGTGTAATAAAAAGGAATATTGGTCGCTACTCTTGTATATATTTTCAACAACACTCCAAACGGCACCCATCAAAAAAAGAACATTAATTTTTGACAGCAAGAGATCAGACAAATGAGGCACCTCTATGCCTCGCCACAAAGGCTTTCGAGGCACAGTCCAGCCGAAGAGCCTCAAACTAAGTGCACTGAAGAGTGAAGATGTGGAGGAGCACGTGTAGCTGATGCGCCCTGTGTCAGTAAACACTCCATCTCATCTGCAGTCAGCAGAGACACTTGTCTGCCTGCACTGTCTGGCGGAGCTGTCTCACACACACACCCACACGCGCACACACGCACACACACACACACACACACACACACACACACACAGACAGACAGACAGACACACATTTCTTGAACTGAAGGTGAGGATCCACTGAGCTAGCCTTTCTCATTTCCACAGAGCAATGCACAGACACATTCTCGATGCAGCTACAAACTCAGCACTACACTCTGTAAGGCAGCGCATCCCAATGCACGCTCTTTGACTGATTGCAGATTGAATCATGTTTGACTTAAAATTTCCCCTTTTCTGACAGAGGACGTGTTGGTTTTGCACTACTGTCAAACTGTCAGTGAAAGAAACACTCTGGCAGGGGAAGTTGAAAAAGGGATGTGGGGGTGGCAGGTTTTTGCTCTTGTTCGCCTCCCTTCTGGGCAATGCAGTCTACTGGCTAGGTCTGCAGAGAGAGAGGAGAGGAGAGGGGAGGCTGGATGGCGGTAGAGGAGAGTCAGCCCAGCCTGACTCATCTGCTTGCTGCATTGACGAGAAAAAACTCCAGTCAGGTGATGTAAGAGCCCCGAGAAAGAAAGAGAGATAGAAATAGGAGCAAACAAAACCCAGCGAGGAGCAGACAGTCGTGGTGTTTTAAAATGTGCACCGGCACGCCACACTGCGGCTCTGTTGTCCAAGCTGGGGATGAGCTGCCGATCCCCACCTCCAGCATCCTCGCTCAACCTTTTCTCCCCTCCCTCCTCCAGCCCCCTCGCAGCTCTGCTGTCTGCAGATCTCTCCGACTCCGGAGAGATGCATGGAGAAAAAGACAAAGACACCAGCCTGCCCTATGCTTCTTTAGGTGGTCTGAAAACTCACACAGGCAGTGGAGGGCAGCACCAGCTGTGAAACAAGACAGACAGTGCCACGAACTGGTGGGGGAGGCTTGAGCCGCTTAGGTCAGACAAGGTCGATCATAGTGGAGACAGGCCACAGAGGAGGAGAATGTTACCCAAACTAGGGTAATAGTTTCTTTTTTGTGTTACTTTCTCCCACAACAGAAACCTGAAAGGACTCTGTGTGTGTCTCTTTTGTAAACAGTGGGGAAAGCTGATCAAGTACACTGTGACACAGTACAAGCAGAGTTTCCCTACAGGCCATGTGATGGCTGAACAACATCCAACAACTTTACCATCAGATAGCAACATTTAGGTCCCAACAGAAACTACAGTCAACACACTTTGTTCAGTTTTGAGTTTCAAACTGAAACTCTACCTCTTACACTGTTGTTGTCATTAACACATGATACTAAAACTCAAACTGAAACTCAATCTGATGCATCTCATGCACAGCATAAAATGATGTGTTGCCTGTAAGACTTCAGTTGTCTCTAAGGAGTCAGTGAGCTCCTCCACAGTTTGGAACGGGAGGGAAAATTAAAAGCTTAAAGTGGGAGCCTTCCGTAATATACATATCCATACCAATGTGTTTTGCAAGGCTTTCTCACCAAGGGAGTTATTTCATGAATAGTACGAAATCAGGAAATCAAGACACATACAGTCACATTATCCTGCTGTTTTATGGGAACATGAAGTGGGAGAGTGAAGACAGAGATGTGGGAAGACGCAGGCAGGGCTGTAACTGACAGTGAGGTCATGTCATCTGTATTTTTTCTGGGAATTAATTTGTTTTTTTAGTGTAGTTTAGATTTTTCAGTAAAAAACCTGCACATCTTTCAGGCAGACCCACCGTTTTTAATTACCAGGATTCCATATTTTTCCCCCATAATTTCACTCCTGACAGCATAAAGAGGACTTTGAAACCGCATTTAGACATTCATATTTGGAAATAAATGCAAATGCTTTACTTTACAGGTCCATAATTTCCAAATAATTATAGAGAAAGTAGAGAAAACATTTTGAGACAGTTATTGTAGTTAAGAGTTTATAAGCAGTTGCTGCTTTTAAGAATTTCCTTGGAAGAACTGCAGAAAATCTAATTGAATGTGTGGTGATTATGGCTTCGACTCATGAGCTCCGGATTTCAGAAACTACGTTAGGTGATGCTGTTCAATTAAGTTAGAGTTAGGCAGACAGAACCGTTGAGACAGAACTGTCACTACAGGTGGCTCAGCAGCTTTGCACAGAGGGCCAACAGTCTACCATGGTACATGCATCTGAAAAAAAGAGACACTCATGCGCGGTGACAAACATCACATGTCGCCATTACGATGTTTTTCAAGCTGCAATTACACAGCACATAAAATGCTTTTACACAACAAACAAGCACAACAAATTAAGCCCACGTGAGAGCAATTGGTGAGACTGGTTCAGGGAAATACAAGACCAGCAGCGTAAACAAGCATTCAGAAAAAGGCCAACTGTTAGCTGTTAGGTGTCTATGGAAGTGTTACATGCAATTCACTAATATTAACAAGTGCTGATTGTGTTTGTTAGGAAGACTGTAATGGTGAAGATAGGTTAGCTGGCTGACTGGTACCCGAGCATGTATACAAGGTGGACAAAATAAGAGAAACATCTTACAATAAAATAGCCCTGCAGTTAATCGAATTCTAATGAAGGCTTGGATTTCAGCCATGCTATTGGCATTGCTTTATGGATGGAAAAGTTAGCCTGTCTGTCTGTCTGTCTGTCTGTCTATCTATCTGTCAGTCGACCATTTTGGTCTAGACTGAAATATCTCAACAACTATTAAATGGATTGCCATAAAATTTTGTATAGACATTCATATCCCCCAAAGGATGAATTGTAATAATGTTGGTGATCCCTTACTTTTCATCTAGCGCCGTCAAATACCTGCAAAACTAATGACATTCCCATCAGCCTCAGCTGGACTTGTGTTTAGTGCTATACCTAAATTGCTAGTGAATCAGTTACAAACATTGCCAAATTATGTAATGTGGCAAGGGGAAAAGTCTCAAACTGATGATGACATACAGTATGTGATAAAAACTGACTGAAAGGCACCTAACGGCATATTTGCTTAATAGCACAACAAACCGCATTACCCTCAACAGCAAAGATCAAACAAAATGAGGTTCGCTAAATTCTTATTTACTGCTATGCAAAATTAAAAGCTAGAAGCAATCAGTCCAAGCACAAGTTTGCAGTTCATATGATTCATCCTGTCGCCTGTCATGTGCCTCGCACAAGAGACCAAACTCACATACAATCAGATTCAAATAACACGCTATGATCTGTGTCGAAACACTGTTCACAATGACAATTAATCTCATTCATAGTGGCCCTCAGATGCATGAAGTCTGGGCCTTTCGCATTTTTACAAGTGGTTTTTAAAGGACTTCTCTTTCCTCCGCGGCTTGGAGCCAAAAGAGTTCGGCAGGCACCGTGCTCCTGGTCTGAAGGCATTTCTACACAGGGTACACAGACTTCCTGTGCCCAGTCACGGCCAGACCAGACAGACAAACAACATCTGCTAATCCCTCATTGCCATGGAAACCAAAACATAATACTCAACTAAGAGACACCTGACGGATGGATCGAGGGAAATGAGGGCAAGAGGAAGGAAGGAAGGACCATCTCAGCACAAACTCAGGTAGTAAAACATAAATGACAAATTGATTTCCACACAAATTATTTGTATTTTTTGGCACTGGATAAAGATGTATAAAACCTTAAGGCATTCTGGGTCCAGACTTAGGATCTACATTTCATAACTCCAACTTTCTGACTTGACTCAGCATGCTGTGTCAGCCTCAATCCTGCCAAAGGTCAAACTATTTGAGGTATCCGTGAGCTCACCCAGCTCTCAGCCTGCCCGCCTGCTTGCCTGCCTGACCCGCTCCCTGTGGATGAACCTAAGCCATGTTCCATGAGAAGACAGGGAAACAGGGAAAACCCTGAAGGATGTGCTCATACAGTGACAGCCAGTGGCTGCATGCCTGACACCGTGTGTGTGTGTCTGAATAAAGCTTTACGTCTACATGCGTCCGTGTGATACGCTTAGCATTGAGAGGGTGGTAATCTGAAAATCTGCTTTGCCTTGGGCAGGTGGTGTGAAACTTGGCAAGCAAGAAATGAAGAGAGTGAGAGAGGGACAGGAAGAGAAAGAAGGACAGACAGACAGACAATGTGTGAATGACAGGGATGAGTGTGAAAGAGGGAGGAAAGAGAGTGTGAGAGTGGTTTATATTACAGAACTAGCCTTTTCAATCTTCTGTAAAGAAGACACGCTTACATGCACATACACATGACAGCACATTACATACATATGCATGCATGTGAAGAAAACACGTAATAACTAAAATATGTGCACATTTTAAAAAAAACTTGAGCCATTGTGTTAAAAGGTGTTAAAGTATAGTGATATTCTATATTTTTCTTATTTTCAACCAATCCCATGAAAACACAATGATTGATCCTGCTAACAAGTATTGTCTGTGTATCCAAAGCCTGATATAACTGCAAACTGCATTATTCAATCCTGTTCGAGTTACATTTGAGAAAAGCTAAAGTGTCCAGATGATTTAAGAGATTACTTTTTTAAAAATGAAACCATATATTTGTTTCCCATATTTAAAGATTTATTTTCTTCAGTAGCAACAAATGTGCTTGCTGCTGAGTATCAGAGAGCAGGGCCTTTGTGGGACTTGAGGGGAGAAGGATAGACAAAATGGGGTGGGCAGATAGAATGCGATAGCCTTAGACAAAGCATGGAGAGGGCAAAGGAAGAAGAGAGAGGCAGCGAGCGGACAGAAGAGTGAGTGTGTGTGTGTGTGTGGGGGGATAGAGAACGTGATGGTCCACGTGACGCTGTCTCAGCCACTGCAGGCTGTTACGTAAGCGCACCCCCTGCCCTGTCTCCTCATGGACTGAGCAGACTCCGCTTCTCTCCAATCCCTCACCCTGCAGCCGCTGCCCACTTTTTTTTCCCCTTCCACTCACATGGCTCCTCACATGGCTGCCTCCCTCCCTCCCTCCCTTCCTCAATCACTCTCCCTCCATCTCTTTCTCTCGCTCTCCTCCACCCACTCATTGCACCCCAGGGGAGCCACCAACCTCTGCTGCCTATGCTGTCACTCTGTCTCTCTCTCCCTCTGTTTTTTGTCTGTCTGCCTCTCCCTCTCTCATTATTTCCATCAATCGTTTTCTCTCTCTCTCTCTCTCTCTCTTTCCTGTGCAGTGAGGCTGCAGCTCCACGCTCTGGGCTACAGGGATATGACAAAGAGAGGCCACAAATACATGCTTGAGCACACTCACGCACACCTACACAAACTGACATTTCACATATCGTTACCGCACTGTCTGGCTTCTCGAATGCGCCGAGCCGCTTTTAAAAAATGACTGTTTTTCCACTTTGAATTCCTCTGATCTTGTTCCACACAACTGTTGAATAATTTGCCTTTCGAAAAACAGCTTGGCTGACTGACACAAGATGCAAACACAAATAGGGAAAACAAAACTCTCACTCCTCAAGCAGCTGTAAGTGACACTGGCTGACATGTACTATATTGAGAAGGGTAATCTTGACAGTATCACTAATACAGTTACACTGAAAGGGAAGGTAAAGGCACATACATACATTCTATTTTAACAAGTGACATTCTGGTGCGATAAAAACAGCCTTTAGGAGGACAGTATTGTCAGCCAAAAATAATCATGTCTGCATGAAATCCCACATCAAAGGACAGTGACACATGCTTTCTTCCAGTTTACTTCAGGACAACATTTAGTACAACAAACTGAGCTCTAAGCGATGCAAAACAATGGACCATTCTTTGGAGTTGTTGTCTTCTTATGCACGCTGAATGAATGAAGTCTTGACCGGAGTAGCTCATTTCGTGTTGTGTGAATTGCACAGCGTCACCTCCTCTCATCACGCAGCTGGAACAATCTCTCATAAACCCTCCAAAGGTGATACAGACCTGACTTTTTTTGTACTTTGGCCCTCACCCTCCACCCCCTTGGTGCACACAAACATACACACATGCAGCCACCTCCTTAAGTCTCCTCTAACAACTCTTGTCATTCACTTTCCAGAACTCTGGCTGAGAGGGGGTGCAGCAGGAGACGGGCTCCTGCACCCCCCACTCGCTGCAGTATTGATTTGTTTGTTCAGTACCCCCACCCCCTCCTCCTTCCCTTACTTCCTCCGTCCTATTCTCCCTCTCAGTGTGAGTGTGTCCTCAAGTGCCTCCCTGCCTTATGTAACATAGATAGGCACACAGCATACTGATGAAGGGGAGTCTGGGCTCTGGGCCGATAGACCTGGGAGAAAACAAGGACTACACTGCACTGCTGATACGAGTACAGCACTGCTGGCACTTGAAGACAGTGCTAAATCCACAGCAAATTTTGAGGTAATTTTACCTACTTAATGTATTTTGTATTTAACAGTGACCATATGAGGATCCTGAAATTTCTAAAAGTGACAAATAATTTAATGAAAGCCATGTTTCACTGACAAGCAGGGTCAAGTACTCACAGACTGCTGAAAGCATTCCTTCTTGTCCAGCATCTCTCTGAGTGTCTGCAGGATCTTGATACACAGCTTCTCCTCTTTGTCCATAAGCTTTTTGGTGTGTTTGATCAGTCTGACAGGGTGACAAGAGAAGTGCTGTATCCTTTACAGGTGTGTCACTGGCTCACAAGTGAAAACAAAGAAATACTTTATTGATCGCCACAGGTGAAATCTCCTATTCTGCTTTCCAGGGAGGTCAGACAGTAGCAGCAGAGTAACAGCACCCCTGGAGGTTTGATGGTGTATCAAACTCATTTTTTATGAAATATCTAATATGTTAGTTCGTTTTCATTTCATTTACTATTGTTTATTTTAAAGCTAAATGTTGGTCTAATGTTGTTCATTTATAATTTCAAATATGTTTTTTGTAATTGTGTTTCTTCACTTTCAACTCTTTTCCAAAGCCTCCCCAACTACTGACTAAATATAATGGAAATAGTAGTCAATAGTAGTTAATTAGTGTAGGTTTTAGTTAAAGCTAGTTTTTCCATCTTGGCAAAAAAATTACTTGTTGTTTTTTGACATGCCAATCTTTAATTTAGCACATATTAAATATGAGCAAAAAAAAACAACAAACAGTTATCCGCAACTTCTGTCAAAAATCTTAACTCATCTACCATTACCATTTTAAGATGTGCCCTCCAGGTCTTCAAAAATGAGGAACGTGTTCTCCATACACAGGTTATGGACAGTGACTTACTTGGACATAAAAGCTCCGCTCTCGCAGCGTAACCGAGCAGCCTCTGGAAACAGCAGCTCAGGGCTGTGAAGAACATCCACCAGCACAGAAAACTCTGCCTGAACCTTTGGACTGAACTGCTCCTCCAGAAGAGACACAACCCCCTGTACATCACAGATAGACACATAAAGGCTCAATTAAATGCTGTCCTGGAGAGAATGATCCTGCTGAAGACCATACAGCTACAATGCAATGGTCCATTGTTTTAGCCACGCTAGCAGCACGGCTTTAGTGATTGCAGTGTCGGTCAGTCAGTACACCACTTTGGTCCAGACTGAAATATCTCAACAACTGTTGGCTGGATTGCCATGAAATTTTGTACAGACAGCCATGGTCTCCAGAGGAGATAGCCTACTGACTTTGGTGATCCCCTGACTTTTGCTTTAGCACCACCATGTGGTTGACAATTTAGAATTTTAAGTGAAACGTGTCAACAACAATTGGATGGATTGCCATAAACATTGAATGAATTATAAGAATTTTTTTTTAACTTTTCATGCAAAATAATGACATTCCCATCAACCTTAGTGCTAATTAGCAAATGTTAGCATGCTAACACGCTAAACTAAGATTGTGAACCTGGTAAACATTACACCTGCTTAACAATGGTCATTGCAATGGTCATCTTGATAAAATAAATTGCACCTGCAGCTTCTCAATGATGTTCTTATAGTCAGGGCCACCCAGGGGCTCCTTGCGGGGTCGTGTGCGGGCAGAGATCCTCCAGTCCTTGGCTGCTCGCTGCACCATGTTGCTATGGACCTTGAGAGACAAAGTGTTGACCTGACTGTCCAAATCCACTGGGATGGCTATGGCCTGCGCCTTAGCTGGGGAAGAACATGAAAGGTTAGATGTTTATTTGTTCTGCTCATACAGCAAACACATCACAGGCACCCTAATCCCAGTTGATCCAGTAGAGTTTCTCAGTGGTCAATGGTACTGTGCAGCTCAGATTTACACTGTGACATGAAAAATAACCCATCTCTAAATAAATACTGGTACAAAATCAACACAATCAATACATTTACTATTACAGTACATTTACTATTAAATTACATTTTAATAATACAAACACTCACCAACGTCAGCCAGCGTTTTGATACAGCTCTCAATATTGGCCTTCTGAGCTGCGTTGATCCAATTGCAGCTGTAGATCCTGAAAGCAGACTGGAGTAGCCTGATGAAGACATTCTGGTTTGTCTGTGAAAAGAGGAGCGAGAGCAGGGAATATGTTTTTTTTTTTTTTAATGGGCATAAGTGTAGAGAAAGACAGAGACAATCCTGATGGGACCACTTCAATATAGTCTCTGATTGGAGACATTAGTACAGACTTCTGCGTAAAACACCTCAAGCAGCTGCTCTAGGTACAAATGTCTGCAATGAAAGAAGAAGGTCCCAAGCGAAGGTGCAGTGAAGGAGGCAGTCTGCTGTCAAATAAATTTACTGTAAAGTAGCTAAAAGTTGGCAAAGGGTTTGGACGTGTTATGAGTGAGCCTCCCTCTGCGGGCACATTTCACCTGCTTGTCAGAGGTGAAAAACAGTACCTTCAGGTTGGAGTGGTTGACAGAGAAAGGTGAGCTGAAGAAACCCTTGACAATGGCCATCACTGTCTCTGTCACATACTTCTCCAGGGCAGGATTGGCATGGTTACGGTCTATGGTAGTGTTGCACACCTTAAATACAAAAATGAAATAGAGGAAAATAGAGGAAAACTTCTGAAGTTCAACCTCACATAACATCTTTTTAATTTTCTCTACACATGCAGTATGTGAATACATTTAGCATATGAGTAAGCCCCATTCAGAAAGTATCAGGCAGACATGTGTGACTTTTCAATCTGACAGAGCCTTACACTGGACATGTCCACCAGGAAGTTGTCAAAGAGCTTCCAGATATGGCTGGAGGTGTAGATCTCCTTCATTTCTACCTCTGTGTCCACATAGCAGTGATTAACAAAGTTCACATAAGCAGTTTTCACCTGGGGGATAAAGAAATAATAAAATAAGATGCCTGGTTACTTTCAGATAAAGAGATAAAAGAGACTTAAAAGTTTTGACAAAATGTATATCATTTATCTATACCATAAAACTCAACTAGTAAAATGATCTATCCTTTACCTCTGGTATACACTGGTCATCAGTGACAACTTTGACAATGTCGTCCAGTGGTAGCAGAGAGTTGCATTTCAGTTCTGTGTAGACGTTCTTGCCCTCGGTGCAGGCAGCCAGTAGCTCCACGAGCGTGTTGTGGTAAGCCAGAGCTCCATCTTCATCTGTTCGCTCTCGCTCAGAGCCCATCATCTGCAGCAACACCGGGAAGGAGGAGCGGTCGTTGTAGAACACCAGCACGTCCTCGCCTCCGTTCACCAGCTGGACACACAAACAGAGACCCAAAGAAAAGTTACATGAGGTTAATGCAGGGTGCCTGACGTTACCTGAGGTCCTTCCACTATCGCCATAAGCACAAATGCTTTCATTTGCAAATATTTCTTAACATAACACATGGCCAATATCACAATGAGCTGCATATTTTAAAGCATCAAATTTCACAAATTTTAAGAATTCTGATTAATATGTGATTTATTGCGGCAAACTGCTCCTGCAACTAAACAGTACACATACTTTAATGACTGTAAGTAACTGTGTACTCAGTAAGATGACATAAAAACTATGCACTGAAGTGAAAATAATAAAATAGACCCTTTCAGGTCTTCAGTAGTATTCCCTACAAAGATAGAATTAATGTTTATACTGTAATAATAGTAATCATCGAGACATGTTACATTTTTCAGGTGATCGGTGGTTGCAATTAATTCAAAATAATACTGTTGAAGGAGAACTATCATGTGGATTGATGTGATGTGAATTAAAATTCTCACCTCTGTCATGACTTTGTCCTGACATTTCTTTACATACTTCCCATCAGCTTTCACAATGGTTTCCAGGAACTTGAGGTACTGAACGTGTTTTCCGTGTGTTTCAATGCAGTGGACAAAATGATGGACCACGCGGTCGCTGATCTCATTGCACAGCTGGTAGTTGTTCATAAAGATGTGACGCATTGTCTCAGCTTCCAGCAGCTGGTGAAAAATATCATGATTCAGTCTTTTACAAGATAATCGTCATGAAAACAGTATACTGATTAATTTGTATAACAGAAAAAAAAGAAACTAAGAAAACTGTTGTTGCTTAAAAACCAAGACAACCTATCACGTTTCTGCTGTCAGGCTGCTGTTGTTTTGGACCTTGTATTTTTCATTATAGGCTCATTCTGCTGATCCTACTGCATGCTCTACTAGAAAAGAGGATATCTCTAAACTGTACATCATGTCAAGGAAAAAGTACAGCGAGGTCATCTATACCCCTGGAGTGAGGAAGAGGTTCAGGTGTTTATGTAGCAGAGCTTGGTTCTGAGGGTTTCCTCTGCAGAAATTTTGCAGAAATGTATGAGCCAGGATCATGATCTCATTCATCTTCTCATCACTCTGTGCAAAGGCAGAAAAACAAACAAATAAAAGGAAAGTTTATTATAGAAAGACATCGAGAAACTATGTAACACAAAGATTTTACAGAAACATCAAGTGCGACGAGTCATTCAGTTGGCTGTTTCGGTTGTTACTCACCTTCTCATAGGGGATCTGCAGCAGGTCCAGCACCACAGTATGGGCCCCCATGTTCTTTAGCAGCCTCTGCTGCTGCACACGACTCTTCTTACTGGGATAACACAGCTTACTAAGCCGCAGTAAGATCTAAATATCAGACACACACATCTATTGTCGACACAATACAGAACAAAAAGACAAGAATAACCTGGAAATAAAAGACATGGAGCTCACCTCTTTGACGATGTTGTAGTTGTTTGCTTTGTTGCTGTCAATTTGAGGTTTATTATCTCCATCCTGTACTGGGCTCAGGACAACCTCCTGGCAAAAGACATACATGAAGAAAAATCAGTATGTAATACAGTACATAAATTAAAAGTATGCTAAATATTTTAATTGTTGTAAGTTTATGACACAGTTAGCTAAAGCCCCACAATTCATGTGTTCACTCCAAAAGGTTCATCTTAGGCGTGCAACAACCTCTAAATCCAGTCTCTAATTACCAGGTATTTGTCACAGTGTGATGGGAAAAGTCCCTGCACTGATCCTTATGCATTATTGTAACAATAATGATGTGAAAACACACTACATATTACAGGCCTGACTAATAAAAACTGATTTACAGCAGGTTCCTGTTCTGCAAGACATTATTATTCATTATTCTTAAGTAGCTAACAAAACAGCTTTCCATCAGCTTTGATGAATAATAACAACAAACAAAGAAGCCATTTACAGTGCAGCTGAATGACGGGATGGGATGTTTAAGATAAATATAGTAACTTCCCGTGGAGAAATACATGTCACACTAAAATCTGAAGTGTGACATTTTGCTTTTAGATGCTGGATACCATTACATGAAGGTACAGCACCTCGATGTTCTGTTCTTTGCCCTGTCTGACCCCCACGTCTTCACTGCTGTAGACTCCACTCTTCTCCACCCACAGCTCTGACTTCTCAACAGTCAGACGCAGCTGGTCCAGGTCTGCCTTGATCTGCTTGTAGTTCTCTACATCCTGCTCTGACACTAGCAGCTGGACCTGGAAAACACACAGACACACACACACACGCACACACACACAGGATGAGAAATAAACCAGACAAAGATATTAAAAGTGTGTGAAAGCATATCTCTGCCAAGAGATTCCAACTGAGGAAGCTCTTAGTAAGCAGCTGCTGTTTGGCCCTTTGGAGAACACTCCTAATCCAAACTGACAAAAATCACTTAACTGCGGAAGTGCCTAATGCCACACCCTGTCTGTTCAACCAAGTATCAAGTGCTCAAATTTAACTGCTGTGTCGCTACCTGTTTGAAGGCCTGCAGCACCTCGGCTCTCTGGCTGAAGTGTTTGAAGATGAGCTGCAGCGAGCCAGACACCAGTGGGGGGTAATCTTGCATGATGAGATGGATCAGAACCCTCAGAAAAGTCCGGCCACCCTCATCGTCCAGCTCCACCGCACATAACTCTGAGCTGAAATCATACATGTGCACGCAGTCAGTTCGCATGCACACACATGCACAATAAAGCTTACACACAATTTTTTAAGCAGATGCAATCATTTCCAAAGTGACTGAGGGACCAGATCATTCAAAACAATCAGCTTACATCTTTAATCAATTTTTTCTCTATGGATGTTTGAGTGTATTTAAGCACAGCTTCACCTACCTCCCTGCAAACATGCTCTCTGCTTTGGTTGCAATCTCATCTATGTCTGGTTCAGAAGCTGGAGACAAAATATAGTGGACAACGGGTCAGTAAAGTATGGCAGGCTGCAGTGTTAAACACCTAATTTAGAATGTAATAAGAATGCTTTAGTATTTGCATTAAGAGAGAATAAAGTCTCACGTGTCACAAGGGGCATATCAGCCAAAGAGGCAGAGCTGTCAGTTATAGTCTTGTCCCCAAACTCTTTCTTGTAGATGGACAACAAGTATGTGATCCTATAATCCAACCTCACACTCAGGATGAACTAACAGGGAAACAAAAACCATGCAAAAAGAGAATCAAACACTGAAATGGAACCATTGAATGATGCCAAATTGCACCAGAAATCGCTAAAAGTACATCTAGTGAGGGCGCTTACTTGCAGGATCTCAATGATCTTCAGCTTGGTGTCCATCACCATGACATCCTCATTGTCTGGCAGGAAGTGTCCTTTCCCGTAGCGCAGAGAGGGCGAGGTGTCAGGGAGGCTATGCGGCACACCTCGACTCATCACCATCTGAGTCATCATTTCCCCAACTCCGTGGATCGTACGCAGGACATTGTTGCCTAAAGGAAACATTCATTTTCACACATTTTGTGCATATGTAAAGCCTATCATTTACATTTATTTACATAGTTGACATATTTCAGCTCAAGCATGTGAAAATTTGACTATGTGTATCATAAATACTAAGACAAATGCCCTGAGAACATCAAATGGATGGCCCAGCCTTGTTCCTGCATACATTCATTAACGGCTGCATCCATATTTCCCATCTAGAAACCTGACGCTGGCCTCTTGTCTTTCCTTCACTCGGAGAAGACAAATCATTTGGTCATGATTTGAAGCTGAATCATACGTTTTTTATTCACTTTTTTTATTTTGTTACTCAAATTATAGAACTGCCTCCTCCCCCTTCAATTATCTTAGTCCCTTAAATAGGAAACAACAAAATACAGTTTAACTCATTAGCTTTAAACTTTCTCCTCTTGTTTAAAGTGCTACATTAAAAAAAACTTAGTTGACCACCTTAGTTGAAATAATGCACTTATGCTGTGTAACTGCACTAACCAGCCTCTGGGCTCTTGTTGAGCTTGTTCATGAAGGTGAGTGGGTGCTGGACAATATCCAGGATGGCCAGCAGAGTGCGTGTGAGACGCAGGAGCTCACTAAAGCTGTAGAAACCAAAGTAAACCAGGTTACGAGCCAGATTCACCACCTGGAAGAGAGGAGTAAAACAAGCACATCATTGAAATAGCCTATGTGAGAAAAAAAGTGGAAGAAAGTACTCCAATCACATTTGAAAAACATATGCACCATGTTGAGTTTCTTTTACCTCTAGTGTGAGTTCATTCTTGTCTTTATCCCCAAATGGAAAAGGCTGGCTGACCACGTCTCTAAGGTATTCTTCCACAAACTCCATGGTGGGAGCAAACCTCCTCTTCATCTCCTCTGTTGAGGTGTCAGTGGACTCATACTCAAACCTGTGGAAAGGAACATATCACAATCATAATAACAGCCTGTACATAACACACACAATCACACGGACAGACGCTCACTCATGGATGTTGATCTTGGAGGGGATCTCGGTCCAGAGGCGGGCGTAGCGTACAGGCACCACAGCCTCCTGTGGGTCACGGTCCACATGCATGTGCAGCATGAGACGGCAGAAGGAGGCTCTAAGGTTGTAGGGCAGGCAGTCATCAAACATGCAGCGCAAGATCAGGTCCACAGGTTGCTGACAGGAGATCTGGTTGATGGCTAGGTACTGACGGTCCAGACACATTTTAGCAAACAGGTTGAGCTGGTACCTACAGAGGAGGCGAGGGACATGGGAAGAAAAGGGGAAAAACATTCACTCTTGCTAGCTTGTTTCAGCTATTTTTATGTTACATGGGGAAAGAAGGTGTAGCACATGGGGGAACTAAGGGCAAGAATGCCACAGTCACCTGTAATAGGTCACAATGTCTACATCCATCTTATGGTTGCCCTTAGCATCCTGGGCCAGGTGGCGAATGGATTTGCCATGAGGCTCCTTGTGGCGGTCGATCCAGTAGAGCCAAACCTCCTCCTCCTCCACATCCTCCTGCAGCAGCGAGGACTCCAGGGTGGTCTCCATGTTAGGGATTAGTCTGGGGAGGGGGGGGTGACATAAAGCAGTTACTAGAAAAATTGCACACATTACACTCTGACATGGAGCTGCTGCTGCTGAATTTCACAAGAGGCACACTGGGTGTTGTGGAGAGTACTGCATGTGCGTGTTTATACATGTTTAAAAATGAATGACTGAAATATGACAGGATCAACTTGGATGTTTTAAATACAGATACCACACGGTGTGACTCACTTGGTCTGGATGAGGATATCTGCGTTGGTGGGGTTCAGCATAAATTTACAGATAAGCTCCTGTGTGACAGGGATGGCAGTCTTGTTGGACACACAGAGATCAGAGAGATAATCCAGGAATCTGGAAGAATAGACCCGACATGAATCACCATGTTTAACGAATGTTTTACACATGAACTGATTGTACACGTAAGGTTGTGTGTGTTCCTGACTGTACATAGCATCTTTGTCTGTCTAAGTAAAAATGTTTAGGAAAATTCTTCATTCTTACTGTTGCTTTATTTGACAGATTCTGTAGGTTTTCTGTCTCTTACAGTATATACTGTATTTTATGTTTACATGTAAAGCAGGGGGAACACAATAACAGCAACACCTTATAATATACCTATTATGCACTCCAATACACCAACACCACAAAATACAGTGGCACAACGAGTGGAGATTATAGGTGAATTAATAAAAACTGAACATTTTACATTTGACAACATTTGAAGTTTAAGACGGTAAAATTCACATAATGTACTGGATTGCATTATTCTGCATTATAGCACAGAATAATGCAACGTTCAGTTTCTGTTTCACAAAACTGACCATTCGCAACAAAAGTCTTATGTATGACTACTAATAAGACGGTGTAGTCCCTCATTCGTCCAGGAGTGTTCTATCGTAGAAAAGGTTTCAGTCGTAGTCATCTGGACACTGTTTTCAGAATCAAGACGTTTCGGCTCCCATCCGGAAGTCATTCTCAATTGTGAAAAAATTGAACGGGAACTGGAAATTTAAGCTAATCTGTGCTATTAACAGATACTCAGGCAGATTCCCTCCTGAGGGCAGGGCTTATGTAACTCAGATTATCTTAAATTTCCAGTTCCCGTCCAATTTTTCCACAATTGAGAATGACTTCCGGATGGGAGCCGAAACGTCTTGATTCTGAAAACAGTGTCCAGATGACTACGACTGAAACCTTTTCTACGATATGACTACTAATGTTCATGCACAATATCATATTTTTCCTATATTTTCTATTATTAATTTGTTCCCTTGGTCATCTAATCTCTGGGAGGTGTACATGTCTGACCTGGGCTCTCTGTTGCGCCTCAGCAGGCTAACAAACGTCTCAATCTCTCTGGCTGTGATGTGTTTTTCCAGCAGCTTGCGGTTGTTGTGCAGCAGGGCAGTGATTGTGTCCTCAGCCAGGATCTCATACCCAATCTGAGACTGCATGATTGAGAACTTTTTGGCTATATACTCCTACGTGGCACAAAAAACATATGGTTATAAACACTTGTAATGTAAGAAGTAGTGAAGTTGAGAGAAAAAGACTAAATACAGAAAGCATAAAAATGTGCTGAATCACTGCATCTAGTGTGTTCATTTATCCATCATCCAGGGAGAATTTGTTGAACAAGATAACTTTCGGAAAAAAACACCCTCATTCACATTCATGAAGTTACCCACAGTTACACCTGAGAGCCACTGAGCAACTCAACATGAGCTATTTGTGATTAGTCTAGGGCTGCAAATGATGACTATTTACATCAGGGGGTTGGGTTCTATCAATATATCTACTGACTATTTTCAATTAACTGATTAATCATTTAGCTTATAATATGTCCAAAATAATAAGCACGCTTAAAATTTATCGAAGCCCAAGTGAGGTTGTACAATTGTTTAGTTTGCTTGATGAGCACAAAAAAAACTCCTAAAATACTGAATTTGTAATGAAATGAAATTGAGAAAAGCGAGAAAATGTTATTTTCAAAGGTGTAATTAGCAAATGTTTGGCATTTTTACTTGATAAAAATTGGTTAAAAGCAAGTATATGTAACTTTTGCTCGCTCTGGCCACAAGCGGTAATTATCGCTTATTGAATGTCCATATACATTTTCAATTTTCTATACTTAGTGTAGGCCTTTTTCACAGCAGACATTTTGACTTATTATAGTAGAAAAGCACAGGTGATACTAATAACATGAATGACGGCTCTGTTCTATTTAAGTGTCCCAGTGGCCATGACAGTGTGATCATTCATTTTATTATTTACACCTGTGTTTTCCTACCGTGACATGTCAAAACGTCTTCTCTGAAAAAGGCCTGTTGAAGTAATAATTAGGTGACCTGACAGAGAGTGAGGGGAACAAGAACAAAATCAGGAAATAAAAAACAACAAAAATGTCTTCTAGCGAGGTACTGTTTACTTCTTGTTTTACTCGTATAGTAAAACCACACAAATGCTTATCTGTGACATGCTAAAATGCAGGGCAACAGTAGCGCAAGTGAAGTCCAAAGTCAGTCAAATGACTCGAGAATCAGTTATGTAGGTGTATCTAGCTAAAGTTAGCTTAATAGCTAACTAGCTAATACCTTGCATCAGCCACTGGTCGTACTTGACCAAGGACGACTGTAGTAGCAAAAGCCAAGAGTGTATTGAACTGAGAATGAGTGAGTTCCTTATAAATAAAACTTCTATTTCTTAATTCAAAAATTATATGAGCTCACTTTCATTATTAAACTTGTCATGAATTATCTGTTAAGACAGCGTACTACATAGGTTTAGATTCATTGATTTTTCCAGACAGTCTGACAGAATCTATACTGATAAGCTCCCAGTCCAAAGCCATCTCTCTATCCTTAAACTACCTCACATCCCCATAATAACAAGCATGATAGTGAGCCTGACTCAATGAATACTCAATACTAGACTTGTGTGGAAGGCGGAAACATGCCTGGTTCTTGCGATAGTCCTGTTGGGAGTGGCGTAGCACCCTGTAGCAGAGTCTCAACATGTACTTGAAGTGAGCATAGCGCTGGTCTCCCAAATCCTCCAACTTCAGCATCGGACCTTCACCCTGATCTGTGAATGGAGCCTTCAGGATACCAAAGATCTGGGGGAACAGAAACCTGTATACAATGATGAAGAACCAACCGAGCATCTACAGACTATAGCAGGAAAATACTTTAATAAACACACTTCTTAAGGCCAATCTGTGGTTATTGTAAAATATCACACTAATGGAAATACAGTACAATTTAAGATCTGCACTGGGCATCACTGTCAGTCCTGGACCCTCGTGTTTCAGATCAATCTGCATTCTGTCCCAACATAAAGGACAGAGAGGACAGACAGAAATGTGTGTGTGTGCGTGTGTGTGTGTGTGCTTGTGTGTGTGTGTGTGTGTGTGTGTGTGTGTGTGTGTGTGTGTGTGTGTACTTGTGCTGACCTGGGCGAGGATGTTCTGTTCCCTCATGAGTTTCTGCCTCTCTCGGTTGGGTGTAGCGGTGACCACAGACAAAACATCCTGGCCGTTGTTTGGTACCACACACACAAAGAAAACCAGCTCCTCCAGGAGCTTAGTCACAAACCTGAAATATATATATGAAAGCAAAAAAAAACATGAAATTATATAACACTATGCAATGCACACCATCTTATGTCACCTGTGTCGTACCTCCTCTCATTCTGAGTGATGCAGCCGTACTGGAGCTTCCTCACAGTGGACTCCAGGACCTTGCTGGCATCGTTGGCAAAGTCCAAGTCTCTGACCTCCGACAGCGGAACAGATACAATGGCAAAAGCCTCTTTGTCCTCTTTAGTGGAACAGGTACCAATCTATTGTGGCAGCCAAAAGACATTTTCAAATAATACTAATACATCTATGTTTGTTTTACTTGAGTGAGTGTGTGTGTGTGTGTGTGTGTGTGTGTGTGTGTGTGTGTGTGTGTAGACCTTGAGCATAACTGGACGCTCCTCTTCTGTATCAATGGGGACGTTGGTGCTCGTCACCCAGGTGTTGGTGCACAGGTGTCTAAGTCTCACATAGGAGTTTCTGAGGAAGGATGGTAAGTATTTAATTTCTTGCTGCTGTTATTGAAGTGAAAAGTTTCCATCTTGGTATGTCAGGTAACTTCATTTCCAGTCTTAAAATGTATTTTATTTTATGGCGGCCTGCATTTGGTCCACAACTTTGGTCCAGACTGAAATATCTTAGCAACTATTGGATGGATTGTCATGAAATTTTGTACAGACACTCATGGTCCCCAGAAGATAAAACCTACTGACTTTGCTGATTCCCTGACTTTTCCTCTAGTGCCACCATGAGGTTAACATTTCTGTTTATCTTGACAAATATGGGATGGATTGCTATGAAATTTGGTACAGCCACGAATGTCCCCTGCAGGATGAATTGTAATAACTTTAGTGATCCCCTGATTTTTCACCTAGTGCCGTCATCAGGTCAAACTTTTAATTTGTCCAAAACTGTGGTTTAATACCTGCAAAACGTATGATTTTCCCATCAGCCTTAGCTGTTCATTGTGTTTAGTGTGAATGTTAACATGCTAACACACTAAACTAATATGAACATGGTAAACATTACACCTCCTAAACATCAGCATGCTGACATTAGCATTTAGCTCAAAAGTACTACTGGGCCTAAGTCCAGCCTCACAGAGCAGCTAGTATGGATGTGGACTCTTACACTAGTCTTGTTATAAAATATGTGCATATTAAATGTATATTATGCCAAATGAATGATAAACTTCCATTCCCTTCTATTTCAGTGCCACTTGTTTGTGAAATCGTTTGTGTCAGTATATTTCTGGTTGTTCTATTACTAACAACAAAATGACACTTAATTGAAAAAAAGTGTTAAAAGCAGATGTTTGGTGTCAAAATAAGTGACAGTATCTCACCCTAACTGCTGTGCTCTGTGCTTTCAACTGAGTGACTGACCTGGGCACGAGACAGTCGGCCCGCTGCAGAGTGGTGGCATCCAGCTCAAACAGAGAGGCAATGTCATTCCCATGGGGAACAGAAACCAGGGTGAAAGCAATCTTCTCTGCTGCTTGATGCTTCCTCTTGGAGAACACAATATCTGTCTCATTCTGCAGCACACACAGATACACGAGGATACACACAGACACACATACACGCACACACGCAGAGGAAGTAGAAATTAATGCCAGCAGTCTAAAAGCTTATATGGCACAAACAGTTAAGCCATTTATCAGTACTCACACAATGGATTTTATACTGTCCTGACAACCTTCAAACATACAGTACACAACACTACTGCCTTGCAGTTCACACAAGTGCGTTTACACTGTTGCAAGTCAATGAACCTTACTTAGAGCAGGTAGGGGCTGCAACTAATTATTACTTTGGTTATTGATGATTCTGTAAACTGTTTTCCATGAACTGACTGTAATAATTGTTAGGTCTACAAAATAAAAATTATTACAACTGCCCATTAGAAGTTTTCAGAATCCAACCTGATCAATCAAATTGCTTATTTTGTTGAATAACACATCAAAAAACTCAAAGTGTAATCAAAAAATCAATTGAAGAAGTTCAACAAAAAAAAATCATATTTGATAATAAATTGAATATCTTTGAATTGTTAAAATGTTGGTTGGATAAAAGAAGCAATATATGGGCAATGGGAAATTACAATGGGTATTTTTCACAATTTTCTGACATTTTATAGGAAAAATGATTGATAGATTAATCTGGACAATAATTGGCAGACTAATAGATAATGATAGTAATTCCGAATAATTAAATTTCTAATAAGAAACAGAAGGGGACAAATTCTCACATTTTTATAGCTGTAACCAGCAAACGTGTGGTATATTACTATTATTAATAATATTATTATTAAGTGTTACATACAATAACTTGATTGATTATTTTTCTGGCCACTATTCAATTAATTGACAAATAGTTTAGCACTAAAGGCAGTGCACACAGCCGGACAACACCACAAGGCCACTTCACAGTCTTCATAAATGCCTCAATTAAGTATTACTAAGTCTATGTGAACAAAAACTGAGCAGTTATGTTTTGTGTCAAGTTGCCACAACTTTCCACACATAGTCACGTAAATACTGATAAATGAGCCCAACTGTTGATAAAATCTATAATTGAGAACAGACGGATGTGAGCCAAACTATACTGTCACAGCTTCTTACACTAATGAGGTATCGCATTACATAGAAACAGACCCAGAGAGCCATGACTTCTCTGTGTGGTGTGTTAGACACTGCGGTACGTAGGCTGGTACAGTCTGCGCTGTACAGATAATGGCAAGGGTTAATTTCTCCCACTGTTCTCTGCATGTCAATGGGAAGCTCCCCAGAGCTACCTCCACGCCTCAGTTTCTCTATCCTCCCACTCCCCCACCACCCGCTGGTGACTCACCCCACCAGCTTAGCACAGGCGAGTGGAGCAGAGCAGACAGCACGTCTGCCTCCCCTCCATCCCCTCTCGCAGGGCACCCCCACACCCAGACGTTATGTAAGGAGCCCCCTGTGTGTCTGAAATTCAGCATGTGCATGACAAAGTGTGCGAGGCTGAGAGTTTGTGTGTGTGTTCTGTACATTTCCAGAATACAAATGTGCAAGGGAGCTAAGAACTGAAAGTAATGTCTAGATATAGATTCAGAGTTTGTGTGTGCATGTGTGTGTATGAGTACTTTGTGAGTGTGAGAGAACTGGTGGTATTGCATAACCAAAGGATGAGGAGACACAGAAGGGCCTGAGGTTGGACAGACAATGTATAACTGCTGAGATAATCGTTCTTTCCATTAAAACACTCATATAATCTTCTCTCCTGTTGACTAACTATTCTCTCTTTCAGTCAAGTGCAATCTGACTCATATATGGTGTAAAATGGCAAACTATTTGCATTGCTGATGTCTTGAATTATAAATATTAGTATATAAATAATATAAAATAATGTGAAACATGATGTTAGTAGCAGCCACTCTGAGGATAGGTGTATGTGATTTTGCAGCTAAATGTGATTGTTTGACTGACTCACCTCTCCTTTGGGCTCCACCCTGTTGTCTTTGAATTCAGGGTTCACCTGCAGAGAAACTGAGCGGTCAGTGACCTCAAGTCTAGAAAGCTCTGATGATAATTGTGTCATTATCATCCCCATTACCCAAATCCTAACTATTCAACAGCAAGAAAATGGGTGATAGTAACCATATCAGTGGGAATACTGCCACCTACAGCACATCACCTAACATCCCCTTCAACTGTGCTTATTCAGAAACTATAAAAGTAGATAACTCTCAATTTGGAAAAAAAAAATGACTCAGACAAAATGATTAGTGCAAGTGCTATTTTCTAAAAAAAATATTATTTATTTTTTATTTTTTTATTGTGAGCGTTAAACAATGATAAGCAGCTACACAATGAAATGGATGAAAACAGAAGCACTGCAAAGGCATGACAAAGGTTGGAGAGTGAAAACTCACCTCAGCTGCGAGGTAATTCCCTGTCGCCAGGTGTTTGAAGCGGAAGAGACTGTTCCACTGGCCGGCTCCGCCTCTACAGGGGTCATAGTGCACAACCTGGCACAGAGACACAAAATAAGGAGCATTATACACCTTGAAGCATCAGTTTTTGTCCACTGTTTGATGTTTTCTGTCTCTTACAAGTATGTGGTTTAGTGTCAGTCTGTGCTTACCTGATATAGTAAAGAGGGACTTTTATAACATTGTTCACAGTTTTCAGTTTATGTCTCTGCCTTACAACACTGCTCATTTAGTTTCTGCTTTTGTTCAGCAGACAGAAAAGCTCTGACAGGATTGGTTTAACAGCAGTCGTAGGATGATTTCTGTTATTCAGAGTGACAATAATTCACAAACCAAATGAGACAGAGACACATGGCTTCATTTTCAGCACTTGGTACACCAACATCAGTTTAGCCTATCACTGCGGTGTCAGAGTGAATCAGATTAAGTCATCCTGTGTGCCAAGTAAAACAGGAATTTGTGTTTGTCATACTGACACAACAACATGTCAACAACTGATAAGGTAACATAAGTACATTCTAGCACAAACAGCAGCGGGACAACAGGAACTTCAATTTAGTGCAAGCTGATAAAGAGGAACATACAGTACAATAGACAGTGGATTACACAGAACTAAAGGTTAATGTGGCAGATGGGCAGACAGTATACAGTATGTATAATGACATTATGGCCTAAATTTGTGAGAAATGGCCCTTAATTATGACAACACTGTGTAACAAACAAAGTGCTTAAAAATACATAATTTATGTTTATTTCAACTGTCTTATATAATTCAACTGGCTTTAGCTGATTCTTTATTTTATCTTTCTTTATTCTTTATTTTTTTCTTAAAAGGAACAACAGATATATTATATATAGATATATATTCAATTTCACCTTTTCCATAAACTGCACTCAGGCCAAAAAGTCACCTGAACATGAACATGACTTTTTTCTAGAAACAATGATTTTAATAAAGTAGCATCAATGACCTTCTCAAAAATTAAAGAGAGATATTGTTCATTTCTGTGTGTGTGTGTGTGTGTGTGTGTGTTTTACCTCGATCTCCCAGAGAGCCTTGGAGCTGGTGGCGGAGGTGGCAGACTGCCGCAGCGTGGTTCTGAGGAATACATGCTGCTGTTTCTTGTACTCGTCACTGGTCAGAAACTTCTCCTGCTCAGCGTGAAACAGCCTCACCACGTCTCCCTGGACACATACAAAACATGAGACTGCTGCAAAATAACTGCATGCTGTTTGCAAGACATGCAACCTACATGCAGTCCTGCTAAAAAAATTGCACAGAGGAAACAGAGCTAAAAGCGATAAAGCAACATACCCCCTTTAGCACATCTTCCCTGTAGTCGCTAAACTTCATGAACAAGGCGACCTTCCAGCTTGTGTTACAGTTAACTGCATTGACCTGCAGCATAAAGCAGAGAGTAAGGGGCAAACATAACATGGAATTAAGATTTTTATCATACACAAGTCACATGTTGTCTGAAATCCTTGTAACACCACCTTTTGGTGATTTTTATGTTTCAACAACAGTTAAAGGATTACATGTTCTTCTGTGGACTACGACAACATATTATTACATTACAAACTATTAGACAAACTGCAGCCAGAAGACAAGCTACAGGTTTTTCTTGGTGAAAAGTTGTTGTAGGCTTTTATCTGGCAACAAAGAAACAATATAAATGAACTAGTCCCACCTCTTTGCAGCCGGGGTTGTCTAGGAGCTCGATGTTACTGGCATGAAGAGGCTGCCCTGCGTTTACTGGCATCAGCACCACCTTGTCTCCAACCACCACCTTGAACCCAATTGGAGACAGTCATATCCCAGCAGGAGACACAGGTTGGTAAACTTTCAGCAGTGTTCAGATGGATCAGACAGAAAGTTAGAGTGTGTCCATGCAAGGGGTTTGTCTAAGGTCTGCAAACATCCCAGTATTCTTATTTTAAGCAAAAGGCCGAGCTTCACATGAGAGAATGGTTGAGCTGTTCACAGAAAACCGGTTTATTCATACCATGGTAAGTGGACATGAATGCAACATACAGAGATATGGTGACTGAAAAGTACACTACCTCTATCATTGCTTGCATAATACACATTCTCTAACCCAATCTAAGTAATGATAGACTCTAACCAGCCACACACGAGCATACTGTGGAGTCAGAAATGGGTGTCTTGTCACACTTATTCCAATGCCATGTTGGAATTTTTAAAAACATTTAAAACACAATGAAGCAGTATCAGTGACATACAGGAGATAGCAAGTAACAACTGGCTGGACGCTTTTAACGCTCAGCCTAAAAGTCTACATGCAATGGGAAGGGCAGTGCATCCATGCTTTTTACATGATATTCTGTGTCTGACCGAATAATGCACAAACACCATGCACAATTAAGAGCAATACCTTTAACCATAGGATGCTAAAGCCAAAGGGGAGGACAAAATCAGAAATGTTACTGGAACAGGACAAACAATGAACTGACAGTGTATAGGATGAAAAAGTTGGCTCACACACCAAACAACAACTGCTGTATTTGTAACAAAGATGTTGTACAGTACTTCTTGTCTATAGAAATGTGTGTGGTGCTAAGCGGAGGGAAACCTACATTGTCTCCTTCGCTGCGGAGCTTCCAGAAGGGCTGAATGTAGAACCAGGATCCCTCGTTCCCGGCCGGGTCCAAAGACACCCGCATGGCATTCTTCTCAAGCAAAGCAGGGAGACGCTTGTTCACCGTCAGGTACTTATTACTCTTAATGTGCAGTAGCTGAGACAGAAGAATCAGGGTGTTTAGATACTACAAGAGCAGTGATGGAGGAAGTATTCAGATCCTTAAGTAAAAGTACTAAATACTGTAAAAATACTCCATTAAGAGTAAGTTGTGCAAGTATTAAGTATTAAGTTGTACAAATGTTACTTAAGTAAAAGTATGAAAGTATAATCAGGAAAATGTACTTAAAGTATCAAAAGTAAAAGCACTCAAGGCAGAAAAACAGCCCCTCTGACTGTTATACTATTATATATTAAATAATTAGATTATTATTTATTATTATTAGATTAGATTAAGTTATTATTATTATAACTAGATTATTATTACTCAATGATGTGTAAGTTGTATTTTACTGTTGTAGTTGGTTGAGGTGGAGCTAGTTTTCAATTATTTTATATAGGACTGCAACTAATGATTATTTGCATTATGAATTAATCTCCTGATTATTTTCTCAATTAATCGATTGATTGTTTGTTTTGTTAAAATTCAGAACATTCACATCACAATTACCCAGAGCCCAAAGTGACACCTTCACAATGTTTTGCCCAACCAACAGTCCAAACCTCAAAATTATTAAAAATAAATTTTTAATTATTTAAATAATTAAAAGGAAAAGCAGAAAATCCTTACATTTGGGAAGCTGGAACCATGAAATGTTTTTGCATTAAAAATGACAATTATCTAAGTCATTTTCTGTCAATCAACTAACCAGTTGACTTCAACTAACCAGCTGATTAAAAGAAGTTGGTTTACTATTTTATTCAATTTGACCTCATTTGAAGTGTGTGTAGTATCACACAACCCATTTTTGGATTCCATTTAACAGACCATGGCTAAATTATACCAGTGTTTGAAGTCAACCCTAACAAATTGATAAGGCCTGTTTACTGAAGCACTGCAACAATGGAGACTGCCTTGAAAGCATTTTGCAACAGCAATTAAATATGTAGTTGCTTTTCTCAATTCAACCCCTAAAAACAAAAGTTTAGCAATCAGTAAAACCAAATACGACCATTGTGGGCTTTTCAACAAAATGCCTGAGGTATCAGGGATCAGATGACAGTAACACAACCTTGGTAAACAAGAAAACAAAAACAAGGCTCTGAACTCAAGGCAACCTGACACCGCAGGTGTTTGCTGAAGAGATGGGCTGTACCTGGATGACGTTACTGTATTTGACGACTTCTCCAAGGAGCTTCTTGTTCTCTGACTCATTCTGCTTCTGCTCCAGTTCTGCTGCATGCTGAGGAATGAAACAGAGATTTACTAAAGCTTTGGGATGCAAATGAAAATGAAAATGAAGATCTAGATGCAAATTGTGATAAATAAAAACAAAAGTTCTACCTGTAACTTCTTAAACAGGTCTCCCTGTGTGTTGTTGTTTCCTTGTTTTCCTTGCTTTGCCTTCCAGAACTGCTTCTGGGCCGAATATCTGTTCATGGGACACACCTTGAAGAGGCAATCTGGAGAGGAGGAGAAGCATTCAGGCACACAGGAATCACTCTCTGTGAGTCAGCTTAAGAGCCACTCAGTAAGGGATAATGGCAATTCTAGACCTGCATCACCAATCGACCAATTAGAATCGAGTATTCAACAAAGCCGTGAAATAAAGGGTCTTAATGTCGTGAAACTGCATTTTTGAGGTTAATGGTTATTTACCCACCAGGGGCCTGCAGAGTCACTTAAACACATAAAAACTTCTCTAAAACAAAGGAGTGCAAAGGATCTGGTCAGCTTTGACAGTTAAAAAAAATATGTGTGTGTGTGTGTGTGTGTGTGTAACCTCGAACCAGTGTGACTAGTATATTCCTACACACCTCTGAACTTTTTGGGTGGGTTGGCCAAGTCTCCAGCATCAGGCTGGACCACACACCTGTCATCGACAAGCCTGCAGAGACATGATAACAATTCAATCAACATATTTCGGAAGTACATCTTGTTGTAACTCATTTCAACTTTTATGTACATATAGTCCAATTTATATGCTACTGTTCTGCGATTGAAACTGCCCTGGTCATTAAATCACTCGCCTTAAAAATAAAGATTTACATGGTACAAACTGTAATCTATAACACTCTAATTGTGTCAAATGCAAACACACAAAGCAGAGTCTCAGACTACTGTTAAACCCCTTCATTTGAATACGCAGTTCAAAACCACACTTGCTCTACAGTTGATTAGCCACCTGCAGGATGAAAAGCTCAGCTGGCAACACAAGAAAGAGTGACGGCTCTGTTCGCCATCATCTCCATCTCCTTAGAGCTCTCCCAGTGACTGAACGGATGCTCTGAACATTTCTGGACAGAGCTCATCAAATTTAACGCCGCTTTGATCTCCGCTTTCTAGCCCAGCAGGGGGAGAGCTGCTCAGTCTTGTGGTTTGTATCGAGATAGATAAACCGTGATCAAATGACATCCAACTTTCTGTGCCTTTCATATAGTGTAGATTGGAAATGGGGAGACAGAAAATATATTTAATTATATATAACAAAACCAGATATCAACATATTGTGTGTAAAATGTACAATGAAGCTTTAAGAGTGAACATTATATTGGTGATTGAAGACTGAGCTTCTCTGTAACGTCTACTATAGGTTACTAGAGCATGCATAGGCTACAGTGGGCTGCTGCCACCAGAGGAAACCATGTGGTTTCTGTGCAGGGTTGATTAGAGGACATTCAAAGAAGTCATCCAGTTACTAACTGCCTTGTTTCCCACATCGTAGCTTTTTATTTGCTAGTTACTGACTATTTTACACACTAGAGATGCTTCATTGACAGGTTTAGTGATGCACACATTTGACTGAGTTAACGTTGCAAAAGAGCATTTAGTAAACACTGTGCCAAGTGTGCACATGGTTCATTCAAATGGCAAGACAATGGAGACGGAAAAAAGAGCGGGTTTACGAGCAGAATACCTAAAACATTAAAGTACCGGGGGGGGCTACAGGCATTCTTTTTTGTGACTCAAATGCAGGTCTGGGCTACAACAGTGAAATCATTTTTTTCTGCATTTGCTTTGAAAATGAATGAAAATTATAAGAAAAAGAGTTTTATATAAAA
Organism: Siniperca chuatsi; assembly: GCF_020085105.1. NCBI lineage: Eukaryota > Metazoa > Chordata > Actinopteri > Centrarchiformes > Sinipercidae > Siniperca > Siniperca chuatsi. Next base: position 16,123,024 of record NC_058045.1, on the reverse strand, counting down.
AATTTAATTGGTTGCACCTGTCAGTAAATCCTTGTTTAGCTGGTGTTACTTGTTGGTGTTATAATAATCCATTAAGCTGAATTTACACCTGCCTTGAAAGTTTTATTTAAAACTTAATTTAGTCCTGGATTAACTCTAATCCCCCTTCAGGAAGTTGGTTTAGTTAAATCAAGCTCAAGCCAACCAGACCATGTCTGAGAAATCAAATTTGAGATAATCTGGTATAAAGTTCAGTTTAGTCGAGAACTAGGTTGAATTCATGTGTGGAAAACCAGTTCTCTGAGGGCAAGGGTCACAGTGGTCACAGGGTTTGAGGGAGTTTTCATGTGAGTTGTTTAGGACATACAGTATTTGTAAGTTGTTTACAGTTTTACGATCACAGATGGCTTCATACCAGAGAAATACTGTAACTTCAACCTGCTGAAATATATTCTGACTCCAGCTATGAATTTCTATATCAAAGACTCCATATCATCCCATTCCCTTCATCAAATTTGCACCCAAGGCCGAGGTGCACAAGCACATCCATTCATCCTGTCCACTGAGAAGAAACATAATGCAACGCACAATTCCTCCAATTCATACAAAGCTGGCAGCCCTGCTGAAGTGAGTGGAGCCATTTCCTATTTATGCCACGGCACTTGATCAGTGTCAATCCACAGGCTGTGTATTATTTCCTCCGACTCTGTATTGGAATTACATCCAAATGAGAAACAATATAGCAGGAAGCAGAATCAAGTGCTAAATGGCTAAACAGGAAGGATCTCTGGAAAAGTCCCTCGAGCTCATAAATAAGTAACCTTAAGTCCGCAGAGAGCCGGACTTTAGTTTAAACAGAGAGGCTTTGACGGAGTCTGACACTCACAGCGAGAGTTTGCTCTGTAACTGAGTTAAACATGAACCAATGATAAATCTACCAGGCTGGACACAGACAAGCTAATTTTAGCTCCATTGCTTGTGTTGAGTAGACTGAGACAACAACACAGAAACAAAAACAGTATGTAATGAAGAGCAGCAGTTCTGATATGTTTCTTCTGTTAAGTGTTTTTTAAGGAAAAACTAAAGGAAACAGTAGAACGACTCATCTGTAAGAAAAGTGCATGTGTGGAAGATTTTACAACCATTGTCTGTTATTGCATGTTTCAACCTGCTGATGAAGCAGTCCGGTAATCTAATTGAGTCATACACTTCCCCATTAACTGTATCCTGTCCTTAAGTCACTGTTTATGGAGTGCATAAATAACACTTGGGATACAGAATTATTCTATCTTCGTCTTATAATGTATCTCTTATCTATGCACTACAGGTCCACAATACAAGTGAATTGCTTGATTACTATGAAACACAAAATTAACCTTTCTGATGATTACAAATGTGGGGCGGCATGAGATTCAAGAGGTCAAGGTCACTGATGGATCTGGATCAGCCAGATGACCTTATAAGAAACTCAAACGTCATTTGGCTTTTGAGTGTTTGCAATGTGAGGCGTGTGAGGAACTTGCAGATTTAATGTTATCCAAAGCAAACATGGGCAGCCCTGTGTAGTCGAGGTTATATTGTGCTCACAGGGGCTGTGGCTCAGCGAGGTTCCTGCGGGGTCTTTGCTTTTAGATACTGTCGCTCTCTCTGTGCCTTGGTGAGCTCTGGCACAGCACAGTCCTGGAAAACACACTCAGCTCTCCCGTCAAACTACTTGAGTTATTGAATCGCTGATAAGAGTTTCACTGCTTTGCTTCACAACAACATGAGCTGTGAACAATCGCTGCTGTGCATTTTTGCATTTTGAAATTTACAGCCCCTGTGTGTGCTGCTGCTGCTGCCTACATTTGCATTGGCACAGGCCTTTACAGTTAAAAGAATGTTGGCTGTCTGTGTGCACTCCTGCAGATAGTGAGGCAGGGAACATTGTTGCGTACAAACCTCCTTTAAAGTCAAGGAGCTAACATATTTATTTTGATTTGAAGGCATTAAAGAGACTTTAACATCAGAATATGCCAGCTGTTGTTTAAGGGAGAAAAGGGAAAGTGCGAGTGTGAGAAACAGGGAGAGGAAAAGGGAGAGGAGGTGGGTGGGGCAGACTCATTCCTCAGGACTAGTCGATCTTTCTATGCTTGTTCTGCAGGCTCAGAGGCCAGAGTGCAACCGGAACCACCGAGGCATTTCACCTTGCACTGAAGCTTTCAGCTCAGGAGGAACTACAGCCAAACAAACTGCCTGTGGCATTTTTTTGCACTGCCGTGTGGAGAATGACACGATGAAAAGAAGTTTCCATCACACCTACACACAGCTTTAAATATGAAGTCAGATTGACAACTGACTGCATGAGCTATGAAGAATAAAAACTCACATCACACTTTAAAGCAGTGGTTTGCAAGCTCTTTATGGTTGTGACCCCTTCAAATGGAGCAGTGTCTACTTGCAAACCCTGAATATTTCTGTGAGCAGTCCCACAAGTATTTCACAACAAGTAAGCAAAGATTAGTAAAAAATCTAAAAAATTTCACAAAAATCGAAGAGGTCCCGACACCCAGGTTGGCAACCACTGCTTTAGATGATGGCCTAGTGACTGAATCTGGCAGGAAACTTTTTGAGCTCCATATCACTCTTGCCCAAATCAAAATGTGGCTCAGATCTCTTCAACACTTGGCTATTATACTATATAACACAATATGGAAGATCACAAGTACACTTCAAAGTGTATGTAATAAGACTTGACTCGAGTGAATAACATCCTTAGGATAGGATAGGATAGGATTATTAGACGTGCAGTGTGTTAGACGTGTGTTCTTTAGGGTCAGTTAATTCACATACAGACAGATTTAGTTCGAAGATATACATAACTGGGTACATTTATGTTGCAGGTCAGGAGGAGTGAGTAGCATGAACATCGATCATATTCTAACTTCAAATCAATGAAAACATAGTGATACTCCTCCCTTATTTTGCTGAGGGCCCCCCTAACGCCTCCTCATGTCGCCCTCCGTGTCCCCACTTTGCGGACCATGCTCAGCAAAAAGATCTGCTTGTGACCATTACCACTCGCCTACCTGGGTAACACGCTGCTTTGCATTCCTGTTACATTTGCATAAACTTGAAGAATTTCCTGAGAAGCCGCATTTTGCGCGCTGACAGGCCTTGGCCATAAGTCCCACACTTTAAATTTACTTTTCGTTTACAGTGAACGTATATAGATTAAGAGAGGGAGAAGTGGTGTCAGATGTAAAGTGAAAGTAATAAGATATGAGGATTAATCCATATGGACTCCCCAGTGAGTAGAAAGTAAGAGGTAGGGTGGAGGAACATACCCCAAAGTACTGATGAAGCCATTCACCGAGCCTTCCGCGTAAAGAGACACAATGTCTCCAATGTGAAGAAAACTGGATCTGTGCTCTGACATTTTCACTGAGTAAACGTGTTAAGATTTGTTCTGGTTCCCAACATGCAGACGAATGGTACTTCTCTTCGGGTGAAGTGATCCACACGTTACTGCGCCTCCAGTTAAGCAGCAGTGCTCAGATTCACCGTCATTCTTCCAGCTCTACATTTCAGCAAGTCGATTGCGGAAAAAAAAAGCGAAAGTGCAAAAACTGGTGGCGATTTTTAGGAAGCGCTGTGTTTTTAGACTTCTTCAACTTCTTCCTGTATGTCAGACAGACCGGAGAGAGCTCTTCTTCACATCCACTTCAGGGGGGAGGAGACTGCTGCTGTCAGGGCTGTGGGCTAATTCCGTTCAATGACATGTTTTTGTTTTTATTCAGAGAAGGCCCTCTGAGAAGTACAAGTCAGTCACTTCTTTCTACTTTTAGTAGAAAATATACATCGCAATATACCTATAGCTGTAGGGGATATTATATAGATCTAATATAGAGATATTTTGGGAGATTAAAATGTATCGTAAAGGCTGCTCAATAGACTACAACAGATGTAACCTACTTGTTTCTATTGGAATGTTGCATGATAAGACTTGTGAATATATAGACATAAACATATTAAACATATCCTTTATGAAAATGACGCTCAACTCATTTTCCTGTATGTGTGTCGATTGAAATATACAATATAATAATGCCATTGGGAAATAATTCAATATATTTTTAAGCAAGCTAAATATTATGAAATGTTATTCCATCCTGCTTCTTTTCACAATACCACTTTTAAAATTAAAAGACAAACTTTGGAAAAGTGGACATTTTGAAATATAAACTGCTGAAATGAAATAAAAAATGACCTGCAATAAATGCTGTTATTGCAAAAAGAAGCAGAATTGGATAACATTTCATAATAATGAGTTAAGTTTTAACAACTGAATCCTATAAATTGTTAAGTCAGCTAGGATATGTATAAGTTACATTACATATTTTGTCTATATTTAATCATATGATTGCTTATTTTACAATGTCATTTATTTTTCAACATTGAACACTTTGGGTTTCCATAGCCCTGAGCATCATTTCAGAAAACAAATTAATTTAGGCAGGAACAACATTTCACAAATAAATCAACAAAATGGAAATCACAACAACATTTCACAAACTGCAAGTGGTAAGCACCTATGTCCCTTAGAAAAGATTTGCAAAAAACCCCAACATAAATATAAAAAATCTAAATACAAAATGTGAAATATATTAACAGTAACAGCTGGGCACGAGCCATGAGCATGCTTTGCAGCAGACAGAGAAGACAACACAACTGTGTAAATCATAAATCACACATTAATAGTCTATCAACAGGTTTTCACGTTATCTGATTTCTTTTCATCAAAATAATTAGGTTGGGTGTGATTATTTTATACACACACACACACATACACACACAGGCAGTGTCTTCCCAGACAAATCACAAAAGTTTGGTAGTGAACTTTTGGCAGCATCACACACAACATCCTGACTGCACTTACACATGGCCAGAGTAAGTCTGTTTATCAGTGGGTCCATTACAGGTCCCCACGCTGCTACAGCAGCAAGACTGACAGAGACACTTTTGCAACAAACACAGACAAACAAGTACATGTCTTTTTCTCTGTACAACAGAACAACACGTGGTAGTGCAATTTAATTTCCTGCAGGCAGGTGTTTTGTCTTTTTTTGTGAAACGTCAGATTTGACATATAAAATGTCTGATAAGCTTATAAAATACAATGCAATGTCAAAGATTAAACCAGTAGTTCCCAACCTTTTTGGCTTACAAAGAATAATGTCTACTTGGGGCTCCTTGTCACATGTCAGATGTCTTTGAGTTGTTAGTACTTCCACCAAAGAGACAATTCCCCTCTAAACTTGTCATTCAAACTAAACTAACTAAAAGAGGTATGCAGAGAAACACCTAAAAAATGAAATACAAATTTGATATATAATAAACTTTTGTTCTTTCTTACCCCATTAATCATCTTATGGACCCTTAGATTTATCTTGTGACCTTTTGGAGGGGTCCGACCCCCAGGGTTGGGAAGTACTAGACTAAACTACCAAATCAACTGTATATAAAGTGAAAACTAGTTCCAACCCGACCAGCTACAACAGTAAAATGCTGCTTACATATCAATGCATCAGTATTAACAATCTAATAATGTCATATATAATAATATATCAGTCAACAAGTACTTTTACTCTTGTTACATTAAGTACATTTACAACGATGATGATGATAATGGTGGTGGTGATGTTTCTGTGGAAAGTTTTATAGATTTTGAAAGTTGGAGCCACAAAGAATACCAATTGCGTGATGTGTGATAATCATGACACATGGACGTGAAAACATCTGAAAGAAAGTGCCAACATTAATCTAATTTTAGCTGATGTTTATCCTATCAGTTACCTAATTCATTAGAAAACTTTAAACGGCAGTAGGTGGTCTAAATGACCTGCAGTGAAACAGTGACAGAGGCTTTTCAGGGAAAAATTGTAGTGGTTTTGGACATTTTAATGTACTACCTATCTTGATACACAAGGGGCCGCTATAGATCAAGCCTCAAATGGGTCAGCCTCAGCTGCAATGTCATGCAGGCAATCCCATTATCTGGCCTGTATCGCCCTCTAGTGTTCACTTTACTGAATCAGCCGGTGATTCTGCTGTTCACCGCTGACTAATATATATATATATATATATATATATATATATATATATATATATATATAAACATATATATGCTATTATAGGACAGTGGAGACAGAGGAGATGATATAGTTGTATAATGGTAGACTCTCTTCTGAAAACCATAAAAAATGCCCTGGAGTCCTTGAGCAGCGTTGATTTTTATAGCCCACACATCACAGATTACTGTGTACACACAAACTGGTTTATGTCTGCCTGGAAGTAACATGTTTACAGCCTTGATGTACGTAATAGTCCTTTTGATACAATGCCTCTAACAGAAAATAGGAGGCACAGTATTGTACTATACAGTCACTATTTTTTTATTTCATATGTTGACATGACTGTACAGCATTGCCAAGCATGTTGTACAATGTGAGAACGCTATAATAATTCAGAATGTAAGAAAAAATACAACAAATGGTTTTTACATTACTCCACTATATACAGTACAATATACAGTACATGATAATATACATGAAATATGTACATTTTCTCAAGTAGCCTACTGTACAAATTTGAGGTATTTTACTTGAGTATTTTCATTTTATGCTACTTTATACCTCGACTCCACTACATTTCAGAGGAAAAATTGTGTACTTTTTACTCCTCTACATCTATTTGACAGCTTGATCAACAAATTTAATATCATGTATTTATATACATTAAACTACCCAACATCATATGGAGTACTTAAAATGATCTCCACCTTGATCAGCTGCAACATTAAAATGCAGCTTACCCATTAATGCATCAATTTAAGTAATATACTATATAGATAAGTTACAAATTAAAGGAAAAAACAACATGAAGTGTCTAAGTATGGAGTCAGGCCACCACAAGCCTCCAGAAAGGCTTCAGTGCTCCTTGCCAAGTCTGTGGAACTCTGTTGGAGGGATGAACACCATTCCTCCACAAGATATTCCCTCATTTATATATGCAACCTTTATTTAATCAGGTCATCTCATTGAGATCAAGATCTCTTTTACAAGAGAGACCTGAGTACAGCAGAAAGAAAGAAAAACAAACATAGCCAGACCTAACAAAAGGATATATAGCTTCAGAGACAGTCACAGACATCACTGAATAGATTTGAAGATAAAAGTTTATATTATGTCATTTGGTGTCATGGAGATGGTGGTGAGCATTGTCTTACACGTTGGTCCAAAATCTTCCATAGTTGTGAAACTGGGTTGAGATCTGGTGACTGTAAAGGTCGTGGCATTTTATTCACATCATTTTCATACTCACCACTAAATATCACAAATAGCTAGCTATAGCACATTTCTTTATATTCATATACAGACTACAGTGGTAGGTAGTGTTTTGTTTCCATCTCCTGTGATATCAATACAAAAATAGACTGATAAATGATGTAATGATGATTGTTGCTGGTGTGTATGAGAGAGAGAGAGAGAGAGAGAGAGAGAGAGAGAGAGAGAGAGAGAGAGAGAGAGAGAGGATTAATGTTCCCATATTGGCAGTGCAGACGCACCTTTCCACCAGCTCCGGACAATGAAAGGCTCCACTCCCTCCTCCTTCATTCCGCACCACACAGACCTGTTTTCTCGCTTTTGTGTTTTGATAGAAAATTAAACACCGTCGGTCGGAGTCTTTCTCCCTCTAAATCCGTGGGCTTCGTATTGAGCCTGCTCAGTTTGCCTCCGACACCACCAGCAGGACTCTCCCGGTCACACTTCACTTCACTGCCAGTCGTTCAAGTCGTCGCGAGGCACCGGAGGATGTAAGTAAACCAGACTTCTTACATTTTTATGAGTTTCTTCCCGAGCACGTGCGGTTTCTGCTTTCACGCAGGTGATATTCACTACAGTTGATTATCGCTGTAAACTTTCGGATACATTGTTTCTTTTTTTTACCTTTTGTTACCTCGTGGATGTGCCGAGTTAAGGGCTTGCGCGGCTTTAAATAAACAATTAAATGAACCTAATATGGTGGGAAAGCGGGAATAAAGACGATAGTGTAATATCTTTAGCAGGCTACCAAAAGAGAAAATCAATATCAGTGTATAATGACTGGACCAAACAATAGTCTGAGACAGGAGAGCTGAAAGAAGGTGCATGGCTTCCTTTGGTTCTTTGTGTCTCACACCACATTGTCAAGACTTATATTGACAAGCTATGCAGTTACTGTGATATATGTGCTGTAGCATCACTGTTCCCCGTTGACTGGTTTGCCCCTCTTCACAGACAGACGCGAGCGCGCACACACAAACACACACAGGAGATGTGTTAATACACACAAAATTATACTCATAATTTTAAGGAAACTTTACTGCCAACCGGCCATTTTCAACTCAGTTCAAATCCTTTGTCAAAGATTATCAAATCAAGTTTATTTATAAAGCACATTAAACAACCATGTTGACCAAAGTACTGTACAATAACTTAACATAGATAGAATAAAATCACATAACATAGTAGCCAGCATAAAATACTATCCAATACACAAATAAATAAGGTAAAGGAGAATTTTAAACACAGAGGAGTAAAAGTGAGGCATAAATCCATTAAGGGCAGTCAAAGGCCTAAAACAAGTGGGTCCTAAGTTTAGCCCTGTGTCTACAGAGGGGAAACACTTAATTGAAAATGGTAAACTGTTCCAAAGCTTTGGGGGGGCTACTGTAAACGCATTAGGAGGTAGGTTTGTGCTCAGCCTGCTTCATTTTGCTTGTGGGAATTGACACATTTTCTACTTTTCTCCCCAGAAGCTTGAGAGGTGAATGCTGTGAACAGAGTTGGAATGCAACAGGATTATCATCTGACCTTAACTCAGAGGAGGCAAAGCAACCAGACCATTAGATCACACGTTTTCTGATCTTTGCTGCACTACAATGCCTTTGAGGTTATAATGTCTACGCTGAAGCACGTTATTCTACAGGATAAAGACCAGGCCGTTGAGAAGAAGCTGGACTGGAGTTACATTGAGTGGGCTGAAAATGAAGTCGTCACCACAAGTGTGACAAATGCACAGACACAAACGGACTGGGGGCCTTTTGAGCACAAGGAGAGTCAGACCAGCAGCCCGGTCATAATGCACATAGATCTCGCACGGACACATTCCAAGCTGAGACATTCGTCCCTGGCGGACACCGACTGTTTGGCAACACCTTTTTTCCAGTTTGATCGGCAGGCCCCTGGGCGCATCTCCACGTCTCCCACCTTGAGGAGGATGAGGAGCACCCGACGTCCTCAGATGGATACCTGGGATCCTTTCAGGATGGGGAGCACTCGGGAGGAGCCATCCCTCCTAAGCCCCCTGTCCCCAGTACACAGAGTCAAGTCTCCTCTTGCAGCAAGCCCCCTCTCTGATGGAGAGGTCTGTCAAGACCGTCAGCCCATTTCATCCTCTGGCCGACAGAGAACCAGATCACATAGATCAAAGACTTTTGACAACGGCATCACTTCCAAGAGACAAGAATGTCACAGTGCTCATCCTACTCATATTAAAGATTTTGGATTTTCTGATAGTGAAGTACGGGTGAGCTTTTACCAGTATTGTGTGTAATTTTAATTAAAGCATATATATATATTAGTATAATAGTCAGTCAGAAATCATTTGATTCCCTAATCATCTTACAAACCTCTTCCCACCATCACCACGAGTCACGTGCTGTAGTCTAGTGAGGATTTTTACCTAAAGCCTATCATTTAAATGGTTACACATTCCTTCCTTGGGGAAACCTTCTCTCCCTCATTCTGCCTTGCCTCCTGTGGTGGTCACTCACAATGCGAGCTTTTGACAGCAAATGAATCAGCAGTTACATGCACTGACAGCTCTGACCAAACCCATTGCCTTGAGAACCCTGGGAAGTGCTCTCTTTGGGCCCCTATTCACCGCAGTCAGCAGTCGCCCAATAATGGAGGGGTCAGTGAGCGATGGAAAAAGATAATGGGGAGATCTATTCATCAGCTCGTGGTATTCAACCGAGCACATTCTCAATAGAGTCCTGACATTCTCCTCAGATATCAGAGGCTTTTGAATCCAAGCGACCACTTAAAACACTGATTCAAATTTGAATGTCTTTGAAAGTGATATAGTGGTGTTGTTAGCAGTAGGAGGTCTTCGCACCTTCTATTTAATGCTGAGTGTACAGTAAGACAGTGCTAATATGGCATGTAAATAGTATAATAATCACAGCTTTGGAAACTTGAGAGCACTAAAAAATAAGAGTGTTTTTTAATGTGTACAATTATCTGATTTTAACTAACATCATCTCAGTACATTTACTGTAATATATGTTTTCAGCAAACAGTGACGTGTTAGTGTATAGAGTGGTTGCATTTTTTTTCATTGACTGATGCAGAATTTTTCTCTTTTTGCAGGAGAAAGAGCATTGCTATAATAGGTAGGTGTACCTCGGACTGGTTTGCATGCTGTAGTGTGCCCTGTCAGCGTAGACAAATACACCAGGACTTCCCTTTCAAGTTTGTGAGAACATGTTTGCATATCAGAAATGTACTGTAGGAAAGCTTTTCCTGTAACTGATAAACTGGACTACAGCACTCACATTTGTTTTGTCACATTTGGGTTTTGTTTTTGTTTTTTTTGTCACTCTGATTCATCAATCACCAAATCATTTCATAAACACAAAAATTTGAGCTATAACTTGTTACTTCAGCATCACGAGTGCCATGCCTATTGTGCTGGCAGGACACTCATGAGTTTGGATGATTGGACCTTTGATTTAAGGAGCCCCATTGCGTATTCATTGTCACTCATGTCTTTGTTAATGGAGCATAAGCTTAATGGGTTAAGTTTTGAGAGTCCCATGGTTATGTATGGGCTAGACAAACCCTCATTAAGGCTGTTTTCTCTTACTGCCACCCACACCCCTCCTAATGGGCTGCTGGGCTCTTCCTCTCACTGGATAATTAGGCAGCTATTGTCTCTGTAATTGCACCCTGGCACTGTGCCTCTTACAGTGACCAGGCCCTGCAAGCCATTGGTTGGGACAGTTTTGTTTTGGGGCATCATTATTTCTCTTGTTGTGCGGGAACAAAACACCCATTTTTACAAGTGTTCTTGGTGGCAGAGAGGCTGACACAGAGAAAGCTTTCTGGGCGGTCACAAAGCAACAGGATGTCATTGTGAGGATGCTGTGGAATGAGCTGCAAGGAGGCACTGACCTGGTTTAGAGGAGTAATCGTGCCTTTCTTACTGTCCCATTTTCCACTTCTCCTCTACAGTGCTCAGGTGCTGCTGCTGATTGTTACCTGTTTTACTGCCTGCTCATACATTGATCTGGCAGGGGGTTGTATCAGTTTACCAAGAAGAACATGACCCCTGCCAGTGAGAGCAATGAACAGTGCTTTCACAGTTTCCTCTTGGAGGGGAAAAAACATACCAGTTTACTCCTGTTCATTTGTAGACTAACTTATCCTCCGAGTGTACAGGTTGACCCTGCAGCCACATGGCCTACATGGGCATTTGAGTTAGTCTCGTTTGCTGCTTGTGCAACGGTGCAGGCACAGCAGCAGAAATGCAGCTAGTGTATGAGGGGATATTATGAGATTTAAGAGGAAGAAAGATCATTCAGTCTAACAAAGCAGATTTTACATAGAATAGTAGACCAAGACAAACCAGTACCGGCATTGTTCCTCTTGCTTGTACTTCTGTTCCAGTTTATTGTACTGTGATAAACAGGGTCATTAGCCCTGATCTGTAGGCCAGGCTTCCTTGTGGTCTGATCAAGTCCTGATAACCTTTGTCAGATAGAAAGTATGTTGATCTACTGCGATGAGGAGGTGGTGTGAAATGGATTCTATAACAACATTCTCTCAGATCTTGTGTTATTATTTCTCCTTTATCAGATCATTTCTGATTTACTTCTGAACTCTAAACTGTTCTTTTTAAAGCCAAGACCCTGAAAAATGTGAAAAATGAAACTGCAGCATGCTGAAAGTGAACCGTACCTTTGGCAAAACCAGCCTATCTGGTAGCTGTGCTGCTTATTCCTGCTGTCTTTAACCACGTTAAATGGCAAGAAGCCTCTTGGTATTGGCATTGCCATGGTTTGGATTGTGATTGTTGGAGTCACACAGTCACCAATCAAGTTCTTCTATGTTGAGAATCTGTTAGTCTTGCAACAAATGAAAACATGTATGTGGCCATGCCTTTTCAAGATATTTGGTCTGCATATTTAAAATCACCTGCACCCCCATAACATAAATGAATTACATTCATTAGGGTCTTTGGATTTGAATTTCAACACGCAAATGCTCATTTTTATTTTCAGCAATAATCCCTGAAGTACAACAACTGAGGATAAGTCAAAACACTTGAGAACAGTGGCTGTTTGAGCTTTGCCTGAGGCTAAAAGGCTGGCCTGTGTTTTTCTAACTATGAAAAGGAGAACAAGAGGATTATAACTGGCACACACTGACAGCTCGCCTCCTTCCACACAAATAGAGTGATCCAATAATCAGCAGCTATCCACACATAACCCAGACAACACTTATCCTATGTAATTTCTGCTACTCATGTTAATCGCCAGTTTGCTGCACAATGCAGATGGTATCTCAGTGGTATTTCAACCATGCAAAAGGACAAAAGGAATTCTGTTATTTCCTGTGGCTTGCACTAAGTCTGTTCTCTTTGTGCTATATTATATTTACAATATAATAATAATGGTTCTTGTAACAGTAAATCTCAGAACGTCCAATGAGGCTGTTTTGAAAGTGTCAATCGTTACTATCAGTTTTAATTTTAGCGTGTTTGGCAGCCAAAAAAGTGGAATACCATCTGAAGACACTCACCTGTTTAATGTTCCCTCAGGCTTCAGGAAAGGAGACGGAGCTCTGTGGTGGTCAGCTTGCCCGGATTGGATGTTTCACCAGGAGACCTTTTTGTATCCAATGGAGCAGCCGACATATTAAATGGTTCAAACTTCTCTGGTAAAATCTTATAATATATTATATATATTTTAATGGTATTGTTTCTTACATTGTGAACCAAGTGGCTGATTTAACCCTATCAGTCCCAGCAGAGTGCTGGTGGTCCGCCCCCAGTTTTAAGTGATGCTTCCACATGAACCCATTGGTGCATCTTGCTATCAATCAACATATAAATAGCCCCGGTCCTTACGAGCAAAATGAGCTATCATTGCTTGACTGTAACCCATCCCTGCGTTTTGCTGTGGCAATCCAAGCAACATGTGAGCATCAAAGTTTGGTTGTTTCCCACTCTCCATTACGAGGCTGTAAAAAGTTAATTAGTTGCCTTTGTTATTTATTGGTTATGATGCTTTTAGAAACTATTCACAGTCTAGGTGTTGACCCTTGACCCCCATAAAGTCAGAAGAACCTCAATAAAAGTTATTATGTAAATGTTTGTTCTTTCTAAATTTCAGCCTGTATTATTTTTGAGGCTGTTGTAAGCTCGTAGTTGCTGTCAGTTTCACCAAAAACCTCACAGATGTCACTCATTAGTTGAATTACTGTTTTGTGATGAGCTTTCATACTTGACAACTTCAGAATTTTAATAAATTGCATCTTGTAACATAATTTTTCTAGACGAACCTAAATTCTGTATATAATCGAGCATTAACCTTGAATGCAAATGCAATTATTCACATCAAATCAATTCTTCATTTAATAACAACCCTGGTAATTCTGAAAAAGACAACACATTCATATTTGAAGCTAATTAGAGACTTTGAGAGGCAGATAAATGGAGATAAATGGAACTGGCACTAAACTACTAACTACTACTTTGTACATAATTTAACCTCTCATATTTGCAAAAATAACTGAACCATTTGTACTTGCCGTAAGTGTCCAAGTCCACCATAGTTTTTATCCTAACACACTGTTTTGATTCTAATTCCATCTATTGCACATCACACATTCCTGTTTGTTATTTTGTTAAACATCTGTATTTTATGTTTATGATTCTTACAGATACTAAGAAGCCAAAGTGGCCTTTTTCAAGGCGTAGTACGGTAGGTGTATTGTTTGTCTGTTAGTTGTTGTTGTGTGTGGCTGGTGCCAATGGTGTGCTTGTGGTTTGTTTTTGATGTGCTTTGTTTGGACATTGTTCTCTGACCCACTTCTCAAAGCAGATTAATGTGGTTCCTCTAATCCATTTTGGCCCACACAATTTTTGGAATTGGTCAACACTTGAAATGCAGAGCTTGAGCCAAACTTGTTTAGTTTTTCGACACTGTCGTATGGAGGGATATTTGAACAAAATAACAAATCTGCAAACACGCCCTTTCCCTTGATCAACACACATCCATAACTGAAAGTGCCTTTTCAAAACCTGCCTAATATAACTGTGTGTGTTTTTCCTTCACCTTTCAGACTAAAGGGAAGTTGCAGACAGGCACAGCATCAGATATTGAAAAATATCTCTCAGCATCACAGATTCAAGACTGGAGAAACTCTGACCTTCAGAGGTATAAGGTGAGAAATGAACACTGTCTAACACTGTGTTTGTTACGTAAATCATCAAGTTGGTTCTGACTGTGCAGTGACTTCTAACCCAAACAAAGTCAGAGTTTGAACAACTAAGATCCAGATTTCCAATTCAAATAGAGCTCAGTGTCAACAAGTGACTCAGAAATAACAGGACGGCAGTTAGAGGGAAGCTCCTGTAACGTTTAAATGACACAAGTTGTGCAAGAACCCGAATTTCTAGGCAGTAACCAGTCAGGTTGACCCTACACACGTATATAATCAAACACTGACATACGCTTGAGTGTCTCAGGATGGTGGTAGGAGCTTTACAGTGACAGAATATACAGTTTTTATACAAACATTTGAGGTGAGGTGTAAATAAATGTCTCATTTCCCCGTTTAAGTCTTTCTTAAAAGTTTTTTGTCTTCCTGTGTGCAGGACTACTCTCTGGCGGAGTTCTTGCGGGACCAGTCTTCCCAGGTGAGCGCCGCCTCTGACCCTCAGGGCTTCAAGAGACAGGAGGCCATCTGGGAACTCCTCACCAGCGAGTGTGTTTACTTTCTGGATCAGCTCATGGTTCTCAAAGAGGTACAACGCCTCATAACGCACATGCACATGCAAATACACACACACACACACACACACACACACAGGATCACAAATAAATAGACCAAACCCAAACGAAACCAAACACCTGCTGCTTTGTGTTTTTCGTCCCGTCACTGAATTCCTGGTTCGAGGTTCATGTAAAAGTCTCTTTGGTTTTTCCATTCTTTACAGCAATAGATTAGAAATGTAATGCTAGCACACCAGATAGCCTGAGCCTATTCTCTCTCTGACTTCTTTGTTGCTTTCAGGTGTTTTTGGCTACGCTCACAAATCTGCAGATGAGGAACTGCCTGACTGATGTCGACTCCTGGAGGCTGTTTGCAAACCTCAATGAGCTTTGCCTGGTGAGACATGATGCAAATAAGTAGAGTGAGGCCTGCTAGTTCTAGGTGTATTATGTAAATAATTACAAACAAGAGCAGCCTTCATAGCATTATAATAACGCTGTTTGTTGTGCAGCATCTTAAAGGTAAAAGACAGTAAATTTTAACTCTGTCTTATTCTTGAAAAAGTGCTCTCAATAAGACGATGATGAATGGTTTATTTATTCAACTTTTATTGAACCAGAAAAAGCCTCCTTGAGATTAAAAATCTCGTTTTCAAGACTGCCGCGTCCAATAGCAATGAGGAGAGACAATCAACATAAGACAGATAACACAAGATACAGTATGACACAAAATCAAAGTAACATTTATAATAAAATCATACAAAAGATTGAATCCTAGAAACAACCTAAATAGCAACCTAACAGCTGTGTAAAACCAACAAAATCACTAAGACTAATCTAAATCGGTAATGTGTGACACGCATAGCGGTCTTATTGGTGGCACCCAAGATGAAACTGAGGTGATGATCTATTCATTCGTTAATTTATTCATCACGTGTGTGACGTTTGTATATCTCAGACACGGCTTAATAGAGAAGTCTTTTAGTGTTGTTTTTGCCTTTAATTGACAAAAGTTAAGTGTATGACGCATCTTGCCACAGCCTTCTCACAGTTACACTACAGTTACTGGTGAAAACAAAGGGACCTGTGACATTAGAGGACTGCGTCTTTCATAGGGGATGATATATTTATATTGGTTATTTTTGGTATTGTTATTAGTTACTTTGCGACAAAGTTGCAGTGTTCGGTTCATTAAGTAACTTAGATAAAGCGAAAAGAGGGCAATACATTTAAAAATGTGGAAGTTTTGCAACAAATATCTTGTCTAACTTCATGTAGCACTTCACGTTAAGTGGACAGCTGTTAGCTTTATTGTTAACAAACTGAAAGTGGCTGGGGTGTGAGAGTGCTGGCTGTGCGGTGACTCTTGACACTGAGTGTTTTCTGCTGCAGGTGAGCTTTGGTTTCCTGAACAACCTCCTCCGCGTCATCAAGGACACGTTGAAGACTGCTGAGGGTGGCGGGCTCACCCTGCTGGAGCTGCTGAGCAAGGCAAGTGTGGCTCACATGTGGACACAAACACACTGACTCTCACTGCAGTCTACACTCAAGTTATTCCTTCAGTTGTAACACTCCACTAATAAACCTTTGGAGACAAAGGGAACATTTCACACTTAAAGGTGGGGTATGCGATTCTGGAGAAATCAAATACAATGACAAATAACATGATATAGAGCGAACAACGACACAGCAATTAATATAAATATAACTATCCTTAGCTAAGTTGTGGGTTAGCAAACTGTGGCTACAGCTAACATGTGAGGAGGACGAGACTTTTCCCAGAGCCAGCAGACCAGCTTCAGACAGCGACACTCACAGCTGTCCTGCTGCCAATGCTAACAGCACAACAACAACGCGTCTTAGCAAAGTAGAAAGTTGCTGAATGTCCGCGGGCAAGTCATTTAATGTTATCTGACACACAAATCATGGCAGGAATAGTGTTGTGTGGCTCGGTCCGAGCCTCTTTGTTTGTTTCCAGTTTACAGAGCCAGGGCGGTGTTGGCCCTGGCTCTGTGTGCGCTGAGTTTTTTTCAGTGCACACTGAACGGACAGCTAGCGGACTGTGAGGAGATATGACCCACCCAAAAAAACGTGTATTGGATTAGAATCGCATACCCCACCTTTTTTTAAGGACAAACATTTATAAATGTATGCTGGGTATGTTTGCACATTATGCAATAATGCAGAACACACATTAAACTGGAACTGATTCACACCATGATGTATTTTTTTTAACACATTTCCATTTTTAATCACAGACTGAAAAAAATCACCAATAATCAAAGATTGTGATATTTAGAATCATTGTATACATTATAATATTTGTCCACACTAAATATGATTTATGTATTATATATATCTTTACTGACTAGATTAGAAAGCAGGCTACATTATATAGGCTGGTGCTTAAATGATACATTCATTGCACAATAATTATTTGTTTCGAATCATAGTTTGAAATTTATGTATGTATGTTTTGCAAAAATAACACTACCATTATTTGTTACTAGTCTGTTCTCAGCCTCATCTCCCACTACAGGAGCCTCTCCAGAATAAAATATTAATAATAAGAACTCATATTCATGGCTGTGACTGGATCAGGTTGCCTCAAGGAGCGCACAATTCCTCTGACACACTTGAGATAAAACTAATCTACAACAATCCTAGTTTAATATTTTGTTCTTTGATAATAAATGATTTTGAGCTCCAAAGATCAACAAAAAAGAAACTGATAGAGAAAATAAAGAAAAAATAATAGAAACTTCTTCATCATGCTGTTAAATTATACATCACAAGAAGCAGCAGAGAGGAAATATTTCACACACAGGTTCAGTGTTTTGTGCTTGTACCCAGATTGGCATCTTCTCGCCTTTTTTATGATCTGTTTATCTGCAGCTTAATGGCTGATGTGACCCAGCAGTATCCTGATGTTTGTGTAACACTCCTGTCTGTTGGCAGGCTTACCAGGAGAGCATATGTCACTGCCTACAGAAGTACTGCCTCAACTACTCCACATCTCTGCTTTATCTGGACAGCCTGAAGCCCAGAGAGGACTTTGGAACTTACGTGAAGGTACGGGAGGGAGCTCATTGAGGGCAGCTAAATTGTGTGTTTGCGAGTGGCAAGGACGCTGTGTAACGCGGCTGGCAGAAGCGGTACAAGTATAAGAGGGGACACACAGCAACATTGCTGCCTAAACAGCAAACAGCCAGTTCAGTGTCACAGAGGCCTGCCAAAAAGAGGAATGTGGCCATTTGTCCGTTGTGTAACCTTCCCTGTCATAATTTTTATGTATTTTAGGGCTTTTATTGTGTTTAGGTCTTAGATCGCATTTCTCTTCACACGCTTTTCACCGCCCATCCCCCCCCCATCACCCCTCTGTTCTAACAAACACCGTGACGAGTTCTTTCACCCCCCTGACCTCCTTCTTTTTCCTCCTCTCGCCCTGTCCTCTCTCTTTCTCCCCTTTTCTCCCCAGTGGTGTGAGAGGAACGAACAGTGCCGGAGGCTGCAATTGCGTGACCTGTTGGTGGCGCCATTGCAGAGGCTAACTCGATACCCGCTGTTGTTGCGGAATATCGCAAAGAGATGCCGGGTGGAGGACGAGATCAGAGGCCTGCAGGTTATAGCGGAGCAAATGGACACATCTATATGTGAGCAGCATACACCACCCTGACATGAACCCTGAAATGCATCACTATAAAATGTGCTCACAAAACAGTGGTGTTCTTCACCACCTGAGCACTTCAGCACTGCCTTATCAGCAGACTGATTGAGTACGCATACTGTTGCGGGGTTAGTTATACGACCTTAAGCTCTTCCCACAGATCTTTTCAGCTGCTGATGACAAGCTGAATGTTCCTCTGAGCTTCAAGTGTCAGACTGAGGTGTTTCTTCAGTCGGGTCTTTTTCAGCAGGTGGTTGACAATCATATTAAGATACAAGAAGCATGTTAAGCAGATGTAAATGAGGTTATCTCCATTTACACAAACAGATCAGTTTGTGTCTTTCAGAGCAAACAGGCTACATGCCTTTGGACGGCAGCCAGCGCTGACCGTTTATTCTTCATAGCATGGCTCTGCCTGCAGACCTGTTGTGGCGGTTTACTCTGTAACTAGATGGACAGGCTGTGGGAAATGTGCTGCAGCACTCCACCTCAATGTCATTTTGTTGTATTGAACAAATAACCATACAAAACCAAACCGTGTGGGCTCACAAATCTTAAATTACACACTTTCCCATAGCCATTAAAAAGGTGCGGCAGGGCTGCACAGGTGACAGAGAGTATTGTAAACATGGCTAAAGATGTGTCAAGCAATGTCCTCTGGGCGTGGGGGCATATTTACTGTAAAAGTTGAGTGTGCTGTAATCTGTCACGATACGGTCACGCCTCTGTTTAGCAGGCAACCATCACTATACAGGAAAACACAACAAGATAATAAAGTAGTGCTTTATTAGCCATGTTGTCACACTATAAAGACCAGTTTGTCTGTCATTTAGAATAAAAGGTGTCATTAATGTGACTAAAGTACATTATTATTCTTAAAAGGAATCAACAATTTGATCCTAAAACTATGTAGTACTGGTAGTTTTTTTTCAGCAGTACATTCCAGTCAGAGGTTTTTGTCTGTTTTTGTCCGTCTTGACTGAAATGATGGCACTCTGTTTCCAGGTGATTTAGAGGGAAAGGTCAAATGGCTGGATAACTACCAGAAAGTGAAACAGCTGAGAGATGCCCTGGTGTGGCTGCCTGTATGGGAGAGAGACAAGCGTGCCTTCGTTCCTGAGGTCTGTCTGGTTATGTGCAGATATGCAGCAGCGCTTCATCCTCCACTACAATTTTGTGTGCAGATAAGATGATCCAATCATTTATCTGGATGTAAAATCAGACATCATGAAAAGCAAAGAAAACTATTTCAGAGTATTCACATTTTACAGTGCAGTGTGTCATTAGCTGTTACTTTGGTATCAGAAAGGCGGAACAGTTTACATGCCAAAAGGTGAAAATGCTTTCTTCTTACCTGGTTAACTGCTTCTTTTTCAGAATCTGAAACATCTCTTAAAGACTGTCACTCTGGAGAATCTCATTTCTCACAGAAGTCTGCTGCACGAAGGGAAACTGGTGCTCACAGGTGTGTACAGCTGGCCTAACTCCAACACATTTTGCGTGCTTCGTGCTTCGATTTGAGCAAAATCTTACACCATCTTTCTGTGGTTCATTACCAGAGAATACAAAGCAGATAGATGTTTATCTGTTCCTGTTTGACGAATTCCTGCTGATCACAAAGATAAAGAGAAACAAGAAGGTGCGTCACTCTGTTGTCTTGTTCTCAGTCGGATTTGGGCCACGGCAGATATTCAGTATTAGGCTGTTGTAACGCTGTACAGAAGCTTCATAGCTTGTGCCCTGTCTTCCTGTGTAGCGGTCCATTGGTCCAGAGCAGAATCCTCTGAGGCTGCCACAGAACCTGGAGCTGGATCAGCTGCTGAAGGAGGGGTGCATCTTCACGGTTCTGGACCAGCCCGTTTCTCTGGACCGACTCCAGCTCAAGAACATCGATCAGCTTAATGCCTCAAGTAATAATAGTATTTTAAACATTCTTTCTTGTTGAGTTCAATCATTAAACATATTCCATAGTAGGGACACATTTCAGACTGCTTATTTACTGTCACATGCAGTAATGATTAACAACAATTTATTTGAGTTATTGGATTATTTATCTAATATCAGTGAGTGGATATGTTGAGAGCACTTGATTAAGCTTGATAAACTTCTCTCTGTTTATGTTCTGCTTGTGTGTTACAGTTGATGTTAATGGAAGAATTGTAATTTCGTGCTTCCTTTGTAGCATCGGGGCTGCCTCACTCTTTCATAATCATGCACCAGAACCGCTACCAGCAATGTATCGGTGCATTCATTCTGCAAGCTGCGTCAGAGTCTGCCAAGGTAGATTCACTTCAACTATGAATTTCTCAGAAGTTTTAAAAGGCATGCAGTCTTTTAAGAGGTGGCGGAGCACTGATTACATTCAAAAATACTGCGTACATATCATACAGATGTGCGACATCATATGTGGGTTTGTTAATTATATCCAAACATTTCTGCTTTCTGTATAGCATCAACAAAAGATTTCACTGTTAACATTCACAAAAAATTATCTTTTTAAATGTATGTTTTGCTCAAGGCAGTTTTGTATGTGAGTTTAGAGGATTTTCAAATAAACCTCATCACTTAATTTAGATTTACCTCATATGCCTGCAGTTACTTACTGACACAGAATATTATTTTAAATCTGCTGGGGGTTTCCTTTATGAAGATGTATTTTGTCTTAAAATGTACATGCGTTTTATCTGCAAGTTAGTCTTAAACTTTATAAATTGCCACGCAGTAAGGAACTCATAATAGTTTAAAGATTTATGCATATTACAGTATAATTCACATACATTTCTACTTATGTGCATCTCTTAAGTAATTTTGCCCTTTCTGTAAATGGAGGGAAATTGTTTAAGTCACTGCTCAGGAATGATCTTGTATGTGTGGGGCAGTTTTGTAAGCTCAAGCACAGAATTAGTGATGGCTCATATGAACCCACTTTAAAAATGAAGACTTATGCAAATAAGTAAATCATTATCATCTGAGCAAAGCATCCAAATAGCTGCTAACTGCTGGATAGTAAACTTGATGATACTTCTCTTTCTGAATACCTCCATGTGTGACTTTCCAGAGAGTGTGGATGTCTAAGATAGAGGACGCTATGACGGCGCTGCTGAAGCTGGACTCTCAGCAGCCGCGACTCAAGAGCTCCTCCCTGTGGCTGGAGTCTTCACAGATATAACCCATCAAACAGCACTAGAAGCATCTGTAATGCCTCTACTGTCAATGATCACTTCATGGTCTCCTGACGTCTTGTAAAATGAGTGCACTAGCACTAGGATCATTTTGTAAACTAAATGTTTGCCTTTAAAGGTAGCTGCTGCAGTAGTGTACAATAAATAGATTGTGTAGTAAAAGTTGTTCTTGAGTGTTTTTCCTGTTTTAAGAATACACATCATTTTTTTTTTTTTAATCTAGCTTCTCATCCTGCTTTCTCAGTGCACTCTTTTCAGTGACATTCAAGGACCTTGACAACAATTTCCCCCCAAGTTCTATTTAGTAGCTGATCCTAAGCTTTTGATCAAATCACATGCTCTTCATCAGAAGATGGAGTTTGCTCAGTTGTCTCAATTTTTAAGCCAACATGGACAATTCCATGACAACTGGGCAAACTCCATCTACTGACCAAGATCATATGATACTGTATGATCGAAAGCTCCAGAGCAGCTACTAAATGGACCTTGAGGTGAGACTGTCTTTCCAACTGCTGTTTCCAAGGTCAAGAATGAACTTTGATCCTCAAATTAAAAAGGTCTTACTTGGTGAACAAACTCAAAATCAAACTTTTTTTTTTTAACTAAGAGATATATATATATATATATATATATATATAATATAATAATTTATATATATATATATATATATATTTATATATATATATATATATATATATATATATATATATATATATATATTAATATATATATATATATTTATATATATATATATATATATATATATATATTTATATATATATATATATATTTATATATATATATATATATATTAATATATATATATATATATATATATATATATATATATATATATATATATATATATATATATATATATATATATATATATATTATATATATATATATATATATTATATATATATATATAATATATATATATATATATATATATATATATATATATATATATATATATATATATATATATATATATATATATATATATATATATATATATATATATATATATATATATATTATATATATATATATATATATATATATATATATATATATATATATATATATATATATATATATATTATATATATATATATATATATATATATATATATATATATATATATATATATAATATATATATATATATATATATATATATATATATATATATATTAATATATATATATATATATATATATATATATATATATATATATATAATATATATATATATATATATATATAATATATATATTATATATATAATATATAATATATATATATATATATATATATATATATATATATATATATATATATATAATATATATATATATATATATATATATATATATATATATATATATATATATATATATATATATATATATATATATATATATATATATATATATATATATATATATATATATATATATATATATATATATATATATATATATATATATATATATATATATATATATATATATATATATATATATATATATATATATATATATATATATATATATATATATATATATATATATATATATATATATATATATATATATATATATATATATATATATATATATATATATATATATATATATATATATATATATATATATATATATATATATATATATATATATATATATATATATATATATATATATATATATATATATATATATATATATATATATATATATATATATATATATATATATATATATATATATATATATATATATATATATATATATATATATATATATATATATATATATATATATATATATATATATATATATATATATATATATATATATATATATATATATATATATATATATATATATATATATATATATATATATATATATATATATATATATATATATATATATATATATATATATATATATATATATATATATATATATATATATATATATATATATATATATATATATATATATATATATATATATATAATATATATAATATATATTTATATATATATATATATTTTAATTAATTAGAGATAAGGCTTATTGATGAATTTGGCAGCTGAATTTATCAACACATAAAATATATTATAATATTCATTTTTAAATCCATTATGATTAAACTTTCAATGGCTGTAAGAGTAATTCTTCCTGTCTATAAAGAAAAACACAAGACGAGAAAATAGAAACATACTTTAGGTTTTATTTAGGTTTGTCATGACGATGAATTAGAAAATCAACTGGTGCATGTGAACATAAATTACATTGTTTCTCTCGTCCCCTCAGGTGAACTGAGGTCACCCTGACTGTGGTAATACGTGGTGCATGCCACCACTAACAATAAGCAGTGACGTACAAGATGTTGGCCTAAGGCACACCTTCACAACCATCAATTATGATGACTCTAAACATGGAGAAAATGTGAGAGCCACCGACCAGTTAAGTCATCATGCATGATAACTGACAGCAACACAAAGCAAGCCACAATTCAGTGTGTACAGGTCTGTGGTGCCATTTTGTAAAAATTTGTAAGACACTGATAAGTCCACACACATTTTCACTGTTGTCATGTTTCTACATCCACAAGTGTTATATAGGTCCTTTTTCTCTTTCATTACAAACATTTACAAAGATAATTATGACAGCCTTAGTATTAATCAGCAGTTAAGTACATCAGGGCTAGAAATGCTGAAGCCTATATAAAGTTGGTGTTCCTACATTTGTGGCTGGGTTCTCATACGAACAAGCCCAGAATACAATACGGTGCAAATCATCTCTGGGTTTTTTAAGGGACTGTACAGCTTGATAGATAAATCACAAATCCTTGATCAAATGCAGGCAATGACACAATTTTTGTGATCTCTAAGGTTTACAAATAGTGCTTTTCCTGTGCCAATCTGAGGTAGACAGAACAAAACCAATGCAACACAAAAAAGAGACAGGTGTTCTTGAAAGCTTGCAACTGAGATGGATGTTCTTTTTTTAGTGGGTGTACAAGAATAAAGAGCGAATTTGGTAAGCCAATGTCTGAAACAAAATACAAAATGCCAGAACAGCCTGTATTGTCGCCTGGTTTACAGTGTTTTCGCCTGCTCCAGTCTTTAGACAATTGCACAAAAGATCTGACCAATATCAACAATTATAAATTATACAAAGCAGGAATTTACTTTTACAGTGTTCTCAGCTGCAGACCGGTTGGACAGAGAATTGACAGTAACTGCTGCACCTGAAAGCAGCACTGACATCCCCGAACAACGTGCAGAGAGATACTGAGGTTCTGAGCAGCCAACATTCGTACAGTGCATCTCAGCAGACAAACACAGCAGGCCTAAACGCTAAAACACACACTCTGTTACAGCAACATCACATACAGCCACAGTTATTGCTTCAAAGCAGAGCACACACATACACACACACACACACACACACACACACACACCTCTAGCAGTCAGTCAGTGCTGTTGAGCGGAGACAAGCAGCAGGGAAAAAAAAAAGTTTTAAAAATGAACATGCAGGCATCTTCAACCTGCATTACCAGTCTGCAGAAAGCACCACAATTTGCAGAAATTGACACACAGAGAAATGTGGCACAGCAACAACTGACTGCACATAAAAGCCTCAGATGGTCATACATGCTGTGTTCAAGATAAAAATTTAGGACCCTGTGATTTAAAACTCAAAAGCTTTCAGAGACGCTTAGAAAAATACTGAAATATGAAACAAACTCAGGGTTTTCGTCTCGACTGTATTCCTGCTGCAGACATTCTTTGGTCATGAAATAGGCTGAATACATTAATTTCAACAAACACGCTGCCGTACAAAGGAAACATGCAGTAACTGATTTGACATCACAATTGATTTCAAGCCCTGTACAGAAAATCGCTGGTGCATAAATCGACTGATTTTCTTTAGGGCACTTTTTCTTTTTAAAGTTGAAGACTTAAACACCAAAAATGCCGTTTGACCCATAAAATCTCAATCTTTTGCCGTTAACAACAAAATGTTACCAAAAAGGATCTAGTCTCTTTTTACCACTGTGAATTTACTAAACATAATGCATATTTTTAAATGTAAAATCTCCACTTAATATTTGAATGAAATCATGTCCACAAACAAACTTCAGCTAATGAACTAACAAGCATTGGTTGCCTTGTTTTGGGGCCAAATGAACTGTTGACAGCATGTAATTCTAATTTTAAACACAAATAATGATTTCCTTCAAAAAAAAAAAAAAAAACAATTTTAACACACCTCCGTATTCACATATCAAATCTGCATTACACACATTAAATACAGCATGTCAGTTACAGTGAAAAATCCAAAAATACTTTTGTACTTACTTGAGTTGCTATAAAAATCTGAATTTAAATGTCTTAGTGATCAGATTGGTGTAGTAGAAAATATGTCACATCGGGCATTTACATTTTTCAAAAGTTACCTGCATTTACCTTTGTAGGGCAGCAATGATTTTCAACATCGCTATTACAATATTTACTTCCCCAGTCACTCTTGCAGTGTCGCGCTGACCTTACACCTCCTGATGCCAAACATTTTACAACATACAAAGCAAACACCTTGCATTTGCTAATGATGCCAAACAACGATGGAGATGTGAATATGAACTTAAAAAGAGATGGATGGTGTTTAGTTCTCACTGTCTCTGCTCTCTGGCAGTCCACAGGAGCAGCAAAGGCACAAAAACAGACACAGACAATCTCAACCAAGCCCACCCAATCCCCTCACGTGGCTCTGGTGTCTCTTCATTGAAACCCTTCAGTTATTTCACTCCACACCAGAGCCAGAAGTCACATGCAGGTGGGAGTCTTTGCACTGGGTCTGTCCTTTATAGTGCACATTAAAATATGACAGACACGCCTTCTTCTGCCCGCTGGAGTAGGAAGGGGAGGGAAAAAGTGGGTATGGAGGGTGTTTGGGGGAGGTAAAGGGATGAGAGGGAAATCAGCCTTGGAGCTCCTCAAAGCATGTCTCACAGACCCGTACTGGCTTTTTAGAGGACGGCGTGAGGGCGTTCCTCCCTGAACACTCGGCACAGAAAATGTTTCCGCAATGTCTGCAATGATGCTGGATATTCACAGAGGAGAAGGAGAGAGGTGGTGCATGTTACAAGGTAGACAATGAAATGATGTGTCCTGTTGCCTATAAGCACCAATACTTAACATAACGTCATTCTTACCTTCCTGACAGTGACCGAAAAGCCTTTCCCACAGGCCATGCAGTTCTGCACTTCGTGATCTTCGGCCCACTTCCTGGTCAGAGACTGTGACTGCTTGATCTAAAAGCACCAATAGCAGGACTTACAATCAGAGTGTCTGCAATAAAGCATCCTAAGACAAACTGTTGACAAATGCTGCCAAACATATCTGTATTTTAGTGTTTTTTTTTATTATTTTTTTTCACTGTACAACTTTTCTGACTGACCTGGAGCGACTGGTTCTCTCTGCCAAGCTCCTGCATGGCTGCTGTCGTGTCATCCAGCTTCCTCCTCAGCTCCACCACCTTGGCCTGTAGTTTCTCTATTTCGCCTTCACCCTTTACACACCTGAAACACAACCACAGGACACTGATGATTTGTGTGCACATGTTAATTAGTGGCTCAGGAAAATTTTACACCACCACTACCTGGCTGGACGCATAATAGGTTTGTTAATTAATACTTTGAATGAACAGTGTTTTATTTACCACATCTCTGTGCTACCACAGCGCTCTATTGTTAAAGGGACATTTCCCCCCTTAAATCAAAAATATATATTTTTCCTCTTAACTGTAGCGCTATTTATCCATCTAGATTGTTTTGGTGGAAGTTGCCGAGATTTGGAGATATCGGTCGTAGAGATGTCTGCATTTTTTGAATATAATGGGACTATATGGCACTCGGCTTGTAGTGCTCAAAGTGCCAAACAAAATACATTTGAAAAATAGCAAACAGCAATGTCTCTTTCCAGAAATCATGACCCGGTTACTCAAGATAATCCACAGGCCTAGAAAATAGTTCCTACATGAAACTGCTCACAACAAATAATTTCTGGAAAGAGACATTGCTGTTGAGTTTTTCAAATGTATTGTTTTGGTGCTTTGAGCACCACAAGCTGAGTGCCATGTAGTCCCATTATATTAAAAAAATGCAGACACATAAATAGCACTACAGGTAAGAGGAAAAATATGTATTTTTGATTTTGTATTTGGCTCATTTCAATAAATTCTGACTCATCACATTGCACCCATTCACTTCATCCACGGAGCACATTTATAGGACATCAAATATGAAGACTTTTCAGTAACCTTAATATTCAGTAACTGACAGTGCTAAATGAATGCATGTTTTCACGAGTTAATCTTTAATGGTGGTATTAAAAGTTGAGATAAAGGAGCACAAAAAGGATTAAACACATCTGTACTTATGTACAGAGGTGATCCACTATTCACACTTGGAAATTAGAGCTGTATTCAGTGCTGCGCCACTGTCTGATTGTTGCTCAAACCACAGTTTATTTCCCCTAAAACTTATCCCTTTAGGCGATGTAACATACACTCACATGCAAATACAGCTGCATGTATTGCATATATAGCATGTAAAGCATTTTATTTTTAGACATGGTAAGTAACTGTTAACAGTGCAGAACAATGGCTTTCCCTACTTTTGGAAAATCATAGCAGGAATTTGTTTAAGAAAATAGAAATTGGACATATATATACATACATATATACTCGAACCTGCTGACTCATTCAGTGTCTGTTCCTTCATGTAGTCAGCCCTCCATGACTTTCTTTTTTCCTCTGTGAGTGTGCTGCGGTGGCACATGCAACAGCCTATAATAAGCCTAATTTATAATGAATTTCACATGATAATTTTAATTATCATTTGTTATGCACAAGTAAATGACGTTCTTTAAAAATTGAGATTGTAAATGAGTTAATTTAAAGTTGTAGGAGAGATGTGGCCAAAACTAACCCTGAAGCAATGTTCAGCAGCTCAGGGTGACTGATTAAGTCAAGTCAGTCTTATAATAAAGACAATTTAATTAATGTTTTAACCTAAATTATTTTTTCACAGCCTAATTGGTTTGTTTCTTCTAGGAACTGGAGGCAAGTGCTTGTTTTAAAAAGGGATGCGTTAGATACATTGGATAAACACATTTTTTAAAACCTAAGAAAAATAAGAAAATCCTGGTGACTTCTGAGGCCTGCACTGGAAGCAAATG
Organism: Siniperca chuatsi; assembly: GCF_020085105.1. Classification (NCBI taxonomy): domain Eukaryota; kingdom Metazoa; phylum Chordata; class Actinopteri; order Centrarchiformes; family Sinipercidae; genus Siniperca; species Siniperca chuatsi. The sequence goes on along the minus strand of NC_058045.1, from coordinate 16,093,844 downwards.
GTTTTAATAATCTGTATGGGAAAGCATCTTTGCGTTCCTCACTCAAGAACATGCAAAAACCTTTAAAAGGCTTTTAAGTACTTTTATGAAACAAAGAGTCATTACTTGCCGGGTGACATGTTGTTAAAACAATATCAACTTTCAACCTTTCTAAAAGAGCCCGTCTCTCGTCCTGGTTGTTCTGGATGGTGGCCTCCAGCACAGCGATCTCTCCTCTCAGCTCATCGGTCTGCTTCTCCAGTTCACCGACTCTCCGTTGGCTGCCCTGCCACTCTCTCTTCAGCGTGGCCACATTTTCATTCAGAGCTGTCACCTGCACACCCATCTTTGCTTCTGCTTCCTCCCTACGCTTCACCTGCTCTTCTCTCGCTCGCTTCTCTGCCAACTTTGGAAGGAAGCATTGATCATGTCACGAAAGGGATCAGAAGGGGACGTGAATGATATTTAATATACTAATTTAAAATCATTTGGTGGGATTTGGCAGATGAGCCTACCAACTGATCCTGGACATCCTTGGTTTGGGCAAGGAGCTGTTCCTCTCTCTGGCTCCTGCTGTCCCTGGTGGCCTGGTGCTCTTTCTGCTCCTGCTCCAGGGTGCTCTGTGCTGCCTCCACCTGACTCTGCAGCTCCAGTTTCTGCTGGATCAACAGCTGTTTGGCTTCCCGCAACTCACCCAGCTCCTGAAAAGCAACAAATATGTAGCGCAATGTGCAATATTTGGTAATTAAAGGCTCTTATACTGTCTCAAACTAAAGAAGCATTAAGTCATTTTGGAAAAATAAGATCACAGGTGGGGTTAAACTTTAAAATGTTTGAGAAGGTTTGAGCTTAGGAAGTTAGAGATGGCTTTGACTGCTTTGAAGAACTGAAAAATCCAGGCTCACGTCAAATTGTCGACTCAAGCACGCCCAGTTATAACTTTGAAGAATGTGGCCCTGATGACCTACAGTATCCCTGAGTTAAGATGTTTACATAAGACAAAGCATGGGAAGCAGGTCAGCCAGTATGAGACATCAAATGGCAGTCATTACCAGGCTCTGACACTCAGATTCCTCTATCTTCCCCTTTAAATCAAAATAAAGACAGTGTTAGTTGTTGATTCTTATGAAAAGTGACTGACCTTCTCGCTCTTCTCCATTAGCGCTTTTAATTCTGAAGTCAGTCTGGTGTTATTCTTTTCCAGGACACTCTTGGCTTTGTTCAGCTCCTCCACTTTGCTCCTCTCCTTCTCCACTTCCTCCTTTACTTGACCCTGGGTGATTAAGCACAATTTACAATATATGAACTTAACATCAAGTCATCTAAGTGTTCATGTCTGTGTGTGTTAATCTGTTTGTCTGACCTGTTGCTTCTGTAGTTCCCTCAGGGTTTGTTCTTGCTGTTGGAGCTTCTGGTCCCGTTTTGCCAGCTCCTGCTCCAACGAGCCCCGGCCAGTCTGCAGTTCCTGAATCTGAGCCTCTAAACGTGTCTGATGGGTTCGGTTAGCAGCCAGCTCTTCCTGAGCCACGTTCAGCTTCTCCTCTGACACCTACAGTCAGAGAAAGGTCAAAAGTCACTCACCGAGAAAGAGAAATCGAAAAAAGCAGCAGGGACTATGGGAAATGCTCAGAGGAGGGCGTGTTAATTTTGTTAGCAAACACTTCATTCAATCATCAACACCCGCCTCCCTATCCGTAATCCATCTCTGAGAATTTGTCAAAAGTGATGCAGCATTACGTCACATTTAACATAACCTCCTGAAATGAAGCCATTATCAGTCTCTACTCCTCCAGCCCCTCCTGCATAAACCTACCTTCAGGTCTTGACGCAGGGCAGAGACCTCAGACTCCTTGCCATAGAAGTCAGACTGAAGCTTAGTGAGGCTTTGCTGGCTTTGCTCCGAGGCCTTCTGCAGCTCTGTCGTCCGACTCTTCTCAGAGGCCAGCTTCTGACTGAGCCCTGACACCTGGGCCCTCAGCTTACTCTCCTCTTCTTCCTGGAGATAAGAGTCAAATATACAAATAAACATACACATAAGACATAAGATTGCCATTATACAAATTACTTAACATATAGTAAGTGTTGCTATGTGGTTAAGTGCGATGACAGCTGTCGACTGTATGCATGTCTGTATTTGTATTTAAACATGCTACTTGCCTTCTTGACATTAACTTCTTGTAACCCTGCCACTTGGCCCTTCAGTTTCTGCATCTCCTCCTCAAAGGACCCCTGGGCCGTCTTAAGTTGTGCCCGCAGCTTCTCCAACTGATTCTCTTTTTCCTTCAGCGTCTCCTGAGTCTTTGAGTGTTGCTGCTCCACTGTGGTGAGCTGCACTTTCAACTTTTTCTCTGCCTGACATTTGTAGACACACAACAGGTCTTAGGTGTTACATTCAAAGCAACACTGCTTGATGTTCCATTTTTCCAGAAGCTTACCTCTCTCATCTGCTCCAACTGCTCTTTATATTCTTCCATTGCCTTGGTGATGGCCTCATTATTCTTAAGAAGCTCCTGTCTGGCCTTTTCATTGGACTTTTCCTGAGGATTAAGACAGATTCATGTTGTCAGTGTCCTGGTGTTGTAATTAGGTGGCTATTTGTTACTCTTTGTTGCAAATTTCCCAAAGGTGAAAGATAATATTGAAGTGGTCTAAACTGGTTTTGTTTTGACTGAAGCTTACTGAACCTACCTTCTCCTCCATGGCTGACTTATTGTTCTTCCTCTCTGTGTCCAGTTGAGTCTGACTCTCTTTCAGTGCCTTACTAGCCTTTGCTAGGCTCCCCTGCACAGAGGCAAGCTCCTTCCTTTGAACCTCTTTATCCTGCTGGGCCTTTTGTAAGTCTATTGCCAGGCTCTGAGCTTTCCTGTCCACCTCTGCATGCTTAGTCTTTCCCTCCTGGATCACCTTGTCCAGATTCAACTTCAGAGCGGCTTTCTCCTGCTCACTGCGCTCCATCTCGTGCTGAATGTCACTCAAAGCAGCTGCTGTTTTCTTTAATTCCTCTTGTAGTGTTGTAGCCCTTAACAGTGTAAAATACATTTATGTTGTATTATGGGTAATTCATTAAAATACAGCGGAATAAACAAAAAAATAAGAAAATACTAGCATATGGTTGTGACATCATTATAATACAGTTACAGAGGGTTAGTTACAGTTGCATGCATGTATTACTCACTTGGAAAGCGTCATCACATTTTAATAAAGCCAATGCACCAGTATAGTTTATCTCACCCTGCTTTCTCTGTTTCCAGTGAGTGCTGCAGCTCCTTGGCTTTCCGTTTAACCTCTGACCCCTCCTTCTGCAGCTTCTGCACGTCTTGCTGCACCTGGTCCCGTGTGGTCTGCAACTCCCCAACCTGTGACTCCAATTTCTGTCAGATTAAAACACCAGATTAATTTATGAAACACAAGATGTATGTATACTGAGGGCACTACAGACAGGAAACATTTAGGCCTAAAATTACCCCTCATACAGTCCAATATCAGGTACCTAAATAAATACTCAACACAAACCTTATTAAGCCCCTCCAGCTGCTCTATACGCTGTTCTGATGCCATTAGTTTGTCTTTGCATTCCTTCAGACTGGCTTCCAGCTGTGTGCACTGCTCCTGTCTCTCCTTTAGCCTTTGGGCCTGCTCCTCCACCTTCTTCTGAACCTTATTAAGCTCCTATACAAGATGTGGGAGAGGACGCAGGATAAGAGGGGAGGTGAGTAGAGTGAAGGGGGGAAAGGAAGAAAACAACATATATAAGTCAGGGAGTGACATATTTTCAAAGGAAAGAAATATGGTGCATTACAAGGGACACTGCGCTGCGTTTTAGCCAAATTTCAACATCAGTGGCACAAAGAAGGCGCTAACCTGCTGCTTGTCCTGCAATGCATGCTGAGCAGTCTCCAGGTTGTTCTCCAGGTTAGCCTTCTGTGCAGCCTTGGCTGCCTCTGCAGATAACAACATCTCTGTCTTTCCCTTCAGCTGAAAAGAAACAGACAGACAGAAACTAGTAAAAAATAAAATCCGCAGGACAACATACTGTTTTTGGATCAGTCCTTCCAAACAGATTACACAGAGGTTTACCTGAGCGTCCAGCTGGGATACCTTCTCCTTGCTGTCTGCGAGCTGGGTGGTGAGTTCAGTGACTGAGGTCTCCAAGGTGTGGGCTCGGTCTTGGGCTGAACGCAGCAGGGTCTTCTGCTCCTGGACCTGCTCATGAAGGTTATCCTGGGCTTGCTTGTTGCTCTCCGACTGGTTCTTCAGCTTTTCTGTCAACTGTGTGACCTTTAAGACGTACACATACAGAAAAGGTTATGTGCTCAAAATGACCAATAGTTACCTGTAATTATTGTTAAATAAAACTGGCCATTCTATATGATGCTTTTTAATCTACACTGCAGGTTTTAGTTGTGACAATACATTTGTGTAGAGGGGGGTGGCATGAGTCTTTTGTCATATCACTTTTTCACTACAGAGAAGTGCTGGCAACATGAAAGTGAACCTTTGAGAGAGAGAGAGAGAGTGTGTGTGTGTGTGTACACCCACTTGTTCTTGTAGTGCATGGTTTTTCTCTTTTAGCTGGTTGAGCACAGCCGTCTCTCCCTCCCCGGCCTGGATCTTGGCACATAAGTCCTCTCTCTCGGTTTCCAGCTGGCTCACAATGTCCTTACTCTTCTGCAGCAGAGCCTCCAGATTCTGGATCTTCTGGTCCTTATCTCCGATCTGACGCAGCACCTGCTCCAGGTCATTCTACAGCATGAAGGCAAGCCAGCATAGCAGAAAGGTTGCATTAGGTATTTTGGCAGAAATATAAATTTTATTTCAAGTTGGGGTTTTATGTTGAGGTATGAGTGAGGTATATAATGAGATGTACTGTAGACCACACCAATTTTCACACATTCATACTACACCAGTGTTTGTTTGTGTATGGATCAAATGTTATGCAATCAGGATAATGTAAAATATGCTTTAATCTTATAAAGCTTCTACAAATAATAATCGGATTACCAATAAAGCAGCATTGTCATGTAGCACTCACTTTTACGTTCACGTTTAGTTACAGTAAAATAGCATTTAAGAATCCAATAAGTGGCATTCAAAATCTGTACGTACATATTAACTACATTTTTCACTACTAAATGACAACACCACGAGCGAGCGAGCTCAAGCCAAAAATCAAATGATAAAACTATCATCATAGTATTAACACCTGATATTCTCGTTGCAACTCTCCTCTGAGATGAGTTGCTGACTTTGTAAAAAGACTATGTCGCACATTGTTCCAAGTAGAAACTCTCTGTGATTTTTAAATTCACTGTACAGCACAGCCTCGTTTGGCTTTATGCTCTCCAATATTGTTGCCAGAGGGTTTTTCTTGTGGACAGTACCTGTGCCTCGCGGAGTTTGCCATTGGTGTTTTGCTGCAGCACCTGCAGCTCCTGGTGCTGCTGCTTGGCTTTCTCCAGCTGGTGCTGCAGGTCTGTATTCTTACTGGCACTCTCCTTCAACTAAAGAAGCAAAAACACAAAAGCACTTAAATTTCTTTTCCTTTATTTGTTTACCTCTACGCTAAACCTAAATGCAGTGTTAATTTCATAGTCATTTTGTGCATCTTACTGTTTCTGTATTATCACTCTACAGCAGTTTAATGAATCTTAGGTTAGGTCTTTATCTTGATTTGTTTGTTTTTAGGAGATCTTTTATGATCTTGTTTGTTTGTTTTTGTTTTTATCTCATCAGCACGGATCATTGATTCCCTTGGGTTTTAATCACTCTGCTTCCCTGTTTTAGCCTAATAAATAAACCTAACCTAAACTTCTCTTGCATATCTTACAGCATACATTATAGCTTACAATGCACACTTAAACAACAGACACATTGATGTACAGATGTTCTGTCTGTTCTATTACACTAATTCCTTTCCCTGTAGCGACCATTAAAGTTTCATCTGATGCCTACCTGTTCTTCCGCACGGGACAGTTTGAGCTGCAGGTCGGCTGCTTGCTGCTCGCGGTCTTTTAGTTTCTCCCCAGACAGCTGCCTCTGTTCTTTAAGACGACCTTGCACCTCGCCCAGCTGCCTCTCCGCCTCCAGCAGTTTGGAGTGCAGCTAGGCAGAGCGCAGAGAGAGGGGTAATGATTAAGATGGAGAACAAGTTGACAAACTTAATAGCAAGAGATACAGTCGATACTTGGATGAGGAAAATGGATGTCTGGAATCTTCGTTGACTGAGTTTTTAACACATTACTGCATAACATTTGTGCATCAACTATTGATTTGAGTGATTTCTTTCTTTGTCATTTTTACTGTTGTAGAATTTTCTTCTTAACTGATTTCATGCAAAAACAGGTTTGCATGAGCCTCTGCCATTCTGTTATATGGACATATTTTTCATGGGTGCCATGTAGCATGAATCATGCTGTAGTCATAGTTAAATGAACTAAACTTTAAATAAAAAGCTGAAGATATCCCGTGCACAGCAGTGCTTCTCCTCGGGTGCCAGCTGGTGTAGAGCAAAAAGAGTATTTTTTGGTTAAACTTGAAATAACCCAATCCCTAATTCCACAATGGGACCCTTTGCTATATCGACCACCCTGTAGTTATAATTTACAAAATGGAGGAAATCATAACTACATGTTTTAGAATTTCAGAATTCAGAGTCATACAGTTTGATACCTACATTTAATGTTGTTTTCTTCTTTTGTCACCCATCTGTATATCAATTGTACTGTTGTCCTGCATGCAGTTGTGTGTGTGTGGCTTTTGTCCGCCCTACTCACCTGACTGATCTCAGTCTGCTGCTGAGCACCATGGCTCTCTTTTTCTTCCCTTTGCTGTTCCAACTGTTTCCTCTCAACCTTCAGCTCTGCGTGCTTAAACTCCAGCTCCATGACCTCACTCTTCAACTTTGCCACCTCCTCAGCTCTCTCTACAAGCTCCATCTGGGCCTTCTGCAGGGAGGCCTCAGCCCCTGTGGCCTGAGCCTGGAGCTCTTGAACCTCCAGCTCCCTCTCCCTCAGGCTGTCTTGAACTCCCTTCTTGGTAGCCTTCTCAGCTCCCAGACGCTCCTCTAGTTCCTGATACTCTTTCTCCTTACGCGCAAGCTTTTCAGACAGGCTCTGTGAGAAGAGGAGAGGACAACTTGAAGCAGATGAGCACTGGTTGCCCAGATGTTTGGGAAATATGAAGATGAAAGGGGGGTGAAAGATGTCCCTGAGTAGGATTGAAAGCCAGGGAGGAAATAAGTGCAAAACAAAACAATAGCAAGTAAAATCATTGTTTTCTGACATTTCTTGAGGGAGCAGGGTCTCATGAAAAAGGATTAAGTTTTGAAAGGTTAATCAGGAATTGTTTGAATCATTAACTAAGCCAAACTGTAACATGAACCATATGTCTTTTCTAAATTAAAACAGTTGGCATGATAGGAGCTGTAACAAGGAACTAACACCCACGCCTGCTGTGATATAAGCTATGGAAAAAACAGTCGGCTGTCGAGTCAAGAATAAAGTGAGGTATGGCATTTCTAGGGGAATGTTTACATAACAGGACTTGGAATACTGTGGTATGTGTACAGCACTTGCTCTGGTGTAAGCTCTGGCAATAAACTTAGCAACAGGGTGATAAAGAGCAAAATGTTGTTAATAGTGGAGCGTGCTGCTAACTAGGGAGTGTGACAGGGCACCTGGACTTCACAGACGTTCAATAAACCTCTACAGGCCACCGCAGCAGCTGGCCAACATTAACAACCCGCTCCAGACACTTTGTTTTTTCCCGTCCTCTTTTGTTGATCCCTCTCCTTCTCACGGCCTTGTCCGGCTGTCCTTCTCTTGTGTCATTGTCACAGCTCCCTGCTGGGTTTCTCCTCTCTAATCCTGGTATTACAGACCAATGAAACCCGTTGTTGTTCACCTGTCTGTTCCTACTCCTGATCCTCTGTATTTCACAATATGCTCCAACACTTTTGTCTCTATTCTCATGAGATAAGTATCTGTATCAGCTCTCAGGGTGTCCTTTTGCAAGGAGAAGCATAGGGCGGGGGCATCACACTGGAGATCCAGCTCTGCAATCCTCCTCGTACCCGGAAACCTACTTGGCTGGAAGGACATTGACGTGCCTGATGTGGGAGGATTTAATCTCTGGCAGGAACCCTTTGCCTCCGTTCCCCATTTCCCTTTGCACCTGTGCAGTTACCTGTGATTGTATTTCACCCCAAGTGACAGAGCTGGCATGGCAGAGATCCCCCCCTGCTGGTTTAATTTTAGAGCTCCATGTGACTTTTTTTTATCAACATGTCTAGGCTGCCAAAGACGGTTGGTGACAGCAGGGCATTGTGATAGGGCCTGATGCCAAGCAACAGAGGAAGGTTTACAGAAACTGAGATGGCGTGCTCTGTATCTGAGAGGCAGCTGGCAAGGCTTGTTAACATTACTGAAGTAAAAGTAAATCCTACACAATTGTATGCTGTATAACATGTGGCAAATGCCGTAGCAGTAATCTGCTCAGAATGACAAAACTGTCACATGACTATAATAACTGTACTTGTTTGATTCTGGTGGTGTGTGTGTTACCTGGCTTTGCTGCTGCAAATTATTCAGATTGCTCTGCAGCTGGTGGATCTGTTGTGTGTAGACGGCTGCTTCCTGCGGACCTTTCTCCAGCTCTGCTTTCAGTTGGGATATGGTCATCTGCAATACCATAGACAGACACGTTACATTATTTTTGCAAGCCATTTAGTGTACATTCAAAGAACTGAAGCATCACTGAGAAGGATATAAAAGAAGAAAACAAACCCCACATGGATTAGTAACAACGAGGCGTCAGTCACACAAAAACATAAGAGGCAACGCACTGTTAAAAAAAAATGACTTTCTGAAAAACCTTTCAAACTTAGAGAAACTTAAAAAGATTAAACCAAATTTGGGGGCAACTTGAAACAACATGTTTACCTCCAGTTTACGAATCTTGAAGAAAGAGTGAGTGTTGGAGAGGAATACAGTATGTTAGGAGCAAAAGAAGAAGGGGAGGGAAGAGAGACACAGACAAAGGTAAGTCACGATACAACAGCAAAAGCCAATGAGAGAATAAATAATCCAATTTATCACGAATTTACTGCACTTCATTGTGACAACATCTTGCTATGGCAGCATTAAGCAGAATATTTTATACAAAAGAGGGTTTGGTTTGCTTTTTGTTATGTACTACTGCAGGGGCAGATGATGCATGAACCTGAATTTAATGTTAACTGTTTGTCGACCTGGAGACTGGCTGCTGACTGCAAAAACTCCTACATGTTCATACTGTGGAACTTAAACCTCAATGTTTCAGACTATTTGCAGACTGTAACAAAGTCACTTATTATCCTGAGAGCAATTACATGATCAAAAACCAGACAGCTCTCAAATAAATTCAGAATGTGGTCCCTCAATGTGTAAATTTGCAGAAGGACAGGTTCAGCTGGTGCTGCCTGACAGAGACTGATAAATGCTCCTCTCCTACTGGGATCAAAAATGCAGGAAATAAGGCTAAATTATTCACAAAGCATAATTATTGGGAATTAGGCACAAAGCCATCTGGTATGACAGTACATTAGTTATTTCAGAGCTATTTTTAAATAAGAATCTTAAAAGCAGTTTTTTGCCAAAAAGCACAGTGGGTGGCCTGAGCAAATGACAGGTGAAATAGAAAGGGGGTAAAATAAGAACAACTACACTATACTTCACATCAACACTACAATCTTCTAGATGTAAATTGTGGGAATCATTGTGCATGTCTATGTGCTTGCAACAAGTACAATTTAGGGTGGAAGAGTGGCAGCTTATGTTGCAACATGTCTGGAAAAAGTTAAAGTGAGAATCAGCAGAACTACATTTGGCCTTCAAGACATTCAGTGTTTTGTTCCCCTCACCTCTGAGGTAGTGTAATTAGCCTGCAGCTGCTCGTAGTGGTTTTTGAGACGTTCAGACTCGTCCTCCCTCTTGCGGGTCATACTGTCCATCAGTGTCTGGACCTGCACCAGCTCCTTCTGCAGTACCTCCACATCCTCCACTCCCGGTCGCTGCAGCTAGGGGGCAGAGCAGAGGCACTGTGTTGAAGCCATGAGGACTGGGTGGCAGACAGTGGGCAATATTTGAGCAAGAGGAGAGTAGAGGAGACATCAACAGAATATGATATTATATGATGCCGATATAATATGATGATCCCCGATATGGAGATAAATCTGTTGTGAAGTTGGCAGACGACACTACCATCATTGGCCAGATTACAAACAATGATGAGACTTCATATTGGGAGGAAATCAACAATCTTGCAGAGTGGTGCACAGAGAACAACCTGTCTACATCAGTGGAGCTGAGGACGTCAGGACTGGAGGGCAACAACAGTTGATTAAAACCGCTCAGAGGGTCATTGGTACCAACCGAGCATCAGTGATAACGGTGAGGTGAGGTGCCTGCGCAGAGCCCAAAAAGGCAGTACCCACCCCAGCTACAGCCTGTTCACCCTGCTTCCATCTGGCAAGAGATACAGAAGCATCTGCTGCCGTACAACCAGGGTCCGGAGCAGCTTCTTTCCCCAGGCTGTGAGACTTTTAAATTCATCCCCTCACTCCATCAAAATTAATTGTTTTTGTTGTTTGTGCCTTGACCTCTAGCACCAAACCTATGCTTGTATGAAGCCTTTCTAAACCACTCCGAACAGTTAAAAACATTTAAGAACGAATAACATAAAAGTGCAACCAACAACTCTAACTAAAAAAAACGCGTGAGCTCTTTTGATATAAATTCTTTAAAGTTCTGTTTCACGTTTCTATAACAACGGTGAAGGGATTGTCTGGGTAAGATCTGCTTTAATTCTTCACACCACACAGCTCAGAGCCAAACAGATTTCATGGTGTCAATTTAACGTTATTCTTTCAGAATCCAAAGCACAACATTTATAAAAGAAAGGTCTATACAAAGTATGTCTCAAGCCTGGTGAGAAGAGAATAAATACCAACGGAAACTTAGTGTGTGTTGTACCAGTTCTGTTTGAAGTCTATCGTTCTCCTGCTTCTCTTTCTGTAGCTGTTCGGTCAATTTGGCCAGCCTCTGGTCAGCAGCCTGCCTTAGGCTCTTCTCCTCATCATAGCGGGACTTTAAGTCTGTCAGATTCAACAATTCAAAAAAGCCAATTTAATAATATGCTAGTCAAACCAACACTTACCTCATTTGTTCACATCATCAAACTGATTTGAGGAAAACTTCATCAGGCTGTAAAAGCAAATGTTGAAGAATGAACAACAACTTATACAAGATAAAACACAACGGATGGATTGAGTTTAATAGTGGTCCAGTAAAAAGAGTACTTCACTGTTGTTAAATGATGCAGACCCACAGACACAGGCCTCCCAGTTCCCTGGCCCCACACTAACCTACTATCTCTGTGGCCAGCTGGGCAGCCTTCTGCTCAAACAGGTCTTTCATCTGCTTAATGTTGAACTTTTCTGTCTCCGCTTCATTCAACTTCCTTTCGAGGGCTGAGAAAAGAGCATCACGTATTAGTGATTGATGTTTGGTATCTTTTTCACAGGGATTTTAAATGTAATGTCCCCTACCTGAATCCTCTGAGCCCGTCTGTCCGTCAGTCTGTGGAATCAAGGCAAAGAGAGAAACATGTACAGTAAGAGTAAGCATTGCCATCATGTTTTATTAAGCAGTTTCATATTCAGAAAGCCAACATTTTATTATAATACATATTAAATATCTTGAAAGAATTACTTGCTTCAGGTGTCCTTGGACTTTGTCTAACTCCTTCTTGAGCTCTCCAGAGAACCATCTTTCCTCCTAATCAGGTAAAACACACAAACAGACACACAATCAAGTCTTTGTATGAACTGACCATTTACACACTCTGTTCACTTCAGAAACCCAACTATACCTTGAGAGAAGCATGCAGGTCCTGAACCTCTTGCCGCAGCATTGTAAGGTCTTCCCTAAAAGGAAAGGAAAGACACAAAGTAAAATTATGTCAAGTGCACCATGAGTTTAGTGACTTGAGTTTGTTATAATTAATGTGACATTAATATATCACCGAGTGGGGGCCACATGAGCGGGCAGGTCTCCGGTATCGTGGAACAGCTCATAGTGCTTGAAAAGCTCCTCTGCAGAGTTGTGAGACTTCATGCACTGAGGACAGATGAAGCCCTGAACACAGAAACACACCATCAGAATCAACCATTTGATAATAAATGATTAGCTTCAATTCTACAGCTCTTACTTACAGGGTGGAAAAAGCTACAAGTTATCAATTGAGAAAAAAAACAAGCGTCCACCTTACCTCAGACGTCTGATCGTGGTTAAGATCTGTGCTGGGCTGCTCTGACTCTGCGTTCTGGGAGCCTCCCTTCCCAGGAGTCTGGAGAGGACAAAATGGACTTGAATAGTCTGAATGTAAAAAAAAAAAACACTGTATACATTTGTTAACTTAATTGCCTGAGAGAAGTAGTTACGGTATGGGAGGAGATTTATATCCTTTTTTGCAGATTTTAAATCACTATTTTTTTCTGTTTTCTCAAATAAATTACGGACTATATTCCAGAGACATTCGAACGTTACATATACACCTCTGACTCTGATGCTTGTGCTCTTTACTTGAATTGTTTTGCAATGTTTGCATCCGGGTAAATGCTGGATCAAGTGAACAATAATTAATTTCAGAAAAGAACAGTGAGGCTTCCCAGAAAAGGGCCCCAGGCCTTCGTCTGAGTCTTGGCTCACACGTCTCAAAAAACAACAATGCTGGGTGCGACCTATTAGCCTTAAAGACATTTTTATATAGAGTATCTCTACCCTAGAATGTTGTTGTATTCTCCTTTTGAAAGCATATTGATTTAAGACAGTTGCATCATGAAATAACAGACTGATGAAAAAATCTCAAATCAACTACACCTCTTGGAAGTAGACCTCAGATCAGCTCAGTGCACTAGCCTGAGCCACGAACACATGAAGTGGATGTGCCACTGGTGGCACATTCACAAAAAGGGTTTGTTTGAGCTGGTGATAGTCTGCATGCATGAATCAGGTGAATATGTGGGTTTTGTGTGTGTGTGACTGAGTGTTGGGAGGAGGACATTGAGCACTTTGAACTGAGTCATCTCAGAGCCTATTGGAGGGCTGACAAACACCACTTTGATGGCAGGCTAAGCATTTGCATTATGAAACCTTTGACCCAACTAATGCAAACTGCACACATGAAACAGCACTAGACTGACTTATTACAGTATTACGATACACTAATAATTATGTTAACAAAAAAACAAAAAAAAATCTTTACTAGAATTAATTCAACACAGGTCCTGTGCATAAATGATATCTTTAAATCAGGATTCAATTAGGGAAATAGATTGACAACATGATTTTTGTTAACGCACCATTAAGCCTAGAGTTTAAAAAATGATGAAACCTCACATTTTGGTCAAAGGTGACAGAGTAATATAATGCACTGTATTATCTTATCATTATCTTGGCAATGTGGTCTACAGTTTGAGGTGTGTTTGTGCCCATAAACTGTAGACCATATTATAAATCAAATCTGTGGTTTCCAAACTTTATCATATGGAGGACAGATGTGTATTAGAGAATGGACCCTTTTTAATCAGATTGTTTCTTATAAGCGCCCATGCCCTGATAATGTCTGTGTTGTTAGCTACATGGTTTGAATAATTAACAAGTTACTGCACAGGTCCGGTGTATGTTTATGTGAGGAGGTAACGGAACAAAACAATAATTGCTAACAATTTTTTTTTTTTTTAATTTCGTTTGGCTTCCTAAACCTTTGCAATAAAATCCATTAGAGGTTACACGCCCTAGTCTGGCAATCCCTGACCTAAATGCATAGTGTTTAAAGATGGATTTTCCTAGTTACAAGGCCGGAACTTCAAAATGTACACAATGATGCAGTTAACGTTAGCATGCCCTGTGGTAAATGTAGTCCTAAGTAGTAGGTTAGCTAACTAAGTAGCTAACCTCTGTTACTCCCACTTGTACATTTAGTGATGAGCTGGCAATTTATCCAAACAACCATGTCACCATTAACAATAGTATAAGCTCAATTATTTAAAACGCATGTTTCTCCCCCAGTTGCGGTCAGCCAGTTGACACGGGACTTCCCAACAGTCAATCTGTGGCTAACGTCAGCGTTAGCATGTGCTGAGTGGACGATGAATTAACCTACCGCAATAACATAGCTAGCTAACGGAAACCATGAAAACAAAATGATTCAGTGACCAAGCACGTAAGCTAGCTAAGTTATTCCTTACTCGACTAACCTTGGCAAGGTGGCCCGTTAGCTAATATGTTTGCTACTGCATTGTATTGCTACATCCCTGTCAAGAGTAGCATCAATCAGTTGAACCGAGTTAGCATTTAATGGTTAGCTGTGTAAACCATGGATGTAGAAGGAGCGCTTGATATGTTCACTACGATCTGACGGGTGGCGGGTTTTTTTTTTTCCAATCGAGAAACTCCCGTTAGCTGAAAATAAACCCCGTCCAATCACAACACACTGTGTTGTAAAACGTGCGTCCCCACCAGGAAAACAGACAAGGATAGGCCTGTCTCCCAAGGAAAACGACTCGGTTTAACCAAACAAAAGCGACTTAGGTTGACTTAGTTGCATTAGAAGCTTACCATTTGAAGTATCCGTCTAAGCATGGCCTCGACTGTGTTTGTCCACACAAAAAATCCAGTAAGTTTTCCAAATTCAAAGTTTACGTCGCTGTACAATGAACACCTGACCAAGCTCAGGCAGCAGCGGCGAATGGGCGGGTCATGAAGAGGATGGTTAGGCAGGACACACAGCGTGGCTACATTCAAGATTATAAGAGCTGTTATGTTCTACTGCACTGATTAAAACATGTGGCAATGAGGATCATCTTTTTTTTTTTTCATTTAAAGCTTTTATATACAAACATGATGATGAACAGCAGAATATTCCAGTCACACATGCACACAGAAAAAAAGGGTTAGTCATCATTGATCTTTTCCATCCTACTTAAGTACAAGAGTCAATGATAGTTAATTAATTTATCATATAATTTGTGCTCTTTTTCTGGTGCAAAAAAAAACAACAAAAAAGTCTGGCCTACACACTGACCATGACTTCCTGTCATAGTTTCCTGTTCATGATGGGAGGGGGCATTTCCCTATGAAACATAAATAAAGTTCAGTCAACTCTTACTAAATACTGTACTTTCAGATGTAACAACAATTCCAAGTTTCCTTCAACATCCTATTGTTCAAATCTAACCTCAGCTGAGAAATATAAGGGGCTGGTTTTGACAGTGTGTGTAAGGCAGATTGTACTGCTTCCAGTCACTGCTGATAGGTGCACAGTGTTGAGAAACTAAACACAATTTACTGTTGTGTTTGTTCAAGCACTTAGAAGAATCAGACTAAAACACATTGTAATTCTTATCTAAAAGCAAGGCCTCCTTATTGTCTTCTCAGACACAGGACTTCACATTTGTCAAATGCACTTAATAGTTTCTTCAGAAGATATGTATTATTTCTTGTATGATGCATCTGTGTTTGTACTGTCTTTCTTCGGCACATTTGCAAGATTATGCTGACTGCAGTTCTGTTCTACTATACAAAAGCTGATATTTATGTAACTGTACCAATATACTGTCATTGTTCAATTTAGTTGTCAGCCTGACAACATTAAATTTATGTACAACTAAAAGGATGTTTGAGGAAGGACTATGTAAGTCTCCATTTCAGTGTGGTGGCTGGTTTTCAGATTTTCGCCTAATCTTTATTACAGTGTTACACTGTTACTAGTAATTAGAGATGATACTGTGTGTACTTGTAAGGTGGTAATTACTGGAGGAGCAATGTTGTTCACACTTGTTCCATCAAAGACAGACATTGCCCTCAGCTCTCTTTAGGCAAAATACCCTACAAGACTTGAGCTATAGTGAGAGGACATTAGCTTTTCTCCCAAAAAGTGTCACAACAATTCACAAAAAACTGAATTGTAATAAAATATTCATACACGTGGCGACTCCTCTTCAAAACGTCTTGCAGAAGGGCATTATTTGGCACTGAGTCACTGTGGGGATATGACTTCCTCTTAGAGCAAACACTTTGTGCACTGCTAGTCAAATATTCGGCATGTAAGACTAAAAAAGACTTTTACATTGCATAAGCAGCACACTGAGAAAATCCATCTAAAGCTGGATGCTTTACAGGGACACCTTTGCTCTATTAGCTGGTGATGGTTGTTAAAAAATATACATATAAAATCTTAAATATACTTGGAAAACATTTTGGCACTCTTCAAGCCCACTCGAAATAGATTTCAAATCAGCTTCAAGGAAGTCCATACTGTACATATTAAGAGGCTGCGTTAGTAATGCAATCAATGCAGAAGTCTTTTTTAGATGATATGTCCATCCCGGTATCCTCTTAGAAGAACTGCTTGCTGCTGGTGATGGTCCTATCTGTTGACTAGATCTGAGCCCTGTGTGGAGCAAACAACATAGTGAGGTGTGTTGTTGTCCGTCACTTGGGAGCTCGGGGTGTTGCCGTTAGTCGGGCTACACGCGGGACTGCAGGTAGGATTACAGGCGGTTGTGAGACTGCGTAGGTACTCTGCATGGACAGGCTTGTGGCTCTGCAGCACCCTGATTGCTTCGTCAACTTTGAACCACTTCCTCTTCCTCCCTGTGAAAACATTCAAGGAAGGACAAGGGCAAGTTGTCAGCATATGGATTACACTGGTAAACAGGTAGAGGTTTGGTGTTGTGCTAAATGACACTTTATCAACAACCAAGGATTATACTGAACACGATGGCCGTAGTTGGGATCGAACCTGTGGTCTTGTGGTTTTGAGTCTGTCAGAGTGTCAGTTTTGGAAAGTTACAAAAATTGTCTGATGTTTTTTGAACTCCGACGTTGGAAAGGTGTGGGAGGAGGGATTTCAGAAGCTCTTCGACGATCCAACAAGCACTTTGTTTTAAACATAGTAACCCTGTGAACTTGGCCTCTATCATGCTGATGAATACAGTGTATAATGATAATACGCAGATAACAATAATCTGTACTGCCATCATTTTCATTTTTCCTTTCAGTGTTGTTAATTAGCTTTAGTGTTAAAGCTCGACTAAGATAAGATACGCAAGGAACCAGAAATAAAGCATTTATTATGGTCATATCATGTTACCTTATACAGACAAACTTACACAGCCTTACTAGATATGTTAAGTTTAGTTTAGTTTATTTGCACATATATTTAAGACAATAAGAATATCGAAAATAAGTTTAAGCATTGTGCAGGAGCGGTTGGAAGCCAAAAATGGTTTATGAAAATACCTTTCCTATATAGGCTAAATATCAAGTCATACTTAAAAGAGAAAAACAAAAATAAAAACATAGATTGCATAATTCATCAAGTTTCCAGACTAAGCACTAATACAAAACTGATAGGAATGTAGTGAAGTTCATGTTAGGGCTGCATGATATGGTAAAAAAATCATATTGCGATTATTTTGACAGATATAATGACTGTGATGCGATTCACGATTAGTGGGAATGATCATTTTTGCATCGCAATTTTCATTTTCTCTGAAAAAAATATTAAAATCAAGTTGATGTGACATTTGTTGAGGTCTGTACCGAACAAACATGTTTTCTTACATCTGGAGAACAAGATTTGTAGGCCAGGGCATCTCCTGCGTTGCAGTACTTCACTATAATGCTGTTTTGTCACATTTTACCTTTTTCAAAAAAATCGCAGCTTCTGTGATTTGGATATTGCACTTGGCCATATTGTGATTTCGATAATATTTCGATTAATTGTGCAGCCCTAGTTCATGTTTGCAAGTTGAGATGCATTACAAAAAAGTCTCAAGTTGAGTTAGCCATCAATTTGTGGTTGATGAATTGCTGTTTGAATATTTCTTTGAAATCAATGTGGTCGTTTTTGATTTGTTGTTCAAGTTTGCGATTTCCTTGTAAACCCTTGCGCCTCAGCATGGCGCCCTTCCACACCACCAATTTTTTCTTCTGTATTGAGTTCTTCTTGTTTGTCCTCCAGCATTTTTGGGGTCTTTCTCCTTTTCTGTCTGTTACACCCACTCATCCCTCATTCAGCCTAGCATAGAATTTGATTTGTTTATTTGGGTTTGTTTATTTGAGTTTTTTTAGAAGCAGAAGCTTGGTCTTGTGTTGCCATCCCTTATGACTCTTAACTGGAAGTCATTTTAATGAAACCAATAGATAACCAAGATGAAACTGCCACTGCACTGCAGCCAATGGCATTCTTCACTAAAGCTCTTTAGCAGTGTTACTGTATGCCTGACTGAGCGGTGAGTAAGATTGCTCAACAGGCAAAATGACCTTAAATTGCTAAACCACAATATTATACAACACGCTCAAGAATAAACTGTTCAGCACATGTTGCAGCACTAAGATCAGAGTGGAAATGGACATTCCTGACCTACTTCAGTTTGTGTTTATGAAGCCCTCATGTCACCAAACCTTCCTTAAAAAAGCACCTTCCACAAGAACGATCTGTCTAGTAAACTGTCGGCTGGGAGGTATTTATACTTTGCTTCAAACCCATCATGGTGTGAGAGGAGGGGGGATTCAACCACTTTATATTGAAACCCTGAAGTACACCACCGCTGGCCTTTCGGCAGAGGGGGAGAGTAAATTAGACCAGTAGTGTCGAGCTCTTTCCGCTCAGTCACAGTCCTCATGCAGGGCAAGAGAGGACAAGTAAGGAGGGGGCTGTGGTGAATGATGATAACTGGAAAACAACTGGGCACAGCAAACATTCCTCTCCCTTGTGAACAGGCTGAACTCTATTCCTGTGGGTGAAGGGAGTAAATTATCCCGACCACTTTTTTTCACGTTTTTAGTTACTAAGTCCCCAGAGAAGCATTAGAATTAAAATACTGAAGACATTCAAAACAAATAGTGATCACATGCCTATACATACTCCACATTACCGGCAACATTAGAAATTTTACAGTAATAGGGCCAAATATAAGCAATGGGGGAAAGAATATACATGTTAGGGCTGCAACTAATGATTATTTCCATTATCTCTACCCTGACTCGACCTTCTGACCTGTGATCTACAAATGACTTTTTTACCGTCAAAAAGACAACAAAATCAATTGAAGTTGTTTACAAAGTTATAATAACTTCTGTATGTCATTATAATTGCCCTAAAACCTTTAAAAAAAAAGGTACTCTGTAGAGTTTCTTTTCTTTTTAACCACTCGTAGCACTATGGAGCAGTGTTTTTGTGGGTCCCCAGTAGGTCCCCAATTTGTTTGTATCATGTACAGCCAGAGGACACACAAAGCACAAGCATACGGGTGACGCAATTTCTGTTATTCCACTATTAAACAGTTGGTGGCTGTAACATGCAAAGAAGCATCGCAGTGAACCAAGGACAACAACAAAGGCAAGGAAGAGGAAGACTCCAAGCTGGCAAACATTTCACAATTTATAATATTAAAAAATTGGCTTTGCAAGTGTTTTATGAGGAAAGAAATACATTCATCACATATGACGGTGTAGTCCCTCATTCGTCCAGGAGTGTTCTATCATAGAAAAGGTTTCAGTGGTTTCAGTGGTCATCTGGACACTGTTTTCAGAATCAAGACGTTTCGGCTCGAAACGACTGAAACCTTTTCTACCATTCAACACATATGTTAGAGCTCAAGAGTATACACAATGCATTTTGATGAGAAAGAAGAAGAGAAGAAAGAAGAAGAAATTGTTTGTGTACAAGAAAGCTTCACAGGGCACCTTTAATTTACCTCTATGCAGTAGGCTGAGGAGCCCTAATTAGCACAATTTATGTGAAAACTATCGGTAATATGATGACAAAGTGAGACTTAAATGTAGAGGCATACCAATGTTGACAGAGTCCTCCCAGTCCTCCAGTGTCTCCGTCACTATGAGGGTAAATACGTACGTCCTGTGCTTTCTGTCCTGATTGTGCTGCAAAAGTTTAGATGAAGACACTACTTTATATCACTGCGATAAACTGTGGCAATGCAATGCATTCAAAGCTTTCATATACAGTAAAGACATGATGTAAAGACATGATGTTAACTGAGATTAACTGTACTGTTTCTTTATAGACACTACATGAACAAAATAACTTAACGCTGGCTGACTCTGAGGACTGGCACACAGACATGAGGCATGCCTACACTGGCATCCAAGGCATGATAGTAGGGTTACCAGCTAAGATTTTAAACAGCGTTATATAATGTATTATATGCAGCGTGAGAATTAATTCCATTTTTTTAATGACAAACTTACCTCAAAAATCCCGAGTAGTCTGCCAAGCATTCCCTTCACACCAGCCTGCACACACAAGAAGAAAACTAATCAAGAGTCATTCAATACATTTACATTTGAGTGACCACAGAGTGTTCTATATCACCAGTACTGAACATTACGTATTACTTGCTAAGTAGATTTCACCTTAGTTCATAGGGACTGATAAATTTGTTCTTCTGACACTAACAAAGCTGAATGAAAACACTCACTGTGCGATATTTTCATACGGCAGCACCACAGCAAGAATGCGTGACCTGGTATAAGGAACAGCTTGTCTTTGTTCTAAAGTGTACACATATTCTCTGTTGAACATTTGTCTCATTTAGGTCAGGAAACCCTTTGGCTTGGTACCATCCTAGCATCGCCACATGCCTGTGAGGCAGCCTAGCAGAGATGACCAGGTAGACCTAAACATAGTCTGAGTGACAGGATGATGACACAGCGGGGTTTAACACAAGTACAGTGCACGAGTAGAGTTCCATTTCTGCTTATGCACAGTTTGTGACAAATTTACTCTTTAGAAGATCGTGGCCACGGAAGTTAGCTGTGGAAATGTCATCAGCTCAAATGTATCCTAGAGCAGAAGTTTCCAACCCGGGAGTCAGGACCCCCATAAGAAGTTCTAAAATGAATGGGGTCGCGAGATGATTAGTGGGTTAGAAAATAAGACAAAATAATCAGCTTTATAAAATTATGTGTAACTTTCAGACATCTTTGCTTTTTCTTGTGAAATACTGGCTAGTTTAACCTCTTCAGGTTGTTAAAATATATTCCAAGTCACTCTTCAGTTTAATTAGTCACAAACTTATAGACAAACTACACCCTGAGATGAGGGGTCACAAGTAGAGAGTGCTTTGAAGAGAGTGCCTTGATCCCAACCTTTTTTCCTCACAACCAACAAAAGATTAGGAACCACTATATTAGTGTCATAGTGAAGCTAGGCAGCTTGTGGAGCATGCTCCAAGTCAGCAGATACTGATGGCATGTATAATCAGCTTTTTGCAAAAAAACATTGGCTGGCTGGGAGACTCAGAGGCATTCCAGGGGCATGTTTCAGACATGGCCTCTCATTTCAGAACCGCCAGGATCTGTTAGGATGTCTAGGACCCCACAACAATTGTTGTGTCCCAATACCATACTATTATACTTATCTTTATAGAATATTGTTTTTGCAGTAAATATACAAGAAATCAACATACTTTAAATGTAACAAATAGAAAGCAAAATATCTTACTAAAGATTTCTTTGCATGTTTTCCAAGATCTTTCTGGAGCACTTTAACCACAATTACCAATCTTGTTTTAATTTTGTGCAGTTGCAAGCAACTCCTCAATTTCCTTTGTGCAAGGCATTGTGATAATATATTTATGTGATAAAGTATTTTTCAGTATGCTTGCTGTCTTTTGACTTTTGAGCATACTGTAATTTTGTCACTTTTCTAGTGTGAACACATTACATACTGAAAACCTGCTTAGATTTAGTATGTAGTATAGAATTTGGACACAGCTATTGTCTACAATAAGGGATAACAAATATTTTTGTCAAAATATTATCTTTGATTGCTGTAGTGATTATACAAAAAAGATATAACAATTACATTTGAAAATAGCCTGATAGGACAGACAAATCTCATATTTGCACAAATGAAAACTAACACATGGAACCGTGGGGTCGATGTGTTGAACTTGACAGAAGGGTATTAAACATGACGTTTCGAATCGTTGGCTTGCCACAGTAGTTGGTTTGCAGCTCATCCATATTCAGGCACATGTCTGGTCTGGGAGGCACAGGATGTGGGTAACTGGAAACCCTTCCCAAATGTTACTGCCATACCTCAAAGCTGTCACTACACTACTATCCAAGGCAGAAGCTCACATCTCACTCCATGCCAAACACTCTGGCCAACTACCAGCAGCCCCCTTTACTAAACCACAGAACAATTAACTGGTCATTTATGCAACACTGCCAAATATTTCTATCCCTCATCTGGATCTGGCTCGTACAACAGTGGGAGCATTTCACAGTGTGAACAGTGACGACACTAACTGCCAAGAATTGCTGCTTATGATAACGATCATTTGTGTCTGTGCCTCTAGCCAATCAAAACTAATAGACTAGATGACTTATTAAGGTGACACAGTGCAGTTTTTGCTTGTGTTATGTAAGGTTATAGGGTTTGCAGGTTGTAATTGCATTATAAATCACAGTGTATTCTTGACCTGCTTTATTTTTTTCACTATCATTATCATCATGTGGTAATGCAGGCCTGAATCTGGGTTTTAAACCTCTGTTATTGATGCTTTCGCAATCTTGTGGGAAATTCCAACAACCGAGTCTTGGGGAGCTGACTTCTACACCAGAGACCTTTTGAACGCATGAAATTACCTAGTTCACAATGTCCTTTTCACAATGTCCATGTTTGCTTATTGTTTATCTTCCACTTTCATTGTATGACAACAGAGCTTGTGAAAGCAATACTGCTGAAAAGTTGACTCTCAAAACTCACATGTTGGAAATTCCCAGAACCAGTTGGGCTCACCAGCAATGAAGTCCTATTTTCACCTGCATTATGGTGCACTTTGACCCCCTTCAAATAATAAATAAAGCTATGAAAAATTAGCAATCTCCAGAAAATTCCAAGTCTCTGAAAGCTGATTTTTCATATTGTACTAGCACAAACTTGTCTCCCTCTGAGGTACAAAATCATCTAAATACATACAGTATGCTTTGGAGAATGGTCAGCAGTAATGTCAAGTGTATGCAATCTGTAGTTTAACATGCAAAAACACCACTATGGACATTTGGTGGTTTTACTGCTTTAAAGCAGTGGCAACTACAAAATATAGAAGAACAGTTACATGATGTATAACTCTGTATTTTTTCAAGGGATGAGCTCACCTCTTCGTACACCTCCCTGACGGCGGCCCCACAGGGCTCCTCTTTAGGCTCCATTCCTCCTCCTGGCACAATCCATTGGTCTGGATGTCGACTGCTGCTCACCAGTAGCACCTGCCAAGGAGAAAGGCCTTCGTCAGGTCTCTGCTGCTGAATTCGGGGTGCTAAAAACACGCCAACGGCATGCCCAGGTTTAGAGTTTGCCACCACTGTAGGTGTCTGGTGGCGGCTAAGTGTGGAACTATTCATTCAGCAGGATGCGAATCAAACATCTCACATGTCATGCCAGCCATTCACTTAATTTCCTTAATGCAATATGAGCATGGTGTGGATTAGACTGCTGAGCAGATCACACCCTTTGCCACATAATTAAAATAAGACAGACAGAGAGTAACCAGTGTGTTTTTTCATATAACATTCAAACGTTGTTGTTAGATATTGATACACATGAAAAACAAATACAACCACCTTTACATTTACTATTACTGTGGGTATGAAGCAACATTATATTTGACATATCATTTTCCCAACACTACAACCTAACTCACTTTTCTAGCCTGAGATATGACCACAGGGGGATGCAATAAAAGTAACACCTGTAAGGAATACCTCACATTTTAGGTAGACTATATAATATAATGCGAAACAATAAAATTATACCATGAACAACAACAACCTCAAAATTGAACAGTTTAAAATTACAAATAAAAAACCTCTCTGAAAAACAGTCCCACAAGTAACATTACAGTGCCATCATTTGCTTAACAAATAATAAACAAATTATAGTTTAAAAAAAACAATAAAACATTAAAACTTGAAGAGCTATAAAACAAGACAAAAAAGATGACAAATAGCAATCTAATCTGAATTAATCAAACTAGAGCCACACACTATGTTGAACTGACCTCAAACACATGCAGTTTGGTCGCACCTCTGGAGATGCAGTCATTTGACCTTAAACCCTATCTGGCATCACACTGACCCACATTAATTTCACGTGTGAATGCTTCTTGAATTGTGCCAGACACATGCAGCCACTACACTCTCTTGACAGCAAAGACTGGTTAAAAGCCAGCACCCAAAATCAGCTATTTGCATACTATACATTACAGGCAAATACAACTGTCCCAGCAGAGGTTTCCCAACGTTAAGATGTGTCTGCATTCCTGCTGAGACCTGATAGTGGAAGCATGGCAGATTTGTGAAGAGCACTAATGAAACCATCTTCACTGCCGTCAAAGCTGATCTCAGTTGCACAGAAATGACTGTGATGAGTGAAACTTCATGCTGTTTGACCCTTGACTGTAACTCGTTCTGTAACCGGGTAAAGAGTAAGGTAAAACCCACAAGAAATCTCAGGACTCAGACAGAGCTTCATTCAAACATTATTTTGACGGTCTCACTGTTAACTGAGCTAATTCAGTCATCAACCTCATCATGAATTACCACACTATAAAACTACACAAAGAGCTCTTGTTTACCTGTTTACATGCTTTGGATCACTGATACAAATACATAAAAGCATGTGGGTGTGACAAAACTCTGTCTCTGTTCTTGAATTTATAAACTCTGTGGAGACCATATGACTTGTTCTTAACACCGGCAACTCTAACACTAAAATACAGTGCTAATAAAAAAGTATTCACCCCCTTGGAAGTTTTCATATTTTGTTTCATGTCTTACAGAACTGAGTTAAAGTAGATTTTAGTGGGCTTTTTTGACACCCTGTAATGTTAAAGCAGATATCTAAAAAGTGATCTAAATTACTTAGAAATACAGGCACTGTACTAATTCATTTAATGTCCAACAGGAATATTACACTGTATGTAACGTAAATGTGGTGTAAAGAGTTTGCTGCGTGATGAGTGATGATGAGGTGGCAAATTAATAGCCATAAGGATGAGAGCAATGGTGAGTCTCATTTGGATCTCTGCCCCATAAACTATCTGTGCAGGGCCCTGGGGGCTGTAGAAACACTGGTAGCTGTCTCACAGACACAAATGCACACAACACACACATGCATGCGCAATTTCACACAAATGCCATGTGAAACACGTAGGCACTCAAAAACCACTGGATCAGCAGTTGTCATTCTGTATGAAAACAAAGGAGCTTAGCAGAGGAGGTTAATGACCCCAACAGGCTTCACACACCTCAGTGAGAGATCAGAGTGAGGAAACGCTTTGAGCGAATGAGGTATCATGAGGCAAGAAGTAAAAACAAAACACAAATAGAGGTCCTATTTCTTTCAGATCCTTAATAATAATAATAATAATAATAATAATAATAATAATAATGTTGTTTTCCCTTGTATTGAAAGGTGAAAATGAAATGAACAGATTACATTATTTTTCTGAGTACAAACAACGTGATGTCATCCTGTCTAGTATTTTTCTGCAGACCTGTTCCTGTCCTCCTGGACTCCAGCTGACATGTTGAGGAAGTGACAGTAAACCAGGCATGCAGACTGGAAGGATGGTTTACCACATAAAGTGTGACACATGTAATCAAAGCAAAGACAGTAAGAATGACAAGCTCAGTATGCCATGTGATGTGAGATTTCATCAGCCTCCAGTGCAATCAACAATAATCAAAGAGACTTTTAGCATATGTCAGCACTGTGCGCCAGACGAACAGAGCATGATGAAAAGCGAGACAGAGAGAGAGAGAGAGAGAGAGAGAGAGAGAGAGAGAGAGAGAGAGAGAGAGAGAGAGAGAGATGGGGTAGAGGAGAGGGTGGGAGCACGAGGAGCAGGAAAGCAAATCTGTCAGAGGCCAGCAAGTGCCTGCACCTTGTTTCTATAAATTGCAGCTGATAGGTCACTTGGTGTTTAGCACACAGTGTAACACTCAACCCCCTAACCAGGCCCCTACGACCCCACTCCCCTTATCACATGTGGTCCTGAGATGGGTCACCGTCACTAGGCAGACAGGTTGCCCACCTGCCCCCAGTGAATAACTTCTTCCATATTAACTCAGTCTTAATAATTACCCCAACTAAAAATCCCCTTAATTTCAGCAGCATCAAATGAAAATAACATATGTTCTGGAAAAAGCCTGCACTCTTTTCATGCTAATTTTAAGAGTTTACATTAGCTTCAGAATGAATCTAATGGGAGACACATTCAAACCTGGTCATTTGTAATGTCAGTGTCAATATTCTGTATATCCCTATTTGAAATTTTCTAAAGTTCCTCATTAGCCACATTACCCTGTTAGGTGGCATGATGCATTTAATATTAGTATTTACGGTAACGTATCACATTTGATATTAAACTATAGAAACCTACTTTAATTTAAAAGTTAAGCATTTTTGAGTGGGTGTGGGACAAGCCCTGCCTAGGCTTATTTTTCTTTATAATGTAGAATTAAATACAGATTAAACATTAATTAATGAGACAAATGTTGAAGCACTCCCTTGCAATCATGCTGCAGTTTAGAGCAAGCAAAAACATTGCACATGGGATATTGTAAGAAATGCAGCAGCAACAGAGTGCAGGATTTGCACAGTGCCTCAGCAAAGGATTAGTGATCACAATGACATGTGTTGATATGGAAATTACCCTGTATAATAACCACATCAGCTGATGCCAGTGTAAGATAGAAAACAAACACCACCTATGTGAGTGAATGTAGATGCAAGATTTTATAATGACAGATGGTATTAACATAATAAGTGGCACTAATGTTTATAATCACATGCAATATTACACCTATGAAATCTGCAGTTGAAGAAATCAAATAGATTCTTGAGTGTGCAGGACTGTCTACTGATAATACTTCAGCCAGCACAGTTTGCACTGCCAGGACACAATGAGGATGCCTTGTCTTTATGAATTATGAGTTATCTGGATTTCCTCCTGGACAGGAAATGAAAATGATGGTCTCCTGCTGAGTGCTGGTTACAGTGGGTGCCAGCTTGTAAGACCGCCTGTTGTTTTAATAGGTAAAGTAGTTGGCCCTTCAGCCAAGTTATGTTCACCTCTGCCCCACACCTCAATTAAAGGCAGACGCGTGAACGCGCTCTCTCTCTCTCTCTCTCACACACACACACACACACACAATATTATAATGCAACTCAAGGTGTGTGAACATACAAAGCAGCGTAGCCTACTGTATGATAGTCAGCCAGAGTTCAGGAGTTAGCTAAATTGGGACTTTGCCAAGCCTGTTAGTAAATGCTCTCTCTCTTGACGACCATTGCAAACAGGTTTAACAGCCGTCGACGGACACATTTTACCTCGTCCTCTTTTTCGTTTTTGAAACACAAACACGCCGCTCTTCTCTTGAACCCTTCGCCGTCGTACGTCCTGGTCTGGTTGGGCTTAAACTTCATCATTTATGTTGCCAATCGTCGAGTGCCAGGAAACGTCAAGAAGTATTGGGAAAAGCGAAAATCTAGATTCAACCAGACGCTGAACAAAGTAGCTTCGGCTGTCCGAGAGAGTGGGACGGCAGGAGCAGAGTATCCCCCGAAATCGTCCCAATTTAACCTTCTTTAGATAGTCCCAGTGACAAAGTGTAAACTCGGTTCATTCATTCCTGGGCAATGTCAGACTGCGTCTGGTCGTATATTGTACCGACCATGGCGGTTAAGTGCCGTTGTCAACACGCATGATTCAACAAACTCGCTCACATCTGTGGTCGGTGAGCAGCTAGCAGCTGACCTGAGAGCTGCGCAACAAGCTGACTGTCAGCTTCCCAGGTTACAGAGAGTTTCGTGTTCATCATTAACAACGATTAATAAGCCAAACATGGATCAAGTTCTCCGCACAGCCCGCAGCTCCGCGTGGCAGTGTTTTTCAGCGCGGTTGCCTAGTAATCATCAAAAACGTCGCGTGCGTGGAGGCTTTCCCGGAATTACTAATGCTGCTTTCAAGTGCCGCTCTTGAGATCTTCAGCCCTAAACTAAGGGGCTTTGAAGATATTTCGTTTGCCTTTTCGTGTGGGATACTAACAAAGCAGGCCATTTTAAACTAGATTTGTGGATTTTATTATCAGTTTACCAAACAAACATACATGCCCTCCACCATCCCATAGTTATAACATCATATATAGATTAGTCCTCCCATTTTCTCCCCTCTTACATATATCGAAATAAAATTATTTTCAAAGGTGGAATAGTAGGGGGTCAACAAATTCCACATTGACATCTACAGAAACAAAAACAAATACACCCCAAACAGATAAATAAATAACCCCTACCTTTCACCCATTTGCAGCACATTTGTATTACATTTATATTTATATCAGAAATTACATTGTAGGCTACTGATAGTTGAATAGAAGTGGAATGAATTAAATAAATAAGCTCATACTTGTAGTAGGTGGTTTAAGCAATTTATTGGCCATCAGCTGTTGCTGGATAACCCACCAAGTAGCCTATGAGCTGCTGCCTAAACTCATATCTCGGCAACCAAGGTACATGTGAGTCGCATTTGGATTCTCATGATTACCCCAACTTCCCACAGTAACTGAAGGAAGCATAAGGCCGTTCCCTGCTGTTTTAAAGTCAAATAAACAAAACAACGCAAGCCTGAAATCCTGTCCAGTTCAGTGCAGCAGTCTGGTGGTAAAACTCACTGGTTATTTACATCAGTATGCTGCTTGTAGTGAGGTAGTGAAGCCTGTATGCAAAGTTACAAAGCTCAGGGCTTCCCTCTAGTGGATGTGGACTGTCTTTAAACCACAGGATGTGTTCAAAGGTGAAAATGTTTAGTAGTGTTTAAAAATGACAATGCCAGTGTGTTTGGCTGTGTGTTCTTCATGGTAGACTATTTCCAAAATGTAGGACATGGACATTCATAACTATAGGACACTGATATTTGGCAGCAGAACAAGAAAGTGTTTTTTAAAAAGGGGAAAGTCTTGATTATTATGAACTCATGACTGATCCTGACTGACATCCAAAGCATCACTATGCTCACAAGAGGATTAAATGGTTTGTGAAAAGTCAAGGACCATACCATGCTCTGCAAAGATAATTACTAAAATGTCAGGGGCATGGGAGCATGCAGGCTTCAATTTTGCAGGCCAGTGGGACAACCCTGAAGACCCCTTTGAACTTTTAACTTCATCTGACTGAACCAGACCCATGTGGTTGGAGAGGACACACAGCTCTTTATTCTGTTAACTGTGCAAAGGTTTTAAGCACCAAGTTAAGAGAACAGCATGAATTTGGTTTGATTTGCATCAAGCGCCAAGTTAATAAGAGTATCTTTCAGTGCATTAAGGGAGAGTTGTAATTTCTTGATGGTTTGAATCAACAACACAGTATATAATAGTATCATCTGTATAAGGATGTGTCCACATACTGTCTAAATGAGCCAGAGCCCACAAAGGAGCACATACCTCTAGTACCCAGCAAGAATTCAGACTGGGCCATCTCAACCCTCACACACTGATGAAATAAGACGGTGTAGTCCCTCATTCGTCCAGGAGTGTTCTATCGTAGAAAAGGTTTCAGTCGTAAAGAATCTTAATAGTTATAATTACCAAAGGTGTGGTAATAAAAAATAAAAAAACTACTACTTTAACTTGTTTAATGTAAAGTAGGAACATTGATTGGTAAATACAAACTTAACAAGAACGCACAGTTCACACAATAAGCAGCATGTTGTTGTGAATAGAATTAGCTAGTTTATTAATTAATAGTAGTTATCAATTGTAATTCATTTGTCATTTCATTTTTTATAACCATACATGTACACAGTCTAGAATAAATGTACCTAAAATGAAAGATTCTTTGGTGAAGTTACAGCCTCTCAGTGGTTGAAAATAACTAAGTGCATTTAGTCAAGTACTGTACTTGATTATATTTTTGAGGTTCTTGTACTTTATTTGAGTATTTTGATTTTTTGCTACTTTATACTCCTATTTCACAATATTTCTGATGTAAATATTGTACTTTTTTGTCCACTACATTTATTTAACAACTATAGTTAGGTATAATTTTATACAAAACACGTGACTTATTGTGGCTGATTAGACCTCAAGTTGAAGTTGAGCTACGATGGGAATTATGTGAGGTACTAACGATGTAACCTGTCCAGTCTGCACACACCCACACAGTCCTGAGAAAAGGTCTAATCAGGCAAAATAAGTGACCCCTGTGGGAGCAGCTCATGGGTGTAGAGCTTCTTTAAAATACCCAACAGTTTCTTATATACTATAAACTGGCTCCACCTCGAGCAGCTACATCAAAATGCTGCTTACATTTGATTGCATCAGTAATAATAATCTGCTAATGTAATTTACAGTATACTGTTTAATAAACTGAAAGGGGCAATTCTGCATAATAAATACTTTATGTGGTAGTTTATTTGCTGATAATACCTCTGTATGTGTATCTGTAGTAAATTTCAGAGGACTTGTAACAGAGTACTTTTACATCACCAGCTATCCCTATAGAAATTACACAACATACATCAACAGCAATATTTGCCACACTTGTCATACGTGTCCCATCAAGAATTACACTCAGGCAGCTATTTATTAATCAACTGATTTTATTTACAGAACATAAAAGTATGCAGGTGGACTGTTTCATAGCATTCTGAGAGCAGGAAAACATTTCCTCCCCAGATTAATAGAAAGAATAAATTTACAAACAGTGAATTGAATACAGACTTTTCAGCCAAAGACCAACGACAGTTGAGAGTCAAAGCCTTCATTGATTTTTTGGAGTTTGATCCCGTAACAACTCGGCATCTCCTCTCATACAGATCAGTCCCCCAGCACCCCAACCCCCACTCACATCATCACCAACAGACAGCTCAAATGTAACCACTGCTTTGTGAAATAAATGCCATTGGAAGAAGTAAACCACTGAGTTTTGTAGCAATTAGACTGTGAAGACTTACGGGGGAAAAGCGGTGTAGTTTGGCAATCGTGAGAAAGATTCACATATAAAAGACTGGATATGGTAATAAAACATATGTGCTAAAACTAAGGAAAGGTGCACAATGTCCACCCTTCCCTCCACACTCTCCCACACCATCCACAAGCCTACAGTTTACACTGAGAGAGGTTGAAAAAGTAAATGTGACAGTGGCAGGCTCAGTTTGGTTTTCAGTCATATTATTTTGCAGCCAGATGTGACTTAAAGAAAAAGTAGGGCTACGATTGTTTGTCCTGCTAGGCCATCTACATAAGACAAAACTCTGGTCTGCCTCCAGGTGACTGTCTACATACAGTGGGCTAGTAGTAGTTAGCTGTATTTAATAAACAAACAGCGACACGATAAAACTAAAGTTAAAAGAAATTAAGTTTACACTACGGACCACATCTAGCCAGTCTCTCCGCCACCCCACAAATGTGGGACATAGGACACTCTTTTCCTTCCTAAACGTGCTTGTTTTTAAGCAGCAGTTGGATTTAGTCTTCCAAAATCAATGGACATAGAAAGCCACATGAGTAGAAGACCTTTGCCCATGCATTTGAACAGTAGTGAGTTAGGACAAAGACAAGTCATTTCATTAATGTGCATTTAAATTACCAGTTGTCAGCAGTTGTTTTTTCCTTTACAATATATTCACGTTTATTATAGAATATATATATATATATATATATATATATATATATATATATATATATATATATATATATATATATATATATATATATATATATATATATATATGTATGTATATATGTATGTATATATTTAAGACTGTGTCCTTTAAATGCAAATGAAGTTGGAAGAGGTCTTGGCAGAACGTGAGGAGTTGTGTTCACACTTGACATCCACTTGTTAGGCTGTGCTACACTTCATTTTTGTTTCCGGCATAAAGCCTGGTCCATGACTTGGCTGTAAAATAAAAATAAAAACAGAATATTAACATAAATCAGTGAGGGCAAGGAAAAACAAAAGGACAAAAATAAGACATTAAAAAAGTCAATGTGATCATGAATTAAGCAAATTAATGTATTTATCAACATATTACAGTATATATACAGTATGTTGATTTAAAAAAGAATAAATGGTTTGAGTATAGTTCTTTCTTTCTTATCTTATAGTTTTAGGTCTATATAGATTTTGTGTTCAGTAAACAGTACTGGAATATTGTAGCGTCATCTCATTTCAGTAACTGAGATATACAGTATGTACAATAAGGATATGGTATAAATAATTCTAGTTCAAGATAGTTGAAAAAAGTAATACAGTAACAAACACAAAAATCTGCCTCAAAATCCAAGGTATTTTGTTTTTTTGTATGTATGTGTGTATTTAGGCTGGATATCCCTTTAATCCAAATGACGCACTAGGTACGAGCTGCATGGAAATGTGTAATAAACCCTCTGTTGAAGCCAGCCAGGTCATAGCTCTCACCTGTTTCTATAGCTTCAGCTTCATTGGACTTCCACTTCTCTGCAACATCATTTGCTAGGGGATCATCAGGGTTGGGGGCACTTAGTAACGCCTGGATTGATAGCAGCACTGTACGAATTTGCAGAGCCGGCGACCATTTATCTGCAAAAATGACAAACAGAGGGATTAATAAGACTAAAATAGAGACCAAGAAAAGCAGAGAGACAATGCGTCTGACATTGAAAAGAGAGAGAAAAAGAGTAAAGAAGAAAGCGCGAAAATAGTGCATCTGTTTGAAGCTGCAGGGGCAGTGAAGAGACAGTGGTGATATGCAGAAGTAGTGGCACAAAGCTCCAGTTAGGGGTCACAAGTGTAACGTAAGAGGCCCTTGATCTTTTGAGCAAGATGAAATTGGCAAATCCCTCACTTCAATCACAGGCCAAACATCACAAGACACAATACATACAGGCTCTCTCCTACAGTAACAGGCCTGACTCAACAGACCAAAGAGAGAACAGATGCAAAGCTGCTTGGGAAAAGACACATTTTCTGTCAATTGAAAACATGTCCTTTTAAAAAGGTAAAGCACAATGAATACCACATATAGCTGGGCAAGCATAAACTGTGACATTACAGAGTATTGACTTACCTTTCAAAATGTCTAGACATATTCTTCCCAACTTGTCTACATTGGGATGATATATTTTGGTCATGAAACGTACTTTAGGAGCTGCCATGGGATATTCCTCTGGTAAAAACAGTTCAAGTTTAAATGTGCCCCCCTCAAAAGGTGAGTCCTGAGGTCCAGCAATGACCACATGAAAGTAGCGGGCGTTGCCTTCATCTGGATCTGCCTTGATGCCCGGGACAGGCTCTGCAAGTAAACGCTGAGTTTCCTGGTATAGAAAAAGACAGAAAGAAATTAACTATAAGTTGGTGCCAACACATTACAGGCTAATGCCACATAGTGCTTTCACTTTGCACTGCAAAATGCACTGTCACTACCATAAGGCCCCTTTCACAGGGAGATGTGTGTGTTAGGAAAAACGCTTTTGAACTCTATATTTCAGTGGAGGGATGCAACTCGTAGTGTTCGGATATGGCAGGGCAGCGCTGAGGCACACGACTGCACAAGGTGAAAAAACTTGAAATAGTTCGATTTTTTAAGGGGATGCAGCACAGAGCATCTGTCGTACCACACAAGTCCACCAATGAGTTACAAGGGGGCCAGAGAGCAACCAATCTGCATTCCTGTCTACTTTTTCATTGTAGCTGCTTCTTTTGTAAATAACAATTGCATAAAAGGTATGTTTTTATGTGACAAGTACTAGCCATTTTTTTAAGGATAGGTTAGAAAATGTTCTAACTTTCTGCGCATGTCCAAAAACTTTTGCGATAACTGAAAGGAGCAGACTGTCGTCATAATTATATATATACACACTATGATTTTATGCTCATCTCCTTCACTGAATCCATACACTTGAAAACAGTGTAATGCTTTGTAATAAACTATGACATCTACACCTGTGCCAAGCATTACAGTGCACTGGTGGAAACTACACATCACAGTGTTGAACTGAATTTAAAAATATCTGCATCTTATTGGGTGAAACGTCCTCAGGAATTTTTATTTGATATTGGTAAAACTTGTTTATTAAAATGATGAATTTGGAAGATTTATAAAAGCCCTAGCCCACACTTGAGAGCTGCAAAAAAGTTGTTAGTCATTATCATTCTAACTAAGATGGCAGGCAGGAGGTGGACTGTAGTCTGCTTGGCTTTTATGTTTTAACACAGAGGGGAGGGTGGCTTTGACTGCAATAGTGGTTCAATGCTGTGATTCTGAAGACTCTTTGTGCAGTATGTAACGGTCTTTTAGAGGTGACACTGACTCAGCCACCGCACCACTGGAGTCCATTACTTTCATTCCCATCAGCCAATGCAGCAAGGCTTCTCCCAACTCATCGTGACAGCCAAGTGACCAACAGAAACACACACCTTTACTGTGAAAGAGGAGCAGGTATCCAATATATCTTGTGGTATGCATGAGGCAGCATGAGTGACACACCTGAGAGATGCTTTTAATAAGGAATCATTCAAGATCAAGTCAAACTCATTCAAGTCATTATATAAACTGCAGTGCTCTCAACTCTTCACTGTACATTCTGCATTCTCCAAACTGCAATACTGATAATACAATTATCCTGCTATATGAGGTCTTTTGATTATTTTCCTAATCTACAACCCTAGTATCCCCTTGTGCCTGTTTGAAATGCAGCCTTGTGTAATATATGCATCACACCTGACTACAACAGAACAATAAATAAATAACAGAATAGCCAACTATGTATGAAAAAAATTGCATCTAATAAAGCTTGCCAACAGCTTGCACTCTTGTTTTTGACGATCTTTTCCTGAATGCAACTGGGAGTGAGATTCCTGAAATGTTTCAGATAACCCACAGACAAAACCATGCAGTGAAAACACAGACGAGAGAGGGGCTCCCAGTCTCAGTCACACGCTCTGAGGGCTCAAGGGCTCGGCCCGCTAACTACTGTTCCCAGCCCTCCCGCCTTTTCTCACCAATGCTAGTCTGTGGTCTGCTTACTCACCCACCTGTGCAACCTTAGACAGCATTCATGATCCTATAATGCTTTCCTAATAAAACTCAATACAGGCTAAGAACATTTCCTTTAGAAACCAGAAGCTGTAATTCCAGTAAATATGGTTAAAATACATGTAAACAAAAACACTGAATGAATGACAAAATTACAGCTGGGGCACTGTATAGGTTCCGAAAAGAAAAATGAGAAAGTAAGTGGTTTCTGTAAGACTTGAGTATTACCACCAAAGTTAAGCAGGGGTTAAAAACTATAAAGATGAAGAATCAACTAAACAGCAAGCTGAATGTAAATGAGCCTCTTATTAGGTTCACAAATAGAACACTGGCCAGCTTTTCATTAAATTATTAATTAAATTTGTGGCTGCTGGTCAGAAGGTGAAAGCAGTTTCAACACATCACCCTGGTCTCTGGAAACTTAAGGCTTTTGACATTTTATAGAAGTGATCAGAAACCTTCTCAAAACTTTGCTGTCCACTGAAATGTCATGATGACAGAAATAAAATGCAACTAAGGTACTATTTTTGTCACTACTTGAGAACATACATTTTCACTGAATACAATGGCTTTCATGATCGGGAAATTACTCATGACATTAGCCCTTAAGTTCTGTAATGATGGGTTTGCATTTGGGAGGCAGAGGGACTGTCAAGCGACAGTGATAACACTGTAGCATATTCAATAGCATCCTACTGTAAGTATGCTGAGCAAACCCTCTCTGGTTAGATGCTAACATCACTTGCTGATGCTGTCCCATAGTCAGGGGCCGTGCGGCAATGGAAGTGATTTCTGATCACAGTTTAAAATGTCTTATCAGGATACTACTTTGTTAGGTAGCTACTAAGATACGTTTCCGCATTAATGACTAACGTTAAGTTGTGGTACTAACGTTTACCCCCTAGCTAACTTAAGAACTTCATTATATGTAATGTAAAGACAAAACAGTGTAAAAAGAAAAGACTACAAAAGGCAAACATCCCATCTTGAGTTCATGTATGCTTAAATGACAAGTATAATGCTAGCATAATCAGGTTTACAGGCTAGCGTCAGCTTGATAAGTGTTCCTGTTTTTATTATTCAAAGCCAAACAAAGCTATCAAACTAGCCGGGGTTAGCATAGTTAGCCAGCCATTCAATCAGATCAGTAGCTACTATATTTAGAAAAGATAATCCCGGCACACAGCCCATTTATCCGACATCTTTACAAAGAAGTTATGTATTTGTAACCCACCGTGTCTCGGTGTACCTGCGCACAGGAATGAAACGGAAGTTATTTTAGCAAACTAACGTTAGCGTGCTGGATGCTAACGTTAGCACACAAAACCATTAACCGGGCGTACGTTACCAGCAGAGCACAGGGAGTTTAGACTGCTTATGTAGAGTTGTGGCCATGACAGAAAGGTCACACATACTGCTGTTTAACGTTTGAAACAATTACCTTAATGATCCTGCGCGGCAGTCCTGTCATCTTGTCTTAAATGCGGGGTTTTAGCTCTCCGTGCCTCTTCTCTGTCGCTGGCATTGAAAGCTAACACACGTCTTCCGGGTTCTTTGCGTCATGACAGTGGCTGAAGGACGTGACGGTAGCTGATAGAGCAGTAATTCATCTGATGTACAACGGATGTTTAAGACAGATCTTATACAAAAATGTATCAATATCAAGGATAAAAAACGTACCAACAGACACGTCAGATT
This sequence comes from Siniperca chuatsi, assembly GCF_020085105.1. NCBI lineage: Eukaryota > Metazoa > Chordata > Actinopteri > Centrarchiformes > Sinipercidae > Siniperca > Siniperca chuatsi. The sequence goes on along the minus strand of NC_058045.1, from coordinate 16,057,009 downwards.
ACGCTCCATAGCTCTGCACAAACAAGAAATATATTAATGACATTACTGAACTGTTTTTTGTGATATGGGCACAGAAACAATACATTTATTTTCAGAATTTATTTCTGTGAAAAGGTTTTGAACTGATGTGCAGTTGTACATGCATAGCCTACATGGATATATGTGTGTGTGTGTGTGTGTGTGTGTACCCCTGTTCATTTTTCTTTTCTTTTTTTTTTGTTTAGCCTTGATGGTTTTGTATGACTTTATATGAACCAAATAAAGCATTAGAGCACACAAATTACGATGATATCATAGCAGCAATTTTACAACATTAAAGTAGTGGTTACAACCATTTACCACATACATAATTAAACAATTTGAAAAGGAGAGTGAGAAAGTCCATTTGCTTGGTATTCTTAAGGTTATTTTACAGTTTATTGTTTTAAAGCATAATTTGAAAGCAGGACTTTTATGGAGTATTTTTACACTGTGATATTTCTAAATTTAATGAAGATTTTGAATGCTTTTCCTACAATTGGTGAGTTGCCACTTTACCCTCCACAATACTTTGTTTATACCATCTCATCACATCACATCTAAAGAGTGCAGTTTATGCATTACAGCACCCGATCTCATTTATTTTCCACATGCACTTTTCCAGGACCTGTTTATCTACATTGACTGCTTGATTTGGAAATAAAAGTTTCTCTGAAGTTGAAGAGCCTCACTTTGTGTTCCACAGCTGCTCTATCTGTTTTAGTCAAAACAAAGCATGAATTAGACTTAACACTTCCACAGGCCAATAAGGCTTTGCGCTAAAAGCTGCATTTTAACTTTTTTTGCACTGCAGGCTGAATGGGAGCTATAGATTGGAGGGGGTTAAGAGCTCCTCCTCCTGACATATCTGTATGGACAAAAGCATTGTCCCTTTGGGTGGCAGGCCTGTGACATGGGCATTAGCAGTGCAGCAAACTGAAAGGAACTTTATTTTAAAAAGCTAACTAAGAAAAAGAAGTCCAGCATGCATTTTCTGTCCCAACATAGCCCAACAGGTGGGTTTGATATTTCTGTAATTGGTTACTCTTTTGAGCATGAATTCTGTGTGTAGAAAGTGGAATTAGAAATGTATGTATGATCTGTTTTTTAATTTGTCTTGGCAGGAGTATAGTACATTTTACTATAGAGATTGTTGAATTCTGTCATAATCATAGATTCTCTGATCTAGTTCATTGTATTCATGCTTTATTTTACATTACTGTTACACAAACATGAATTATACTCCTTAAGAATACAATATGTTAGACTGTGGATTGTTTTGAAATGTTAAAATCTTATTTTGAAAAGTTTATTTCAACCTGAAGGTGAGAGTATTTGACTCCTTTAAAGCTATTCTTTTGCCAGCTCACTCATTCCTAACACTGACCTTGGCTATTCCACCACAGTTTAGGGCTAAATATCTATCTTTAGTCTTTTGTAAAATATGTATATTACAGGCAACAGGGAAAACAGCCAGGTGTAAAATCTGAGCCTATAATTACTGCTCATGTTTGTTGCCTTACAGGTGCAAAGTTTCCACCTATTTAGTCGTGATCATGGAGGCGCATCAGACCAATCTGAGCTCATGGGATTTTAAATTGATCTATTTCTGTACATGTATGCAAATATTATAAAATATAATAATGTTAAATGTAATAATGTTTTAAGATACTAATTTTCTGAATCTGAATATGTCATGCTCTCTCATGTTTGTAAAGGTAAAATGGCAGAATGTTTTAGGAATGTAAACAAATCAAGTCCCTAAAAAAATATTCAAAAAGCTACAATTTTTATGAAAATATTCTCACAATAATAATAATAATAACTGATTTCCTGCTACTTATCCACACTTCAAAGTAATGTTTCATTTACACTGCAGTGGTATCTTTTAGCATTCTGCCCTGCCCCACCTCAACAACCCTCCAAAATTTTCCATTGTTCAACACACACAGGAACAGATGAACCAGCACCTAATCTAGTCCCTTCTCTCAGTGCACAGAGAGAACAGACAATATCAGCCACATTAGAGTGCTTGATTTGAGTGGCAAGATCTATCTCGACAGGGCTTAGCCAGACTTCCTTATCAACTTGGAGTGTTTTATATAGAGGCATTATGGGTTAAGCTTAGTCTGATACACAAGAAGTGTATAAAAGAAGTGGCTTTTACTTTGATATTGACAGCTAAAATGAAACAATGTCTACTTGTAACCCCTCATAATAGAATATGTGTTGTGAGCAGTTCAGCTAAACAGTGATTTTTGACATTTGGATTTGTTTCATTTGAAGAATTTTACAAGAAACCCCCCCCAAATTATAGAAAAGCCAGAGAGAATAAATATTTTTCTGTAACAGACTAACTCACTAATACTTTCAGTGACTTATGTCTGTCATCTGTAAATGTAATTTCTTTGATTTTCTTTTTTTAGCTCAGTGGAGCACACACTATTACCTGGCATGTGTATTCATCATGACCACCTGCTCAAGACCAGTTTCACCCTTTCATGGCCCCCCAGGGACAACAGGTCTCCGCTCTGCTTTCTCTGCCACACGAACCAACAGCGTAGTGGGAGGCAAGCAGAAGGCAGTGACCTTCAACAGGCTCATGGTCAACACGGGAGGAGATTTCAATCCAGACATTGGTCACTTCCGCTGCCGCATCCCCGGGGCTTACTATTTCTCCTTCTCCGTGGGGAAATTTCCAAAGAAAATGCTCTCTGTGATACTTGTGAAGAATGGAGAGGAGGTGCAGGCTATAGCATTTGACGACTACCGCAAGAAAGGAAGGAAAGTTCAAAGCCAAAGTGTCATGATCAGTTTGAAGGAAATGGACACAGTGTGGCTGCTTTTACAGCCGAGTCCCCAGTATGCTTTGTACAGCAACGCTGGCCCTTACATCACCTTCTCTGGTTACCTTGTCTATCCTGACATCTCCCCAACCAGCTACATCACCAACCACCTGTCCCCACCAGGGCTGTCCTACCCAAACTGCCCCCCTCAGGCTGACCCCTGGGCCAGAGGTCAAACCTCAGAGCAGCCACGGTCTGCCTTCTCTGTGGCACGGACATCCACACTCATAGGTGAGAGTAGCAGGCAGCAGGACAAGCCACCTCTGACCTTTGATGTGGAATATGTCAACATCGGGGGGCATTTCAACAAAACCTCAGGCTTGTTCACCTGCCACTTCCCGGGTGCGTACTTCTTCGCCTTCACTGTGGGGAAACACCCTCGTAAGGCTGTTTCTGTGAAGCTGATGACCGGTAAGGGCGAGGTGCAGGCGATGGTGTTTGATGAGGACACATCGAAGAGACGGGAGATGCAAAGTCAGAGCTTGCTGCTGTCTCTCCGCCGGGGCGACAGTGTGTGGCTGTACAGTCAGCAGGATGAGCGTTATGCTGTCTACAGCAACCAGGGGAGGTACACCACATTTTCTGGCTTCCTGATTTATCTTGAAGCAGAAACACTCACACCTCCCACCACACAGGACAGAACTCACCTCTAAATGTCTTTACCCTTCATGGTGTCCTTTCTAAAACAGTAATAGTAAAAAATCTTGACTCTGTGGTCAGTATAGTGTACGTACATTTACTGCTTTCTTTGTTTGTTTGTTTGCTTTTTGTTTATTTTCTTTACAGTAAATAATATAATTCCAGGGATAACGTTTGTTGCCAAATTATGCCACAAGATGGTGCTATGATACAATTATGGATACTATCCAGCATGCAACATGGTTACTTTTGTCCTAAAAGCACAATTGGCTGTAAGACATCACAAATATAAGAACACATACAAACATAAGAAGTCATACAATTGCATTTTGATTCACAGATACCTTTACTTTTTTAATTCTTTGTGTTTAGAAGTTTTAAAAAGCATTTTCTATATTTAAAAAAGATTATTGCATGGCAAGGAAAATTATGTAAATGATGTATAGTTTATTAACATTTACTTACTGTAAAAATGAGATTTAGAGATACATCATGGTCCTGTGAGTGGTGATAGTCATGTTATGGAGCTTTTATATTGTGGATATATCTGTATCTGTTTTGATGTTTTATGTGCATTTCAGGAAAACAAACAAAATAAATTCAAACACTTCAATGAATTAAAAAGGTCTTTTTCCTTCTAAGTATAATGTTAATGATACTATATGCTGCACTGAGTACAAGGTAGATTCACTGTCAGTTCAGTTCATGTTGTCGGCACTGAAATGCAAAGTGTGGGGTAGCTACTGCAGCTGATGACATCTTCATTACTCTTAATGTATACACAGTTTTCACAATGTGGTAAATGTCTGTTGCTCAAATCCTCACTACAGCTAGTACTACTCCTCCCCCAGGTGGTGGTGTTGCTGCTGCAACTATTAAAGCTTCTGCTACAGTGCCTTTGCTACTACAACTACCACAATTAATAATAACTACAGCAATAATAGCAGTATGCCAGGTATCACTATACATAAAAAGAAGGAAAGAAAGAAGGAGAAAATGGAGGAACCAAACGTTCAAAATTCAAACCAATTCACCACTGTAATGGTATACATTAAAATGGTCAACAGCAATGTTAAATATCCTATAAATTACAAAAAATTGGCTGAAACATGCAAAAACACAGTAATGCTCCTGTAACTGAGGTGCGTTGTTCTGATGCCCCACTGAAATGAAATATTAGCAGAGGGTTAAATGTAGGCATAAATGAGGCATAAAAAGTCCTTGTTTTTGTTAGTTGTTGTTGCAGGTTATATGATAGAACACCATATTTCATCAGGGAAACCCTTTATTTTAATATCATATAAAGTCATTTGAACATATTTCAGTTTAGTTTATTGAGATAAAGTTTCAGAAAGATTAAAGAGGAACAGGAACTTTTCAGGAGTACCAGATGTTATATCTGTACAGTATGTGTACTCCTGAATAGTTGTTTCCTCTGTGCTGACTAACAGGCATGAAAATTAGCATAAGGATGTTCCAACATCAACCTTTTTCCTGTTAATCTTGTCATTTATTGAGGCAGAACATACAACTTTTGCATATTTACAGCACGTACATGTAGCAAGTACTTCGAGTTTTATGAATAAAAAATAAATGAGCCCATTATAAAAGTCAATGTAATTTAAACTTTACACTTCTTATGAGCACCGTCTTTGCTTTGAAGAAGTTCCAGTGTTGTCTGACTAATCACGCTGGGACTTCAAGTTTCATGTGTTACATGATGTACACAGTAAAAAGAAGTCATTTCAAATGTCTCACCAATGAGACAAGTGTCAAGAATCACACAGTAACTAGACATGACAAAGTTGTGAGCCATAAAAACTCAGAATAAACACAAACAATACTCTAAAGCATTCACTGAGTTAATATACGACTAATGCCATCAAGGTCAGGCCACACATACGCACTGTTGTTGAACCATGACTTTTTCTTGCAAGATGAAATGTTCATGTTATCATCCCTGCGTTACCACTCTCTTCACTTCTCCTGGTGTGTCACTGCACATCCCAGATCTCACAGAGCAGTGGGGTAAATTTGTGGTCGTTTGTTCTCCAGGATGTGAGCATCTCTGCGTGGTAGTGGCTGAGTGTTCTCAGCTCCGTCAGGCGGCCCAGGAGACGAGCAAAGTACTGCGGCTCCTGTGGATGCTGCAGGACACACAGCTTCCTCAGCATGTCCAGCATGGTCTCCTGAAGTCTCTCAACAGCCTGTTGATCCTTCACATAAGGCCGATCTGAGAGGAGTAGAGTGAACCGTAATGATAGAAAATAAAAAATTGTAGAAATTATTTTGTAAAAAAAAACAAAAAAACACCTTACGTTTCATTACAAAATACTTCTGGATCATTGAAAGCTGTTTAGTTTTCCTATGTTAGTTTTTCCTATTTATGGATATTGATATTATATACCTCCATTACTGCTGTGCAATATCGTAATAATCTGTGCAATATCTTAATAATCTCAATAAACTACACTTAACTCGACAGTATGTACCACTACTAATTACATTGTATTATTATACTGTATTATCATCATCAACCGGTAAAGCCACTTGGTACCTCACACTTATCTTATACTTATACCCACCTGGTACTTAATTTATTTTCTGACCTGTTTTTTTTATAGTTTTTATAGTGTATTGTATTATATTTTTTGCTAGTACTTTCTCCTGTGTGCACTGACGTAAAGGCGAGCTGCTGTAACAAAGAGTTTCCCTTCGGGGATCAATAAAGTATTTCTGATTCTGATTCTGATACTGGCTCACCTGGTGTCAGGATGGTTATGGTAGTGAGGAGAGCCTGTTCCTCTTGCACCATGTGGAGTTCACCGATGCTTTTGTAAAAGTTGAACATGGGTGTGATGAATTCCTCTGATATACCTGCAGAAGAAGATATATTACATTTTTCTAAAATATTTATGGTGGATGGGCAAAAGCAAGCGCCCCATAAAAACTCTATGATAAGGTAATCTGTTTATTTATATTTACTGGAAATCTCCCTGATACCAAAGTTTAAACTTGGACACTGTAAACTCACTGAAGTGAATGCAGATGATGTTAGTCTGTATAGTGCTGCACCTCATGTGATGAACTAAACTGATGAATGATGGAGCAAATGCTGTGTCTAAGGTGGTGCAAGTAAAAAAAAAACTGTCAAAACACTGCTAAGAACAAGTTTAGTTTATCTGGTAATGCATCTATAGAACATGACAGAAGGAAGATCAGGAAAAGAGTAGAAAGAGCTTGTCTTACATAAGTGTCTGCACTTTGAGCCACTTAATCAACAGTCCTCCCTAATCTGCATTATTGTTCTCTTATATGATCATCCACAACAAAGACAATAAACTCAAGTTTACATAGAAGGAGAGCAGCAAGTCTAGTTCTCAATGTAGGACGTTTTCTGGTGGTATTTTTCTTGAAAACAGGGTACATTTCTGACTAATTTTCGGACCATTTCTGCGCACTAATCATTCAAACATATGTATGTTTATAAGTTTTTCCTCAGTTGTTTACATGGTAACAGTGGAACCTGAGATGCAATCATCATCTGACATTCAACAGTTAATGTAATCAATAAAAAAACTCTGCAGTTTTACAGTTTTTCACATTTGACACTTTAATGCTAAAATCACATGTGTTCAGATTCAAAGGGCTGTCATGCAAAATAAATACTACTACAATTAACAGTGGGCCACGCTGATTACTCCAAGGTTTAAACACTAACTGTAAAACTCTTCAAATAGAAATCAGAGCCTAAAAGCTGTGCTGTCCTTTACTGTATTGAGGTGAGTGTCATGGATGAACTGGAGAAGAAGAGGGGAGAGGAGGAGGAAGAAATGTAAGAGGATAAAGAAGAGAGCTAATAAAAAGCGCTGAAAGAGAGAAAATACTCTTGACTGCGTTTGTGAATATACTGTACATTTATATTTATGAACCTGAGTGGTAGCCAAATTAATGCGATTTACATAGGCGAACAGAAGAAAGGGAGTGAATTTTAGATAGATAAAAGTCATTTTAACTGTAAAATCTATTCCTCTAACTAAAAAGGAGTCATAACTGTAAAATGAGGGGCGACATAATGTACATCATTCCACAAGAAGATTGCAACTGAAGTACTTTGCATTATAAGACGGTGTAGTCCCTCATTCGTCCAGGAGTGTTCTATCGTAGAAAAGGTTTCAGTCGTAGTCATCTGGACACTGACAAACAGTGTCCAGATGACTACGACTGAAACCTTTTCTACGATACTTTGCATTATGTCTTAACTCATATATTTCGTGGTCATACAGCTGTACAAATTAAATTACAGTAGTTGCAGTGCAGTAGGATTTGCAAGCAAGAGGGTCAGCCTCATTCATCTCTAAATAGGGAAAATATCTGTGTATCTGTGAACAAATATAAACGTCTCTGCTTTTCTTCTTAAGGTAATGATTCAATAATAAATATGGATGATTATTACAAACTGCTCTCTATATAATTCCAAATGTTTGCAGTCAGATTTGCTCTTGCACACTGGCAACAGTTCCTACTTTCGACGCTCTTCAAACTGGCAGAGGTTGCCTGTCTGCTCGGACACATCATCAAGCATTCAGAAATGCCAATGGGGCTCAGAGGGAGAGAAGTGGACAATAGCACTCCTGATGTTTTGATAAGGAACAATGGTCTCTTCAGACAGCTTTTCTCCCTTATTCTCCCAGACTGACCTTTTATGTAAATATATCTTATCCCCACCATTCACACCAGAGTTGCGCTGAGGGAACCAGTGACTCACACACCCTCCTGCCATCTTGGCCGCTGTCTGTCTAACTGTCCAACCTGGTTGACATAATGACACCTCGGATACATATAAATGATTATTTAAAACCAGCAGGCAGTGAACTATTTGATATGGGATATATGTGTAAATAGAGAGGCTGCGAGAAAAAAAAGTATATGTGAGAAAAACCTTTCCATGGCAGAAATAACTTATAGGTTTGTGTTTTAATAAATCAGACCCAGTTTCACTAAAGAGCTGGGTTTGCTTTGAATGCCCTCCTTCATCTGTCAGCATGCCCACACACATGCCTAAACAGAGGGAAACTGTACCCAGCAAGGCTGTGTGTGCATGTGTAACCTACACCCAGCCAGAGATCAACAAGTCAGCACACATCGTCCAGCTGCATCACACAGATCAGGCAGATCAATTATTAAAGGAGGATCTGACTAGACCTGGCTGCTTGGCTGCAGGTGGAACTACAAATGTCATTATGCTGCATGTGCTGAAACTGTTAGAGCAAAGGACCATGACTCTTAAAGGTCATGAATTAGGAGTAGAAATATTCTAGTTCCACACTTATTTCACTTCCACAAATATTTTGGGTGATGGAAGTTTTGAAGGCCATAGATTTTACTATAACCACAAGGATTAGTGTAGTTGCATCGTCTGAATTTTGATGGAGTTTGAGTACCAAAAGTATGGTGCGTTGTATCAGACAGCGCCTTACATTTTTATGTATCACTTTTTTCTTTTGTCACAGTTGACTCACCACTTGTGCGTATCCTCTCCTCCAAAACTTCTGTGTGTCCAATGGGCATCTTTCTGCTGAGAACCTGAGCTGAGCGCAGAAACATGGCTTCCACAGCCGAACCCTTCAGCAGAGCGATCTGATCCTCACGATCCAGAGAGAGAAAGCCTGCAAGAGGCATCACACCACTCATTACATCCACCAAAGACCAGTGAAGCAATTTGTATTTGCACTGATATCATGGTATCAGTGTGTTATACTCTCTATATTCTATAAGATTTGCAAACTAGGAAACAATACCTGGAATATTTTTCGTAAACTCCACCAGAACTTGAACTTGACTTGTTGCCATTTCCGTCAATAGGAGGAAGTTTTCCTCTACGCTGTACTGTTCTTGTAGCTGGATGGGAAACAAGAGTAAACAGCCAAGACCACGCTGCATAAACTCCACCAGTAGTAGGTTACACCAGTGTTGTTCTCAGTGTCAGGTATGAGCCTGAGAACAACTACATTCAGTAGCTATAGCAGCATCAGAGGTCTAAGTCATCATGTGAACTTCAGTGAAATTTAGATAAACGTCAGCTGAATGGTCCAAGTGTGGCATCTTTCTGTTCTGACTTAGTGTGTACCAGCGGCACTCTTATCTGTTGGATCATTTAATGCTGATAATTTGAATAGTTTAAAGAAAAGTAAAGTCTGAAGTGATATTGAGGGTAAAATACCAGTTTTTTGGCCACATCTTGAGGAATTTGATGTCTGTTGTAAGCATCTACAATGAGATTCATGAGCGCCTGCTGCTCTTTGGTGATTTCAACTTTTTCCTGGATACAGACAGAAAACAGAAACAACACATCATGACATGGTAACACATTTTTTGTCACATTTTATATGACAGAAAAAATGAAGGTGGAAAAACTGCAAATTTCCAGGACTTGGCAGAGGTTGTGATTACCTTTGACAGTTTGGTGGTTGAGGTGACCTGTTTGTTGTCTGCCCCCTCTGTCTCGTCTCCAGTTGACTGTCCCGGGGAGGCCTTGGTGGTCTTTCGCAGCCTTTTAGATTTACACTGGATCTCTGTCAGCAGGCCTGCCAGCGGTGATGAAGGCTTCACCATGTGTGTTAAATACCTCACAGCTCTTTATTCAACAGCATTTGTAAACATTTACATTTATCATGAGGCCATATTAAAGTTGTATTTAATATTAGTACCAATGCTGCATAGAATAATTAGTGAAGTGAGAATCTTAAATATAACTTTGTCATTTTGTGCCATTAATATTTTAACATCATATCCACTGTAACATAATCCATACACGTCAGTGATCCATAAGTCACACCTTACATTCATATCTTTGCATAATTGTTTCTATTCATTTTATTGATTTATTGCCTTGTTTAATTCAATTCTACTATTTTAGTTTCCATTTTGTAATCTAATTTATGTGTTTGTTTTCTATTAGTGTCTATTTTACTTTTGCTGCTACAATGGCCACATTTTCCATTAAGGAAAAATATATTTTCACTTCACCATCCTTTATTATGATAACTTGTTCTAACTATAATTCATGAATGTAAAACCGTGTTAGTTCTTTACATTTCTATTTGACTTTGTAAGCTCGATCAAAAAAGTGGTGAGAGAATTTTCCTCTTTAAACAAGACTTGGGAGGAAAGTGAGGAGAGGGGAGTAATCAAAGAAATAAGACAGAAATCAACCTCTCCAGGAAATTGTCATCTGTCTTTTCACACTACGACCAAAAAAGTCTAAGTCTTTGTTGAGCTCTTGTTGTGCCAGCAGGTAGAGTCGTGAATGCCCACTACGCTGCAATATTCATCACAACTTCCCTTCATTATTTATGAGCAACAGGAGTCTGGTCCGTCCTCCTGCTCTATTCAACTGACTTAATAGACCCAATAACTAATAATCCTCCAAAGACTCCAAAAGTAGGCTACATGTTCACATTTACAAGTTCTGTCTTAAAAATGAAGTGTGAAAAAACACAAGACTACATTCCCAAATAGCCAAAGGTGTTAAGATAGCTTTTAAGGCAAACAACACGCCATAGAAAATTTGTTTTTATAACTGCAGCCACTTTGAAGTGAATATTTCCTAAATGGAGCTTAAGGTGTCTGTTTAACTGCTTCCTGTAACTAACAAAAGCTGGACCTTTCTATTGTGTGATATGTGACATTCAATTCCTCAGTAAAACTCAACAGGCCATGTCAGAATGGAAAATAAGGGCTCATAATGGCAGCCTTTAACATCCACTCTTGACTTCACTAAATAGACAGTACAGCGTGTACATGTGGACGGCACAAATCAGTTTGAATTTATGCCTGATAGTAAGTAGAAATATGTTTACAATTCTTTCATTCCCCATTGTATTGATTAGCAATTGTTTCGGCATCCTGTCAACATGAACAGGAACCAGAGTCTCTTAACGATCAGTGATACTCACATTCAGCCAGCATGCCCATCTGCTTGCACTTTCTTAGCCGACACTCCTGGCATTTCCTGCGCATATACATGTCCATCTCACAGTTTCCGCCACTCTTGCATTTGTACACAGCATTCTTTGTTATGCTCCGTCTGAAGAAACCTGAACACGGTTGACAACACAAGGCATTATCATGAGCCAGGTACAGAAGATGCTGATGCAAAGCCAAGACATTTTGTTCTCTTAAGGATACATGCAGTATGTTCTGTTAGGCCACACTTTAATAGGCCCATCGTGGTGGAAAGTACATTCACTTAAATACTGTATTAAAGTACATTTCTGAGGTACTTGTAGTTACTTATTTCCATTTAATACTACTTTTTACCTCACCTCTAGTTACTAGTTACTTTGCAGATTAAGGTTCTATGCAAAAACACATTTATCTTTGTTACCTTGTAAGTTCAACTATGTAACACAACATGTATCAGGGATAATAAAATAACAATAAATATATATTATAATACAGCAATCTGAAAGAGCTCATTCTAGTGGTTTTCTTTTTGGCCACTTGGGGGCAGCAGAAACAAGCTGTGAACACAACACTGTCATAGTATGTTGATATGGCGAACATGCACGCAATTGTCCATGTACACATCCAGCATACACAGAGCAACATTATCATTTATTTGGAGTTATGCTTCTGGCCACCTGATGAATGTTAAGTCCAATATTCACTCTTCTTTTAGCTCTGTTTTTGGTCTCCACCAACTCCTGAGGGAAATATCTGGCTCTTTAGCTGCTAAAGGCTCCGCTATGTTCACCAGCTAGACACTAACTGTGTCTGTCTCCCGTTTGGTGCAGAGCAGGTAGTGTATAGTTGTTTTTTTGTTTTTTTTCGCTGAAAACAGCTGCCTGCTGGAGCTCAAACCATTGTGGTATTCATGGGCATTGTCAAAATCAGGCTTCTGTTTTTGGATTAGCCCCGATTCTTTCTGACAGAGGAAAAAATCTATAATCATCACGAAATGTAAATAAATAAATTCCCGACCATCCCCAACCCTTGCTGCTGCCTGTGTGTGGATGTAGAGAGACTCATGGAGTGGGCGGAGCTGGGTAACATCCTCTTGTATACAAGTTCAGTCAGTCCATCTGTAGCCCTCTTTTGGCATGGACGCACGCCGTGCAATGCTGCTTCTGCTCGGTTGTCGGGCTCACACAGCAGCAGTAACAACGCTACACCAAAAAGGTAAGGTATAAACAAAAGTCCCACTAGTGACCGTACTGTCCCTAGATTTAAGAACCACTGGTTGATTGATTGATGTAGCTAAGCAAACCCTAACTACATGATATCTGTGATATCTGCTGCTGGTGCATTCTGACATTTTTGCCAGAGAACGTGGCTAAGCTAACATTACTGGTACATGTCAACAAGCTAATTAGCATAGGGTAACAGCGTTGCCTGGCTATATCTGATAATTAGCCAGCTAGCTAACGTTAGCTGCTGCATCGTTTAGCTCCTGGTATGTAAGTGTTCAAGTATGTAACATTATGCTACCTTTGTTTGATAGTTGGTCAATGGTCATCATGTGCAAGCCATTTTTCAATGTACAATCAATTCAATTCAAGCTACTGTCATCAGGCTGCTGGTTTATTTTATTTGTACAACACAAAGTGCCAAACATTACAGCAGTCAAATAAAAATGTAAAAACAGAATAAAAAAGTAAAGTAGCAATGAAACACTGGTGTCATAGGTCTGAGAATTTGTAGCTTCCCAGAGCAATTGTCTTAACATTACTATTAAAAATTTAAATTCAAATTAAATGTAACGTTTGCAATAGTGATACAATGCAGTAAAATTAAATACAATTTAGGCAGTAGCGTTCCAGGCAGAACAGCAGGGACCACCCAAAAGAAATATGGCACACGCTCTGCGCACACACACAGGCTCAGCCCCAGACCTTGTCAACTCCGAGAAACGCCCCTGGTGGTATTGCTACTTTTATGTGAAGGATCTCATCTTCTTCAATCACTGCTCAGTATGTATTCCATATCGATTTAAGCTTCTTTAACCAGGAAGTATAATTGACAAGTTGATATAAATCAAATTCGTAGGTTACATATTGTTCTAATAATGTCACAGACAGAATCCAGCTTGCAATGTTGACAGGGAGAGCAACAGAGCAAAACACAAGCACGCACACACACACACACACACACACACACACACACACACACACACACACACACACACACACACACACACACAGAATAACTTTGGAACAGTTATTAGACATTCTGACATACAACATTAAGCAGAATGACATGCATGAGCTCAGGTTGCTCCTGCATTGTACTGCAGAAAGCTGAGAGGGAACCTAATCTGGCAGCAGTACCAGGTAGACCTGAGCCTATTCTCAGTCAAATGGCAGGACAGGCCAGCTGCTGCACTCGTGGCATTGTCCAGCCTCACAGGGTGGAATTACACTCATATCCATTCACCCTGCGGTTTGGAATCAGCAAATTCAGTGTCATAAAAATTTGGGGAGGAGCTGCTAAAGGCCACGACTCCACTGTCACCAAGTGGATAATTTTTACATGGAGACGGGTTGTAAAGTTATGCTTACTCTTAGTCTAATATTTCCTCATATATCCTTTGTTCTCTTTAAATCAGCCTCAATCTTATCTGCAGCTCAGGAGGTCACACACACACCTTAACCTTGATGTACTGTATGATTGCATGGATTTTATTGCCTGTCCTTGGCATGTAATTAAATTTGGACTCCACAGCATTATGCCACAGTGTGTAGCAATAGTAGTAATATCGTAGAAAAGGTTTCAGTCGTAGTCATCTGGACACTGTTTTCAGAATCAAGACGTTTCGGCTCCCATCCGGAAGTCATTCTCAATTGTGAAAAAATTGGACGGGAACTGGGGACGAGGGACTACACCGTCTAATAGTAGTAATAGTTGTACAATTAAACAACCCTTAATCTGTTTCTACCAACAGCACACCAACAGTAAATCAGATGCAGCACCAAAGCATACTATGTGAAGAATTGTCACTAACCTGCCCCTTAGTCAGGCCTACTAAGCACAAACAGCATGACCAATGCTCTCGTATTAATTAAAAATGATCATGGACAGCAACAGCCTTCGTTTGTGCCTGGAGATGCACTTTAAACAGTACAAACCCAAAATCAGATAAATACAGTGTATGTCTCATAGGTTATTAACAAAAAACATCCAACAACAACACTCTGACTTTGCCTTTTGCCTGAAAAGCTGATCATAAACACATCATCTAACTGGAAGCAGCTTCTTTACAGGACATATTTCTTCCTTGTGTTAAAATTAGTTTTGGTTATTAGTTGTTTAATATCTTCAAATAGTAAAACGCCCCTTACACCAACAGCCCTTATTATTAACATCAAATGTAGAAAATGCAAGCAAATCTACTAGAACAGAGTGGAGTAAAAATCACATATATAACTGTGATGAATTTAAATCCAGCGCATGTGTCGCTACAGCGCACCTTCCCTCACCTTTACATCCCTCACAGGTGAGAGCGTTATAGTGGTATCCAGAGGCCTTGTCTCCACACACAACACACAGTTCCTCCCCTTTGACCCTTCCAGCCTGCGGCACGTGCCGGGTCCTCTTGCACACGGCAGGCACCACAGCAGACACCTCCTCCATGTCAGCATCATAGCTGACCTCCAGGGGTCCTTTCCTCAGTTCATATATCCCCGTGTGTGAGTACCATTCGTCTCCATTGTACGGAGGGTAGTAGTTCTGAGTGGAGTAGTATGGCGTGGAAGACACGGTTGGCTCCATGGACGGGTACTGCATGCTGGGATAGCTGGTGAAGGGTAAGATGTCGGGATCCTGCAGGAGAGGACTGCCTTGATCTGCCAGAATATCTAAGAGAAAAATAGCAGATTATAAAACTGTTTAAAAACAGCATGTACCAAAAAAAAAAATCTTAACTCAAGGTCCACTTACTTGTTTTTTTTCTGAGATTTTAACTCATGGCCTTCTTTAGCAAATGGAGATATCTTAGTTGTCGTTACATGTCACTAAATATGGAATCAGATAATGACAGCTGAAGCTTTCTCCAGCTGAGCAAACTTGATCTGCTGAGGAAGATCATGATATGTGGTTGAAAGCTTTGAAAAAAAGCTTATAAATGGACCTTGAGTGAAGATTGAACTGCCATTTTCCAGGTTAAGAATGAACTTTCACGCCTAGTGAAGTTGATACAACTTAATATAACTTGGACTAAACTAAAGTGTCAGAAAGCAGTAAAATACCAGAGGAAATGTCCAGTCACATTTACTTTTAGATCCCAAATTAAAAGTTTGTTTCAGAGAGCTTAAAAATCTCTTTAAGATACCAATACTTAAACTTACAATAACTAATTTTTGGGGGGCCACTTGGGGGCAGCGTAACAAGCTGTAAATACAACATTGACATATAATCACATTCAGAGGTTGATATGTTTCTGGCCACCTGATGAATGAAAGTTCAATATTCTCTATCTTATAGCTGTTTTTGGTCTCCACCAACTCGTGAGGGACATGTCTGTCTCTTTTGCTGCTAAATGCTCCACTATGTTCACTTGCTAGTCGCCAACTTTGTCTGGAAATGATGCAAATAAGAGCAAAGAGAGTCAACCAAAACAGTAAAGTTGCAGGCAAGAAAACCAAAACAATGAGCTGAAAGATGCTAAAATGTGCCATAGAACTGTGAGGTGCAGAGTCTGGTGATAATTATCTGTGGGATCATCACTACGAGTCACCCCTTTCACTCTACAGGTAGTCATTCAAGCCACTGGCTCCTTGAATAAGAATGGTGAAGCTTAAGTCAGAAGCAGTCAGATACCAAAGTATATCCATTTTGAATAATGTCAAGTCAAGTCACTATTATTTTTATGCCCCAAAATCACAGGGTGCTTTACCATCTGTGCAACATAATACCTTCAATCATTAAACCCTAAAAAAACTCCATGAAACAGTTTTATTTCAAGTGATTCCCTGCAGAATCTTGTTAGAATAGGGATTGGCTCAGCAGTAGTCGGTAACAACACGTACTAAAAACCCATAAATGATTAACAACCCGCTTGCACAGAGCACACTGTCTTTCAGAAAACAAGTTGGCACTTTTGAAACACATACGAGAATGTTAACAGGATTGCATTGTTGTTTCATCATTACTGATTTTCAGAGCAAGTGTGATATTTATTTTTTTAAAAGCAGAGGGGTGATGAGTACCATTTCAAAGACCATGTGAAGTCCACAAGTATAATCTCTCAACTGTACTGAAATATTGTCATTCAAATCTGTCATTAAAGCAACCTGACACTAAAACAATATCTGTAAAATACATGTAACACTGACCTCTTGAAGACTTGTTCTGGACCATGGCCATCTCTGTGTGACCGAACACACAAACTATTCAGAGACTTTACTCTCTGATCCCGACAGTCCAGCTGTGTTTTATAGATCAGTCCTTGCTTTGCCTCTAACTAACAAATCATCTTTCTTTTTTTCTTCCTTTAAAGACATGAGAACAGCAGATCAAGTACTGAACTACTTGCCGCTTGCTTGAGAAATCCCAAGGGGAGCAAAGGTTGCCACGGCTACTGATTAACCACACAGTCACATTTCTTTACATCATTACAAGTAGCTGGCTAATGTGTGGAGTCATTTCCAGATTTGGGGCAATGGTACCAGCTGACTGCTACTGTGTCACTTGAGTTTGTGAGTAGCCAGACATGGATGCGAACTGGTTTGTGCAATTATCATAAGGATCATGTGCATCCATTTTTTTTTTAAATTTTTTTTTGGAGTTGCTGGGTAATTATTTCCTGCCTGCTTGTTTATATTTTCTTTAAAATTTAAGACCTGTTTTTGAAATATCTAGATTAATCAAGGTGGTTGCCAAACTTTTTTGTCATTTAAACTCATTTACTGGAGCCCTTCATCGTCACCAGCCGTCATGCTCCAAATGTGTCCAGTTGAATTCATTTTAAAATAAATGTTATTTAACACTATTAATCATATAAAAGTGGATACTGTTACAATGTTGTTTTCATACATGACATACTGTGATCCTGGAATCGTTGATGTTTAGGGTTGGTTTTTTTTCAGTTGGTTCAGTCAAGTTTGGATTTTTACCTCAACCACTTGGAGTGACAGAAGCTGGACATTTTTATCATTAATCTGTTTTTTTTTTTTTAGATTTAATTTTCACTTCTCTGCTTGCTTGCTAACTAGTTTTTGCTCACTGAAGTGCAGCATGTGGTGCAACAGTGTTTCATCTCACTCAAATAGGTTGGATTTGTGCCTATAATAGTGTAGTTGATTGGCTGTTGTGATAATAAATGTACAGATAAGCCTCACACCACACTATTTGTAATCCAATTTGCGTGGTTTATATTCCTACTCAACACAAAAATGTAAATATATATCTATATTTTTTTTACCTAATCATAATTTCTATTTTTTCAGAAGCAAATTACTGATCTACGGCACTCCTATTAGTGTATTAGCTTTCTTCTTTCCTTTTGTGATAAGGTATCTATGTGTTTTTTGCATGTTTGCTTTTGATTTATTAGTTAACTCAAAGCATTCTTGGAATATATTCAACTTTTCTCCTGTCTAAGTGTGAAAGCATTTACTCTAATGCTTTACTTCTAATGTAATGTTGATGGGACATTTACAAGGGCATTGTGTGATCACTCCTAGTAATTGACTGATTGGGTATATTGTCCTCATGTGTATATCATTAATTACCCAATTCACAGATGATGTGTGACATGTCATCACAGCTAAACTAAATGTGTATACAGGTGTGCTCATACCCTCATGTTTACCTGAGGAGGATCATGTGGTGGAAATATTGTCATGTCCATGTAGAATAAAAGTCTTGGGAAGGAGACAGGCCACCACTTTGGTCCAGACAGAATTATCTCAGCAACTATTGGATGGATTGCCATGAAATTTGGTTCAGACATTCTTGTCTCCCTCAGGATCAATTGAAATAACTTTGGTGATCCCCTGACTTTTCATGTAGCGCCATCATCAGGTAAAAATTTCAGTTTGTCCAATACTTTGGTTTATGACCACCTGCAAAACTAATGACATTCCCATCAACTTCAGCTGTGATAGTGCTAAATAGAAACTGGTAGCATACATGCTAATACACTAAACCAAGATACTGAACATGGTAAACATTATACCTGCTAAACAGCAGCATGTTAATGTTGTGAGCATGTTAGCATGCTGACGTTCACATTTAGCTCAAAGCCCCGCTGTGTGGCTGTAGACTCTTCTGTGGCTTCATCTTTCTGTGAGCTGGTTCCTGTCAAGTAGACTTACCAAACAAGTGGGAGCTTTCTGAGACGGAGAATTCATCGCTGAGTGGGATTTCCAGCGGTCCCACCACATTGATGTCAGGGCCCACCCACTCATTCATTCAGGAGGGTCGTCGGGCGCCAACTCAGAAAACACGGGTTGGACTGGTCTGCAAAGTAGTAGTAAGCCTCTAATTACTTCTGTAATAAGCATACAAGTAGTGTGATTTGTGAACCATGGAGAAGACCTCCTCAACACCCTTGTAGGTCTGCAGAATCCTCTGAAACCTGCACCACAATGTAATTAAACATCAGGCTTGGAGTCTCTACAGCAATACACCTGACAGGTCTTTCCTCCTACACAGGGATGAGATGTTCAGTAGCTGCCTGCAGGGAGGTGGGGGGATGACGGTCAGGCCTCAACAAGGTCCCCGTAATAGCGAGTCATGGGAAGAGTTGTTTTTTTCTACCTCCCGTCGGAGCAGTTATTATATGACCTCTCCCATTACATATTCAAGTACACTTTGTGTCGATAGTGCTCACTTGACAGGATGTATCACAAGATCAGTGTTGTCTTTTTTAATGTAATTTCACTAAACATGTACATGTATGCAAGCCTTCAGTCTCAGTTATCTCATGAGTAACAGGCATGTTTTTAAACTTGTCCATGGCCTTTCTGATGTCAGGGCCACAGCATGGTCACATGTGGGACATTACTTTTATAGGCTTCATCTGACACTCTTTTTTTAATTAACTCAGTGTAATTTCCCCTGAGATCCAAAAGCAACCCACAAGGTTTCAGAAACCTCCAGTCCACTCTAACAACCCACACAACAGCCAAACATACCTCAGACACAGTGGCACACCGCGGACACATAAGAAGTCACCTTTTCACCAGTGAAAAATGAAATATGTTCAGACTCAATCTCATAGTTCTTACCTTATCCTGGTCAGTTGATGTTGAATTCCTGCACACTAACTTTCCTCTTTTTCAGCCTTGTTTCTGATATCCACGCCGTGAGCTACAGCTCAATCAATATTTGCTAATGAACATTTAGCTGCTTGTGTCTGGGCTCCAGTGAGAGCATGTGTGACCAGTTGAGGTCAGGGAGAAATGGATGGTGGTTATTAATTAAACTGTCCATTCCTGTCCATGTCATCCCCCATCCAAACACACTCCCCCTCCCCAAATACCCCCCAAAAAAATCCCTGTTTATCTTACCAAGACAAGAGGCTGCCTCATACATTCTCTAGCAGACCAGAAATCCCACACAAACATCACACATGAAACATACATCCAGTTATTAGCAAACAACTGGTATTATTAGTATGAGTATGTCTTCTTTTCACTGCAAGTACACTACACCACATATAATATTTTCATAGGCACAGCAAGAAGCTGAGGTCATCATAGATAACCTCTGAAAGCAGACTGTGGCAATTGTTGCCATCCGTCCTTGAACTGATTAAAGCCACTTTTTGTTTATATTGGCACTTTCATACCTCAGCATACCTGCCTTGAGATGGACACACACACAGGAAATCAAATTAGTCTTGTCTTTATAGTCTTTAATTTGTCCAAAAACCAATAGTTTAATCATTGATGGGTTGTTGCTCCATCCAAAGAGGCCCTTCTGAGTCAACAGACAGTCTCTGTGAAATAAACAGAACCTTTGCTATTGCCTGCTGGCTGTTGGTGGACTATCTGGTCTGTGTTTGAGAGTATGTGGGGAGTGAGCTGGCTGCGATAGCCTCTGGGAAGGGACGGACACAACTCCACTGAACATATTTATAAGTTACATGTACAGCAGTCAAAGCTCTCACAAGTATTGATGAGGTCCATTTAAAATTATTTTAGATATCTCTCCATGTGGTGTGACGAAGACTAGAACAGATATTGGTAATATGATGACAGCAACACTCCCTGGAAAGTGACATAATCGTCCACATGTTCTCAAGGACTAAGAGCACTGCGAGGATGACCAGCAACAAAGTCCATAACCTTGAAACTTTTCACCAACCTCTGAGAGGGAACAATCATTTTACACAGAAAGCATACATTTTAAGTGTTAAACATATTTATATTTGTATATTTCACAATAAAAGTACTCCCTTTATCATCTTTTCAAGCAGCAGTAGTTTCGTAGAAGTGAGTCTGACATTGGTGAGGCATATCCTGTCCAGTAATTATCTTCTGTTGTGAAAATTAAGCAGGCGTGCAAAGACAGATAAGACAGAGGATGTTTACCACAGTGTGATGGGAAACAGAGCAGTCTTAGGAATATTTAAAAATGTCTAATTTGAGCCCACTAACATAAACAGGCAGCAATAGGGACAGCCTATTCTGTCAAGTAGTTACAGAAAATAACAAGAATCTAAACTGTGTCTTTATGAAGGCTTTACGTTAATCATTTAAATGTAAAAATGAGCTGGAGGGGTGGAAACTAATTTTAAAAAGCTGAGCTATACTATATTACAGAGTGAGAATGCACAAAAATGTTCTAGGACTTCCTTTCAGCTTTTAAAACTTTTTATTTATTTATTTTTAGCCATGCTAGCATCACGGCTTCATGGATGGCAATGCCAGTCAGTTGGTCCACCACTTTGATCCAGACTGAAATATCTCAGCACCTATTGGATGGATTGCCATGAAATTTTGTTCAGACATTCATGGTCCCCAGAGGATGAAGCCTACTGACTTTGGTGATCCCTGACTTTTCCTCTAATGCCACCAGCAGGTCGGCATTTCTGGTTTTGAGTGAAAGCTCCTGACAAATATTGGATGGACTGAAGTGAAATTTGGTCCAGATATTCATGTTCATCTCAGAATAAGTTGTGATAACTTCCGTGATCCTCTAATGTTTCATCTAGAGCCATCATCAGGTCAAAATTTTAATTCGTCCAATACTTTGTTTATGACCACAAACCTGCAAAACGAATGGCATTCCCATCAGCCTCAGCTGTCAGCTGCTTAGTGCTAATTAGCAAATGTTAGCATACTAACACGCTGAACTACGAAGGCGAACATGGCAAGCATTATACCTGCTAAACATCAGCATGTTAGCATTGTCACTGTGATCACATTGCCATGCTAACATTAGCATTTAGCTCAAACCACTGCTGTGCCTAAGTACAGCCCCGCAGAGCTGCTAGCATGGCTTTCCATTGCACCAACAGAACAATTTGCAATTTGATAAATAATTATTTTTATAATTTTTTTGAATACACAAAGTAACATGACATGTTGAATAACCTCATGCAAGGTACTCAATAATTCAGAACCTTGAAGCTCTTGAGGGATTTTATGTCTCAAAACAATCTTAATACAGTATGGAAATGCAGTTTTTTACATCTCCAGTGTGTTCACATAAAGTGCAAATCAAATCAATGATCTCTCAAACAATAAGATAATAATTTACTGTACAAAATCGATTTTTCTCTTCTTTAGCAGTAATGATAAACAGTGAGTGTAGATTTCTTATACTCTTTTATGATTAAAGTGAAACATTACAGAATGTTATTTTTTAGAAACAAACTGGGTCTCTATGTATCAGAAGAATAAATAGAGTTACACCAAATGCTTCATGGAGTGACGTCAGCACTGGACTCACCATCCATTTCGTCCCATTATGAGCGCAGAGCACTACATATAATGAAGCCGACATAATGCTGGAAGAAGTGCATAACAAACGGATGGTGAACAAAGACCTGCTCAGACAAGGAGAGCGAGCTAAGTGGTGACAGAGTGCAATCATTCAGCAACAGCAAATACATACAAGCAAAAAAACAACAACAAAATGCTTGTTACATTAACACTGTGGTCTGGTGTCAAACCCATTATTACATTCCAGAAGCGCGTCGCTTTTCACGTTGCATAGCTGACACAAAACATTTCAAAAACTGTTCACATGGTTCCAAGTAAGCTACGTAAAGTTCAGTCGACGTATGCTTGCACAGACGTAATACAATCAACGCAGGCGGCAGGAAAAGTAAACTCAGGTTTGAAAGTTGATATGTGTTTCTGATGTTCTTCATGAACGTTGGTCTGTGGTTTAGCTTCCATTATAATATTCATATTCATATGTCAGTGTAGATTAAATCTATTGTCTATTTTTGATTATATCATGTATTTGTATATGTTTCTTTCTAATGTTGCTCCAATGGGTTTCTAATAAACATTATGTTTGATTTTAGCTTTGTGACTTTTTTAGTGTTGTGTGTTATGTGTTTTTCTGTGGACATTACAGTACATACAGTTAAACTGGTGTAGTGACCAAATCTTGAGGTGCATATGATGATGCTGCTGCTTCTGACACTGCTCCGATGTTTCTGACATTTCCACAGGTGTGAAATCAAACCAGTGAGTGTTTTGGAAGTTCTTTGCCCCACAGGGCGTCTCACTGGTACCGGTCCTGGTAGTCGCCATTCCCATAATGTTCCTCCTCTTCTTGCATGGTCACCCCTCTCTTCTTTTTCCAGCCCTGTTTTTGACCAGATGAATTGTCTGTGGTTCCGTAACTCTTTTTGGGAGCCACCATGGCCTCGCTGTTGAGCTCTGACTCTTCAGCCAGCTCGTCCTCATCAATAATGCCACATTTATCCTCGCTGGTGTTCTCAGGATTAGCCCAGTCCTGCTGCTCTCCCGAAGCAAAGATCGCATAGAAGATGACCCCTGAGTAATGCACCATGGACGCAATAACAAAGACATTCTGCCATTCCAGACGAGTCTAGGGGGAGATGAATGGAGTCAATGAATTTCCTGTCTTTTGATTATGTTCCACTGAGGTAATGCTATAAATCCACTGCCTTACTCATGGCATCGGAAAAACTACAACTGCAATGTGTATAATAAATTTTACAGGGCTATAAATTATTAACAACAGCCATTTATAGGTGCGACATTAGATACAGTGATTCTGTGTTTGACCAAAAAACAAACCTGATAATAAACAATCCTGACATGCCAGGAGGGAAAACCTCAGTGAAGGACAGGACTGTTTCTGAGTTTCCTGTAATGTTTTATACACTTATAAGTAAAAATAAATAAAATAATTTCAACAGAATATAGATCAGATCAAAGGACCAAAGCATTAATCTTCAGTTACAGTCAAGATAAGAACAAAATATCTAAGATGAATGACTGGTAAAACAACTCATCAATGTACGTATGTTAACATATATGCAAAACAGTTACTGTAGTGTTACAAATCAACTTGTTGTACCTTGTTTTTAGTCAGGGCTCCGACAATCAAAGGACACACCATTCCAGATAGTGTTCCTACCCCGTTAGAAATGCCCATCAGGATGCTGGCATAGCGAGGAGCAATATCCAAATGATTGACATTAAAACCTGCAGACGCAGTACACACAAGGGCATTCACTTATAAGTAAAGAGTGACACAATTACAAAATACATTTTTGGCATTTTAATATTTTGTAAAAGTGAACATGGTTTAGATCTGCACGCACATTTAGATTTTTTGGTTGCCTTGACAACAATCTATAAAACATTCAGGAGAAGTGCCTGTGTGAAGGCTAATGCATGTATACTGCATCACACCCAAAAGGAGAAGTAGTACTGCATTTCAGTGTTTTCAACTGCTTCAACAGCTTCAAACAAAACCCTCATGTTTCACGTTTAGTCTATAGTCAAACTAAAGATCTTACATTTCAGGTGAAACAAAAATGTTTCTTTGGTGCAGATGTGGTAATACCTGAGATGGCAAATCCACTGAACCCTACAGCCAGAACTAGGAAGGAGATGGCGATGCCTCGAGTGTGAGAAAACCCGACCACCAACAGCAGAGTAGCCTCCATACCAAATCCTGTGAAAATGCAGGACCAGTCAATGTGAGTCAATAGCTCATGTAAGAAACAACACGATAAACATTTTTAAATGTATGCCAAGGATCTGTAAGAAATTAGTCCGGGGTTAATTTAAAGAAAATGTACAGAAAATGTTCAGCAAGGGACATAGCTGGCAAAAGAAATCTGACTTCATCTTCTTAAATCTCTTTTGATATGGCTTCCTTTTTTCACACCAAAAGAAGTATTTTAGTAGTAGTTGAAGCTAACAGAGCTCAAGAGCAATGGTGCATAGTGATATGGAGCTTATTTTCAAAATTGCATGATATAATGTTACTTTAGAGTAGAAACAATGAATATTTTACTACTTCTACTACTGGCTAATGCAAGAATGGTTGAAATCAGACAAAATCTAAGTTACAAAAGAGCTATATCATCTACAACACCGAGTCTCTTCGTTTCCAATATCAAGAGAAAGAATGACAAAATGCATTGCTTCAAGTTTACCATGACGTACCTCCACAGTTCATGAGTTTCCTCACGTTCGTGGTAGACATGATTTTGTTACTGCGTAAGAAGTCAGCCAGCTGTCCTCCAATAGGAACTACAATTGTCATCACCATGTGAGGGACAGCGGACAGGAACCCTACCTGTTGGGAGATCACACATTCAAGAAGCCATAATGTCCCATGATTAATTATCTCTCCTTATGGATATTTGTCATTGTCAGTTGTAGCGAAACTGTGAGGCCAACCTTGCTGATGGGGAAGCCAAAAACCTCTTCAAAATATGCCGGCTGACTGATGAGGAGCAGGTAGAAGGTCCAGCTGCGGCAAAAGTTGGCCACGATGATGGCATAGACGGGCATGGAGGTAAAAAAACGGCGCCAGGGAGTCTTGAATTTCTGTGATTGGGGGAAAAGAAGTCAGTGTTTATTTATGCTGTGTGTGTATGTGTGTGTGTGTGTGTGTGTGTGTGTGTGTGTGTGTGTGTGTGTCAGCAGTTTAGTGAAATGAATAAAGATTGTACTGTGATACCCCAACACAGGCAGCACATCACGCTCACACACCTCAGTCACACTCATTTGGCGCATTGTTTCACCGATGGCGGTCTCGATGTACGTCTTCTCCTCCTCTGTGATTGTGGGATGTTCGGCAGGACTTCCATATGCCAGCAGGAGCCACAGGACATACCATAAGATCCCAAAAACACCTTTTCATAAAATGACAACAACAAAAAAAGTGAATGCAATACTTTGTACATATAAATATACACTTAAATATGTTAATATCTGTAGTGAACGCTCTGTAAGGCGCAGGACAGACTAATTAAAACAAACCCCGACCTTCTCTGGACTAAGAATTTTCATTATTAAAATGAAATGAACAAGGTATGAGTCACAGAGCCCAGACAGGAACATGCTAATTCACATCAATAAATCAAGAGATTATATCACAGCAGAACCAGAGTAAATTTTTATTAAAACACATTTGGCAAAGTATGAATTTTATGTCATTGTTAATCATTTTAATCAAACTCTGAAGCTGAAGCAGATAACGCTTATTGTGCAAAGCATACAAAGTACAGCTGCCATAGGGCAGCGTGCCAGTCAAGGATTATGAAAACCACTTTGGATGTCACTAAACTGACACCTTAGTGTATTTAACACCTGATGAACTATATGGATCGCTGGAGGAAGGACCATCATGGGAGGACAAACCCCTACATGGGATGTACCACCGGAACATAACTGAAGTGGCTGATATCAAGAAATCCTACCAATGGCTAGAGCGGGCCAGACTGAAGGACAGCACAGAGGCACTCATCATGGCTGCACAGGAGCAGGTCCTGAGCACCAGAGCAATAGAGGCCCAGATCTACCACACCAGACAAGACCCAAGGTGTAGGCTGTGCAAAGAGGCCCCTGAGACAATCCACCACATAACTGCAGGGTGTAAGATGCTGGCAGGAAAAGCATACATGGAGCGCCATAACCAAGTGGCTGGCATAGTGTACAGGAACATCTGCACTGAGTATGGACTGGAAACCCCCGAGGTCAAAGTGGGAAACACCTCCAAAGGTGGTAGAGAATGACCGAGCCAAGATCCTGTGGGACTTCCAGATCCAGACTGACAGAATGGTAATGGCGAACCAGCCTGACATCGTGGTGGTTGACAAACAGAAGAGGAAAGCCGTTGTGGTTGACGTGGCGATACCAAGTGATGGCAACATCAGGAGAAAGGAACATGAAAAACTAGAGAAGTACCAAGGGCTCAGAGAAGAGCTGGAGAAGGCCTGGAAGGTGAAGGCAACAGTGGTGCCCGTGGTCATCGGAGCACTCGGGGCAATGACCCCCAAACTGGAGGAGTGGCTACAGCAGATCCCTGGAAGAACACCAGACATCTCGGTCCAGAAGAGTGCAGTAATGGGAACAGCAAAGATACTGCGCAGAACCCTCAAGCTCCCAGAGGACCCGAGCTCGAAGGATGAGACCACCCGCGGAGGGTGAAGGACAAAGTTTTTATATATATATATATATATATATATATTTCTGATGTTTTCTTATTCACATAAATATAATATGTTGGATATGACTCAAAAAGTCATATCCAATAATCAATGACCACATGTCATTTAAGTAAGAGAGATTCCTAGTTTACTCACTGTTTAGATTGATAAACGCACTTGTACTTTTTGGGTCTTTCAATTGTTTCTTAAATCATTGCTTTCATTTTATTTTATTTTTACGTGAACATATTTTGCACTTTTACATTGTTTCTGAGTGAGTGCATGAAGTGTTTGTTATGATATATATTTTTTTATGTTTGTGATGTTTAATACAACATCAGTCTTACCATAGATATAGAAGACCGAAGACCATCCGACGTACTGAACAAGCACTCCAGCTAAAGGCATGGCGATCACTGCTCCTGCGTAGGATCCTGGATTTCAGATTTCAATGTCAAGGAATTATTGTACCAGTAACATCGGATCTCTGTGATAATTAACTAAAAATATATCAAATATTCAGAAAAGATTGTCATACTAAAACAATATGTTGTCTCTTGTTCACATTTCCTTTTCACAAAATTGAATATTATACAACAGAAATATAGTGACAGTGCAACAGCCTTTTATTGCACAAAAAACTGCACTGCATAGTGAATATGAAAAAACAAACAACACATCATAGAAAAACATTAGTTTCATTGATAATCAACGGCGTCAAAATGAGTCATTGGCACTGCCGTGACAGAGAGGGTGTTTTAATGTGTTTTCTATTATCTGACAGATTCATGAACACTGTTGTTTTGAATAGAGCAGGGAGCATGAGAGTGCTTTTGGACAGTAAGCAATGTGACACTTCATTTAGGTGAACAGAGGGAGAAGCTCCTTTAGAGTACGCAGCTGAGCTGTGTTCATTTACAGACAATGTCAAGAGGGTTTTGATGCATGGGTTGTCATGGAACCAGTTTAAAGTGCAACATGGTTATTTTAATTTCAGGGGAGACATTGGACTACATCTGCAAATCAAAATTAGCTCTCTCGTGTCCATTTACTGAACAGCCCCGCTATGACTTATAAGATTGTGTAAAGTGGTTTGTATCAGTGAAAAGCTTTGTGTTGCGGTCAGTTTGGGAGTGTTCACTGAGTATTTTGGAGCATTTTGACAAGAGGAAACTAGAGACATCGCTCACCGCAGAATGAAGTTGTGGCCAGTCGACTCCGTTCAAGAGGTGGCGCCCATTTGGACCACATCCCATGACATGCTGGGTAGGTGACACCCTAGCAGGGACATGGTGTGGAAGATGTCAAAGGTCAAAGATTGACTTGAGAGGAAACCTGGGATTCATCTGACAAAGTGGAAATGCTTTAAAAAAGTAGTTTGACATTTTGGGAAATACACTTATTTGTTTTCTTGCTGAGAGTTAGATGCGAAGATTGATACCACTCTCATGTCTGTATGATAAATATGAAGCTACTGAACAGAGCCGGTTAGCTTAGCTTAGCCCAAAAACTGGGAACAGCTAGCCTGGCTCTTCTAAAGATCATCAATTAACACATTATATCTTGTGTGTTTAATCTGTACAAAAATAAATGAAGAATAAAAACAACAAGTTGTGCTTTTACAGGGAGTTATATTTGCAAGACTGTTTCTTGGCCAGGAGCAGTGACATAGTCCCGCACATAACCAACCTAAAAAAACGTACAACCGCAATTTGCTGTTCAGTGTTTGTCATCTAACTCTAGACAAGAAATAAATTAAGCGTATTTTCCCAACATGTCGAAGTATTGCTTTAAGTCGATCATTTTCACTAATTTAGCCAACACTTTTTTTCTTACCTCCACTAAGCCCTGCAGGATGCGAACAAACAGGACACAACCATAGTGCACCCTCGCTGCTGATGGGATGAACATATTGAGCACTGAAGTCAGGAAAATGGCAGCCCCAAACACCCTGTAGAGATACTGAAATGTCAACATATTGTGTGTGTGGTTAAAAGTGAAGGGGTGGTAACATCAGTGTCCACCTGAATCACTTATATTACAGACTTACAGTCGTTTCTTGGGGGGGGGGTCTGTTAAAACACTGCACTTTCAGTTAA
Organism: Siniperca chuatsi; assembly: GCF_020085105.1. NCBI lineage: Eukaryota > Metazoa > Chordata > Actinopteri > Centrarchiformes > Sinipercidae > Siniperca > Siniperca chuatsi. The sequence continues at coordinate 16,027,802 of NC_058045.1, read as the reverse complement.
TTAATTCCACTTAATTAAAAACTGAACATGCAAAAATGGGAAACTTAAACTTCTTTCGAGGAAACGTCCTAAGAAATTTTTAGAAATTATAACCTTGACTTATATTGTGACATCTGTCTGAGCTGTCTGTAACAGGTAAAAACACAACAAACACATGCTACCCAGTGTCTGAAAGCTACTGTTGATGTCTAATATTGGCAGGCAGTATATCTCCAAATATCTCATGGTCAAAGCATTTCAGTCAGCCTTATAATGAGACAGATCTCACGCCTCTGCCTTTCATACACTGAGATAAAGACATCCCATTCAATCTGCAAGTTTCTGCTTCATCACCACGGTGCCGCTTAGCTCCCTTCTCTTTTCTCTTTCACCTCATCCCCCCTTCCTTCTCTTTTTCCAAAACAGTGTGTAAGTGACACTTGTAATATTCCAGTGGCTGGTGTTTCAGAAAGAAATCAGAGGCAGGATCTTTCATTATTAACTCTGTCAGTGGCGTGTCCTCTTTTCCTGTGAAGCTTTTATTACAGGACTGCTATCTGCTCCATCAGCACCGCTCACCACACCGTACAGCTTTAACCCTTTAACCACACAGGGTGAGGAGGAGCCCGCCCCCAAACCTTTATCTTATTTAGGCTTTCTTGTGATCCTTTCTTAACATGTGTGGTCAAGGCTGCAGCGACCATGACTTCAAACATCAACAGATATATCAACATAAGACAAAAAACATAATCTGTCTCACATGTAACATCAAACAGTTTCTGTCTCATGGGCAACAGCATCAGTTGTGTCTGCACTGTGTTTAGGGCTGCAACTAATGATTATTTTCATTATCAATTAATCCTTTGGTCTATGAATTGTCAGAGAAAGGTACAAAAAAATGGCTCTCAGCATCATCATCAAATTGCTTTTCTAACCAACAGTCCAAAACCCAAACATATAAAATTTATTACTACATAAAACAGAGATTACAGTATTACAGTGGAATTATCGGCTATCATGAAGCCATGGAGTGCATGTCACCTGTTGGCAAAAAGCTTGTTGGAGATGAAACCACCAGGGATTTGAGTGACAATGTAGCCCCAGAAGAAGGAGCCGTGGATCAGGCCCACTGTCTCTGGGTCCCAGTTAAACTGAGCTTTCTGGAAAGGGTGAAAAAAAACAGAAGCACACTCAAATATGGAAATAACCCCCATTTCCCACCAAACTGTATTCATTTGGTATATTCTACCTGGCTGCATCATAGATACATCCATAAAAGAGTTGATTAAAATGGTTAAACTACAATTTAGTCGGCTTCTGTAAGGTCAGACTATATTTGGATATCTATTCTGGAGTGTATCAAGAAAAAAGACACACATTATACAAAGTCTTACAAAGTCAATAACCCAAGGGTCCTGTCTGATCCAGCTACCTGAAGCACTGGAGTCCCATTTATATAGACGGTGTTGTTGTTCACCATCTCCACAATGGCCACACCAAGGTTGCACCGGATTCCAAAGGAGATGCAGAAGCCCAGGCCACTGAGGATGGCAATGATGTAGCGCTTGGGCAGACCACCACAGCTGCAGTCCAGCAGTGGGGCAGAACGTGGTGCTGATGCCACCGGACGCCCATGCTCTGTCAGTTCAATGTTGTCCTCTTCTTCTATATTGCTACCATCTATTTTCCTAAGAAGCAAATAGCAGGAGAATAATTTAAATTAAATTCTTCCCTTTCAGTATCTGATAAACCTAAAATCTGTGATTTTTTTAAGCTAATCTTGGCTGCAAGTCATACAAGCACATACAGAATGTAGTTTTGTGTAATATCCACATGGCAATCATTTCACAGTCCTATAGATTTTGTCTGTAACTTTATGAAAATGTGGCAGCAAAAATAGCACAGTAACACGAGTCTCTCTGCTCTCTTACATAGGGCAGAAGCCAAGACACATGACTTAAAAAGGTCACAGCCCTGCTGTTATCAGGTTGCTTTCAGGTTCATCACTCTCCACACCTGTTCCACTACCCAGAATCCATCTCTGTCTCTGTCCCAGTGCTCCGATTAACTGCTTTCATCTGCCTGCAGCAGATCTAAACTGCAGCTCTCCTCCAACCAAACTGGGATCAGTTTTTTATATCAAGCACTCAAATCTTCACATTTTTTAGCCCAGTGTTTGAAGAATCACTAGTGTCTTTACAGTTGAAACAACTGGTTTGTCCTGTTATATTATGTGTTGTGTATTGTATTGTATTGCTATGGAAAAGAAAGGGTTTTTCGTAGTAAAAAAATACAATAACATCAGAAATATAGTCCATAGTCTTAATGTAGTCTGATAGCAGACTTACAGTAGACATGATTCTTTGAAAGAAAAGTCTGGTTAGTAGGTGACTCTCGTAGAACAGCATATATACAGCTGCATCAAAAATTGTGAAATGCATTTAGATACAAAAGGCGTCTTTTAAAGGTTTATGCCTGGTCACTAACTTCATGTGCTCAGTTTGTAAATTGGGGCATTAACCAAAAATGGCCACCACAAATGGACTTTCCAACTCCAAAATTGTGTAAATTATGGTTAGTAAGTATTTAGTTTATTTGGCAGTTTTGTAAGGAATATGAGTGTGTTTGGGGTAGCACAAGTTCCTGATCAATGTCAGGCTCTTCACATCATATAGGAACTGCTATGAAAAGTGTAACATTTTTTGCAAAGAAACCAAACAAACTGGTACATTTTTTTAATTTTTTTTCTTCTTTTATATCTATATTGATCAAAAGCAAAGACTAAAAATATTCCCATTTTCCACTTGTTCGTAATGTAAATCAATGCATTCTTAATATACATGACAAAAGCACATGCACATTCACGATACACATGCAAAATTCATTTTTCAGGAAATTGCCTACTTAGTGTTTTATCTCTTAAAATGACAACAATCTTCCTTATATAGGAACACCCCCCTCCACACGCACACGACACGCATCCATCTGTGAAATATGTATCAGATATGAAATATGTATTAATGTCTTAAAATAAAATCTGTGATTACATCACTGGCATTGCCTGGCAAGCACAAGAATCAAATATGTATTTATTGTCAAGATCTCTGAGACGACGCTGTGCTTAATGTGCTCGCTTCCAGGCTCTCCACATCCCTCTGACGGCAGATGTTTCAGCCCTCTTAGTTGAGCATTCTTACCAAGTTATTTTAAAAATTCAACTCCACTGTGAATACAATACATGGATAATGATTGGCATGCTTATTTTTATCCATGTAAACATCTAAAAAAGCTGTGGAGGATCAAACACCCTGCACACACAGTCTTCATGCCTATTACCCACCACTCTCCATACAAACCCTCTCACCTTTGCAGTTTTCCTAGAGAGTCCCCCACTGTGTTCTTCACTTCCTCCTTCCCAGGCTTAAGCACCTGCTCCTTCAAACCTGCTAACCCACCAAAAGGCATTTTTCTCTGCGTCTTTGTTTTCTCTCCCTGTTTATCTCAGAACTGTGTCTTGATACCTCACTAACACACTTTGTTCTGAGGAAGACAAAAAAAAATCCACTAGAAGCTGTTCTTCATCCTTGTGGCACCGGGGGTTGGCTCCACCTTTCAGTGGTGCCACGGGTCCGTCAGAGGTAAGATAGACCTTTCCTCTTCACTTTTCTACGTTGTGAGGAGAGGAGTCCGTGGAGAAGTGGAGGGGAGGATAATATTGAATTATTCCTCAGTGTCCAAAGCACCATGCAGCCAGAAGCTCTGGAGCTTGTTTCATCTCCAAAAGATCCAGAAAGACTGATGAATAAGCACAAGTGCAAATTAAAGTATAGAATCCAGGTTTTAGTCTCTAGGCATTGTGAGCCCCCTTTTGTCTGCAGCTGAACTGAATGAACCGCTTAGATCTCCTCTCCATCTCATAACTCATCCATTCCTGGTGAGGAGGGGCAGGTGTAGCTGGTTTTCCAAAAACCAGCCCCCTCGCTTTACACATCATCATCATCATCATCATCATCATCATCATCATCTCCCCAGCGCCAGCCCTTCAGCTAGTTAGGTTAATCTGATAGCAGCCCAGTGGACGAACAATCAAAGATGCATGAGCTTGACAAGTTGCATTGAGGAGAGACAGGAGTAGCTGGACTGCGGAGGTGTTCAATGGGAGCAGGTGAAACCTAAGACAGAGCCATCAAGTTCCAGGTTTATACTCAATTTCTGCATTTATGAGGGAGTGACAGAACTCATAACTGCTGCCATAAAGCTGTATAGTTCATGGACTAAGCAACAACATCATGTCTCTTATCATTTGACACTGATGGGAATTTCACTGCAATGCTTATTTTGCCAGCAGGGAGAAAGTCATCATTTTACAGAGTGAGTTTCTAGATAATCCAATATGTAGCATTTTAAAGATGTAGAAACTGAGATTTCAAAATTTAAACAGTAGACCGGATGCTTTGGGCCTGAGCCCTAAGAGTCAGGGTGGTGCTGGTACTCCATCTGTTTATGCACTCCATAAATAAACTGAAGGCTCGATACCCAGTGGACGCTTTCAATAAATAAGGTTCTTTATACCAGAAATATCACAGCTCCATTACAGGAAACATCCTTCTTTTTTGTATATACTGTATGGCATGAAAATCCGATACTACTTCAGAAATAGATTGAAATTACATGTATGTAATTGTGTAATCTAAATAGCAGTATTAGTTTTTACAACATACATTGTTCAACCAGCAAGACTAATGCTTCAATGATTACACTTTAATTTAAGCTAATGAATAACAGTGGAGTGACTATAATTACATGGCAGTGTGGTAAAAAGGCACACGCATATTACACATTACAATGACAAACAGAAGCCAGAAAAGGTGTAAACAAACACTTTGAGATGTAACTCTCAACTAAACATATATTCAACTTGACAGCCTTCTTGTTTCTGTTCAACTGCTTCCCAGGAATTATAAAATTAGCCTAAACCACAGGAATGCAATTAGCAAACAGTTGGTTTAACATAATTTATGGACTTGCATTTATTATTTATTTCTGATTGTAATACCTGAATATGAAGCCAAGGATGTTGAAGACAAAAAAAATGTCAAGTCTTTCCATTTCTAAGTAAGTCATGCCTGCCATCTAGTGTTTGGAATGAGGAAGTGTGATCATCTGCTGATTCTGCAGAGATAAATAATCAATACACTGTATATAATTCTGTCATCTACCCAGTGCAGTCTGTACTGTGGAACTAAAACTAACTTGAGAAATGATTAGGCTTTGGCAGAGGTCTTCAAATCAAATACAGTACAACACAATACACTTCAACAGCACCACAAACTGCAGCCTCCAAACTAACCATAAAGTTGAATTAATGCCTCTCTAAAACATAGAAAAGGTTTCAGTCGTAGTCAGTCCGGAAGTCACTCACAATTGAGAATGGAATGTCTTGGTTAGATGACAGATGACTACGACTGAAACCTTTTCTATGATAGAACACTCCTGGACGAATGAGGGACTACACCGCCCTCTCTAAAACTGTTTGAACAAAAACTGACTTTATAACCTTCATGAAGGTAGCACAACTCATGTTTTATTAGACTGTGTTAGGTTTAACTGGTTGTTCCAAACTACAAACTTAATTTGTACATCTTTATAGTCTTTAAAGATGTCAAATAACTTTAAAAACTCAACTAAAAACTGTAAATAACTTAAATGACTAACATTACAAGTTATTCAATGATTTCATAAATCAAATACCTGATCACTATCAGGGAAAACTACATTTATTTAAAGTATTTTTGATCTTTAGTATTTTTGTATTAAGAAGAGGGGTACTGCTCTGCAGATTCATGAATGTATTAAACTGCAAATACAGTTTATTGTAATTTAAATCTGTAACATCAATTAAATATTTTCATATCAATCTTCCCTCAAGTTTTCACATTAATTGTAGTTGTTCCACAAGGTGGAGCCATGCAGAGTTTTATCAGTAAATACTCAGTAATTATCTTGCAGTCACTGAATAGCCCTTTATGAAGTAACTCAAATGTATTAAGCAAACTTGAAATCAAACAACAATATAATAATACATTACAAATATATCGTTTCCTTTGCACTCTTAGATCATTCTTTCTACTGCCTCCTTTTGAGCAACTTTACAGTAATATTTTACATAATGTGTGTGCGCGCATACATAAATGTATGTTTTCCTTTGTAAATGAAGTGTTCTTTTCATCTTTGTCATTATTTTACTTGCTTTATTTTTTTATTATAAATATTTTTAATTGATTTTTTGATTGATTCGATGTGATTTCTCTTCCATCCATTATCTATACCTCTCACCCAATATGAGCCTATCCCAGCTCACATTAGGTGAGAGGTCATCATTCACACTCACATTCACACCTACGGATCTAACCTGCATGTCTTTGGACTGTGGGAGGAAACCAGAGCACCTGGAGAAAACCCACGCAGACACGGGGAGACCATGCGAACTCCACTGAAAGGCCTGCCTCCTGTGAGGTGACAGTGCTAACCACTCCACCACCGTGCTGCCCCTGCATTTGTTAATATAAATTATGAATTTATGTATGGATAGATAGATAGATTCATAATTCAGATTTATAAATACATAACTGAAAAAGCTGAATCTTGACTGCAGAATTTGTTCTTAGTATTTAAAGTGGTGTTGAAAATTGTCTTGTTTCTGTAGCTTGTTTTGTTTAGAAAGGATGAGGAACTGTGCATCGGAAGTCGCTGTAGGGCTCCATCAGGTGGTAGACACAGTCCCACATGCAGCAGTTAGTGTTTGTATTGGCAGTCAGTGAGTTGGCCAGGATACCCACGGGAATAAGTAGGCCTACACCTACAGTGGCGATGCCAACATGCAAACCTACTTTCAGTAGGCCTTTAACACAGCGACGCCACATACTTTTGGTCTGAATCTCAGCAGCTGGAGTCTCCGGGAGGCTGTCGTCTCTCTGATCCTCAGGTGAGTCCGGTCGTTCTGTATTTTCAGCCAACATCCTACATTCGTCTCTGAAATTCTCAACACCAGCAAGTATCTCCTCCTCCTGGTTCGTCTCTAGCTGATCTTTAAGATCACGGATTGATTGTTTCATATCGGTGTTGAGGATGTAAATCTCCTCTATCACTTCCTGTTTATAAGCAAGTTCCATGTTTTGCTTTGTTATCAGCTCATCTTTATCCCAGATTACTTGCTTAGCCTCCTCCAGTTGGTACTGAAGATCTTTCACAGCTGTCTTCAGGTTTTTGTTCTCCTCGTTTTGTGTCTCTGTCAGAGACTCAAGTCGGGCCAGCTCATCTGTGATGCCCCTATTCTGTTTATTCAGAAAGTCTTCCTTTTCCTGAACATCATGCAGTGCTGTCCTCAGCTTTTCAATCTCTGCCTGTTTTTTCTCCGTCAGATATTCAGGATGGGTCAGCTTCTGTATTACCTCATCTTTATCCCTGATGACTTCCTGAGCTTCTCTTACTTGACACTGAAGGTCGCACACTGCTGTCCTCAGACTTTCAATCTCTTCTTGTTTTCTCTCTCTCAGAGATTCAAGATGGGCCACTTCATCAGTCAGGCTCTTGTTGTTCTCCTTTATGTTGTTCCCATGTTCCTGCAGATCGTGAACTTCTGCCCACAGATTTTCATTCTCTGCCAGTTTTTTCTCTGTGTAAGATTTAAGCATGGCCAGTTCGGCACTGATGGTCGTATTCTGCTTGTTCAGAGACTTCTCCCTTTCCTCCAGATCCTGCAGTTCTGCCAACAGGTTTTTCTTCTCTGTCTGCATTGTCTTTCTCACATGTTCAAGTTGGGCCACCTTCTGAATTAGCTCATGTTTATAGCTGTGGTCTTGCTGAGCCTCCTCTACTTGATGCTCAAGGTCATACACCGTTGCCCTCAGCTGTTCAATCTCTGCTTGGTTTGTCTTATTCAGGCATTCAAGTTGGGCCACCTTCTGTAATAGCTCATCTTCAACACTGTATTCTTGCTGAGCCTCCTCTAGGAGATGCTCAAGTTCAATTAGGCTATATGGTTCCTCTGATATCTCTGAACTGCACAGAGCAGCGTTGAAACTATATTGAGACATTTATTTTATATGTTACCCTATTCTAATATAAATGTTATTATCTGTTATGTTCTATGTGTGTAGCATGAAGGGACTACAAACTAATTTCGTTGTACAACCTTTTGTTGTAAAATGATAAATAAATTAGCTTGTACCTTGTAGGCTACCTTGTACCTTACCTTAGGAATGAAGTTTTTCACAGCCCCTCAAATGAGAGAATTCATCAGCCAATAAATTCAGCTAAGATTAAAACTAGTTACTTACCTGTGATTAGTTGTTCTTCCTATCCGCTTTCCTCAAGTCTCTTATTTGTCCTCAAAATCCTTCGAATAACAGTCCTTTGTTTCACAAAATAATCCATCTTTAATAAATTCCAGCTATATGTGATCTTCCTGAACAAAGCTACACCTGACGTCATCCGCGTCTTTAAAGCACATCCGCGCCTTTGATCAGCGGTGACGTCATGACATGTGCTCCCGATATGAGCGCATGCGCATAGAATGTTTACATTTTTTATTTCGATTTTTAAAGTTCATTGGTTTAAAGACGCCTTAGCACACAAGCAGTGTAACATTGATGTAAGGCAGACCCACGTCCAGCAGAACTTCAGAGTGCAGATGGAGTTGGTGGTGGTATGGCTCATGTTATGTCTTCATATATACTCATGCGAATACTTGGGGAAATGATCATATTTTCCAACCAGAAACAGACCTGAACTGTGTGTATAACAGATATTTCTGGTACCAAGCTAATTACCTTTTGTGGCGAAGGTTTCGTTTTCAGAAATGCTTTTCAAATTTTCTTGTAAATTAATCCAAGAACTGCAATATTGGGAGGTATCCCTGAAGATTGTAGATATTCACTGCCTACTTGTTCAGTGTTTTGAATGAAATGCATAACTCCATAATGTCTTAATCGCTATACCTTCCAAAGGAGAATAGACGAGCAGATTAAAATTATAAAATGCTTAAGACACATAAAGACCAATAAAACATTTGAAAAACTGCACAAATGTATTACAAATATTTGCAGTGATAATGTAGTGTTACTGAAAAGGGAATGTTTATGTTACGTCTAATGCAACTTAATGTGAATCCATCCACCTTTCATTATTTATTCAGCTTTAATTTCCTGTTTGTTTTTCTTTTGACCATCCTGGATTTCTTAAATTAGTGGGATGGTAAGTGCATGACGATTGATATTTATATTGATAAACCACTGCTAGATGTAGGCTAGTAGATTTTCTGAAGTTGAATCCGAAAATTGCAGCAGAATAGACGATATGATCCATATGATCGAGAATACTTAAACCTGCAACAAGAACAGCTGCCGCTCAAAACTGCAAAACTGAAAAGGAAAAAAAATATACAGGCTTAAAATGTATGGGCTTATTACCACTTACTTTGTGGTATTTTAATCAGCATGTTATTAATGATGGGACATGTTTCAGATACTGTAGATGTCGTGTCTGTCCTCAGAATCAGCACCTATCTTTCTCTGTGCAGGGCGCTTGGGTTTATATCCTTTACGGCAGAAGTCGATTGTGGGTTAGTTGTTGCTGCGTTGGCTCTATGTTCGTGAATCCGCGGCGCGGCCAGATCGCAGTCAAGTGCGCCCTGCCCAGTGAGTCGGGAGCGTGACAAACGTACTTTTTCGTCCTTTCGTAGCTATAGGCTCCCTTGGCGCACCTGTGGCGCACTTGGGCACGTTGCGAGATTACCATACATTATAGGTCGGTGAGTTAGAGGCTGTGACAGTTATGGCCAATCACATCCACTACTTTCATCCCGTGTAAACACTGGGCTCTCCCCGTCATGGTGCACAAACAGTTTGGGAAAAAACGTATTGTTGTCTGTTATGCTATGTGCATAGTCGTGCATATGCTACGTGAGTTTCAAATATGAATACAGCAGCTGAAATATGCCGACAAGAGCAGATAATGACTCATTTTAGTTGAATTCACTCTTCTGGACGTTCGCAAAAACAGCAAGACAACGGCTCTTCTTCCTCCACAGCTCAGGATACTCTGCAACTTCTACAGGTTGCAGCACTGGGGGAATCCTGACTGTCGCTGCCATCCATGGAGGACCTCTACACCCAAAGGTGAAGGATGAAGGCCCAGCCACAAACTGCTCTGTCTGCTGTGGTCCGGCAGACGGCACCGCAGCACCACCAGACTCAGGGACAGCTTCATACCTCAGACCATAAGTCAGAATCGGAATCAGAAATACTTTATTGATCCCCGAAGCGAAACTCTTTGTTACAGCAGCTAGCAAAAAATATAATACAATACACTATAAAAACAATAAAAACAGGTCAGAAAATAAATTAAGTACCAAGTGGGTATAAGTATAAAATAAAATAAGTGTGAAGTACCAAGTGGGTTTACTGGTATAATAATGCAATGTAATAATATTAGTAATAAGTAGTATTGCAACAGCAGTAATGGAGGTATGAATAATAAATAGGAAAAAAGCTAAATATTGCACATGAGTACTACACAGATATTGCACAATTATTCAAGTATAGCAGAGATGTAATGATCAATGTCCAGTTTAGTGACCTAGGGTCATACAGACTAACCCTTAGAGGGAGGAGTTAAAGAGTTGGCCACAGGCAGGAATGACTTCCTGTGGCGCTCTGTGGTGCTTTTTGGGGGGATGAGTCTTCCGCTGAAGGTGCTCCTTTGCTTGACCAGCACGTCATGGACTGGGTGGGAGACACTGTCCAGGATGGCATGAAGTTTGGCCAGCATCCTCCTCTCTGACACCACCGCTAGAGAGTCCAACTCCACCCCCACAGTGTCACTGGCCTTACGGATCAGTTTGTTGAGTCTGTTAGCGTCCGCTACCCTCAGCCTGCTGCCCCAGCATGCAACAGCATACAGGATAGCACTGGCCACCACAGACTCATAAAACCTCCTCAGCATTGTCCGGCAGATGTTGAAGGACCTCAGCCTCCTCAGAAAATAGAGGCGGCTCTGGCCCTTGTCTAAGTGTACCCCCAGGTACTTGTAGTCCTCTACAGTGTCCACATTGACCCCCTGGATGGAAACCGGGGTCACTGGTGCCTTGGCCCTCTGTAGATCCACAACCAGCTCCTTAGACTTTGTCGCATTGAGCTGCAGATGGTTCTGCTCGCACCATGAGACAAAGTTCCCCACCACAGCCCTGTACTCAGTCTCATCACCACCGCTGATACTTCCCACCACAGCAGAGTCATCAGAAAACTTCTGAAGGTGGCAGGACTCTGTGTGGTGGCTGAAGTCCGTGGTATAGATGGTGAAGAGGAAGGAAGAGAGGACAGTCCCCTGAGGGGCCCCAGTGTTGCTGACCACGCCGTCTGATACACAGTGCTGCAGGCGCACATGCTGTGGTCTGCCAGTCAGGTAGTCCACAATCCAGGACACAAAGGGGGCTTCCATCGCTGCCAGCTTCTCACCCAGCAGGGCAGGCTGGATGGTGTTGAAAGCACTGGAGAAGTCAAAAAACATGATCCTCACCGTGCTTGCCGGCTTGTCCAGGTGGGTGTGGAGGCGGTTCAGCAGGAAGATGACGGCGTCCTCAACTCCCAGCCGGGGCTGGTAGGCGAACTGAAGGGGGTCTAGGAGGGGTCTTACCATGGGCCGCAGCTGTTCCAGCACTAGTCTCTGCAGGGTCTTCATTATGTGGAAGGTCAGTGCCACCGGTCTGTAGTCCTTGGAGCCACTGGGACGTGGCGTCTTCGGCACAGGAACGAGGCAAGATGTCTTCCACAGAACTGGGACCTGGACAGCAGGTCCAGTGTCCTCTCCTCTCTAGTATGACATTTCACACACTGGGTGAAACTAATCAGTGTTGTTGAAACACTGACATGGTTGAAATCACCTGAGATTAAAATGAGCCCACTGCCTTTCCGCTTACCGCTCCCAGTGTGATCCCTGTCGCCCCAAACAGTCTGAAAGCTGTCGATGGAAACGTTATGGTCCGGGATATCCTGGTGTAGCCATGTCTCTGAGAAGCACCATGCCGCTCGGCTTCAGCGCGATCAGCTGTTCCCTGGTGTAAACAATGCGGCCAAACAGCTGATCTGCAGCGGTGCCCCGACCAAGTAGCAGAATAAGATGTTCCACGGCGAAAAAAAGTACCAAAACACTTTCTACTCTCATTTTCGTAAAGAGCGTAGTTTAAATTATACTTACACACTACTCAAGTTTGGAAGAAAAGGGAAAGTTAAAAGTTGGAAAAAGTAAGACGACGGGACGGAGCTACGGCAACAGGCAGCATGCGGGCTGGCGCATGCGCACTAATAACTGCTGAACTCCTGACCCCCCAAGCTTATTACTGACACTTTACTTGCACCTGATTGACGGATGTCACTTTACTTTATACTACTATCACTTAGTTACTATTTACATCTCCGTTTATATATTTTTATTACTACCGTTTATACCTGCATACATCACAGTAGGCTATGTACTGTATATATCAGGTTCAGGGTTTCTTTATTTGTACCCATATGTAGATTTTGTGATATTTGTACCCATATGTAGATTTTGGTTTGCTGTAGAGGCATCTATCTTGACACACATTTTACAAATGCACTGCTTGTCTAAAATTCTGTTCTTACCTGTCCATAACATGTCTACATTAGTTTATTCATTTTATCATAACTGTGTACCTGCCTACCACAGTATTATATTTATACATTAGGCATATATTATATTTTATTCTCTATATATTATATATTATTTAATTTTTTAACTTCTGCACTATTTCATATCTTAGATTCTCTCTTTTTACTTGTGTGATTTTCTTTTATACATATTGTTTGAGCTTTGTTGGAGGGAGCCTGAGAATTAAGCATTTCATTGCCAATGACTGCTTCACTATAATTGTTGTGCATTTGACAATAATTATGAACTTGAACTTGTTCGCAGAGTCTACAAGATACCAAAGAGGCTCAGGCGAGGAAATAACTTCAGTGCACTGTAGCCATATCAAATAAGAAATCATTGGACTTACAACATAAGTGCAGAAATATGCTATTTTATTATTTTATGTTATTTTCTGCACCATTATTTTGCTTTGGCCAGTTACGTTGAGCAACTCCTCTAAACATTTAGTTCAGTTAAAGGCAGGCAGTCAAGTCATGATATTTAAGTAGAAAACATTATATTGTAGGCTATATGTTTATCCTTATTTAAAGTTTACCCTATTTTTCATACTTGAACTACAACAGAATAATGCATCCACAAGCACTTTAACAGAAACTGTTAAAATAGTTTTTTTCAGAGATTATTTTAAAAGGTAAGATGATATTTCCACTGTGTTTCACTTTGGCCAGAGGGAGGCTGCAACCCTAATGTCCCGGAGTAATTGACTGTCCCTTATTTCTCATATCAAATTTGTTTAGAAATTGATTTTGGTGGACTGCTAAGGTGAAATAAGGGAAAGTTTATGTAGCCAACTTCATACAACAGAACCCTACTATGCATGCTCGGATCCCATTGGCACACAGAACTAGTGGTGTCAGGAGGTAGGACGACTGCAGTTGGATCCTTCTCTGTCCACTGGGCATGACCCTGGGAAACTTAAGGCTCGCTAGCAATGCTAGCAATGGCAATGGCGAGAGTGATTGGTAGCTGGAGGAAGAGCGATGGCGGAAATGGAGTCAGAGGAGGAATCGGAGCGTGAAATTGGAAACGAGGAGTCGAGAGGATTTGAAAATAAAATGAAAAGGAAGAAGAGCAATTCAAGTGATTCCAGTCAGACAATGAAGAAAGAGGAGAAGTATCTTTGTTTGAAAAGAACTGTATTGCACCACTTACTACTACGGTGTCAACCGTCTCAGAGAGTCGATTACCACATTTGATGTCCAATGGCCATGAGAGAAATGAAGAGGAGGCAGTTGTATTGAATCGTATTAATTTACTCTTTACGATGTTGAATATCAATAATCAAATACACTGTGTATATTTTACACATTATTACACATTATTTTGATCAAAGTAGATCACAAAATAGCAAATAAAATATACATATAAAGAGTGTAGGCCTACTCAAAATAATAAACAAACAAACTGAATTATTTTAACAGATTTGGATTTCAAGGATACAGATGGAGGCTGGTCTCGCACTGTGGCTTCTAGAAGCTCTTGATAGCTACTAAATTGAGGGACATCTGGAATGGCAGGTGTTGCAGTCTCACGTAGTAACCCACAGAATACAGGTTTCTTGAGCTCCTGAATATCATCAGGGGTTTGACATTCAGGTGCCGTCGGCCAGTTGCACTTGGGTTGTGTCAAAAAGGCTGGACCCTGCCTCCAGCGAGTGTCTTGAGCCAGTTGCTTCAGTGCCAAACCTTGTGTGATGTCATCGGCAGGATTATTAGATGAATCAACATCGCGCCAGGATTTTGGGTCAGACAGCTCTTGTATTTCAGTGACTCTGACTCCCACAAATACTTTGTACCTGCAAGAATCAGACTGCAGCCATTCAAGGACCATGGTAGAATCAGTCCAAAAAAAGTCAGCTCTTTCTTTAACACAGTACCCAGCTGCACGCCTGTCAGTGCAGCACAAAGTTCTAAGTGTGAGATAGAGAGCTTTTTTGGAGCGACTCTAGATCTTGCTCATCCTCAGTACTCCTGTATGCTACAGAACCATAGGCTCTCTCAGAAGCATCACAGAATACATGAACGCTGCGACTCTTGATTGCATGCGGGATGATGGAGATCTGGGACAACTGAGGGAGCTCACTCTCCCACTGTTGCCAAGCGGTAAGTAAATCAGCAGGGAGGCAAGGATCGTCCCAGCCACGTTTCTTGTCCCAGAGCAACTGCACAATGATCTTGGCCCTTGTAGTGAAAGGGATCAAATACCCAAGGGGATCATATTGCTTTTCAAGTGCACGGTAGATCTTGCGCGTGGTGGTTTCACCTTCCTCCTTCTAATATGGTTTGTATGCCAAAGTATCGGATTTGCTATGCCAGATCAGTCTGAGGGTACGTTCCTGAGGTTTCTTGACTAAGCCAGATCTCACTGCTCTGTGATTTCATCTCAGAAGGAAAGTGGCAAATGACCATAGGAACATTACTGACCCATTGTCGCAACTCAAATCCGCCCTCCATTAGATGGTGCTGTAGTCTGTTTACTAGTTTGTCAGCCTGTGCTTCATCTGGGACACTTTTTAGACAGTTGTCTACCTAGAAACTGCATTCGACAAATTGACGCACATCGGTCAGTGGGCTTAAGGTAGTTCCCGACATGGGACTGAAGGGCAAATGTAGCGCAACAGGGGCTACAGGTGGTTCCAAAGGGCAATACTTCCCACTGATAGACTGTTGGAGGCTCAGCAGTATTGCCATTATGCCACAGAAATCTGAGGAAAGGCTTGTCTTCATCAAGGAGACAGACTTGATGAAACATACCTCTCACGTCGCTGCAGAGAGCTACATGGTGCTCCCTGAAGCAGAGGAGAACTCCTAACAAGCTTGCCCCAAAAGTAGGCCCAGGTAAGAGGTGCTCATTTAGAGACTGGCCTTAGAATTCAAAGGAGCAATTGAATACGATACGGTCCTTACCATTATGATGGACCATATGGTGTGGTATGAACCATGAATGAGGACTCAGTCCACACTCCTCAGATGATAGTGGGGTGATGTAGCCTGCCTGCAGCAACTTCTGAATTTCAGCATTGTAAGTGGTGGCCATTTGTGGCTCTCAGGATAGTCGTCTCTCCGTACTACATAGAAGAGCCATGACAGCTTCCTTCGGCGCATTCAATGGGGGAAGTGACTCTTTCCAGAGTAATGGGGTAGCGTATCGGTTTACTCCATCCACATTAATTCTGATGTTCTTTTCTTCCAGAATGCGGAGGGCTTCCGCATCTTGTCATGAGCATGTGACTACCTTGTCAGACTGGTAAGGCAGAATGTCAAGTTTCCACAGCCTTTCAACCTGGTTAAAGAGTTCAGAATCTTGTGTCTCACAAGAAACAAAGAGACACTCCTGCGGCTGAAGACGAGGACAAAGGAACCTTGATAGACCTTGCAACGTCCACCCAAGCCTTGTATGCACAACTGCTGATCCTCCTTTAGGTCCCAATCTCACTGGCTCCACTGCTGTGATCAAATGTGGATAGTCTGATCCAATAAGCTCTAATGATTGAGCTTGATTGATATCGTGCAAGGGCAGATCTCTAAGACACCGGTACTTTCGCTGCAAATAAGTGATGGGATAAGTATGTTGGAGCCGTAAAGGCTCCATGAATGGGGAATGATTTGTCAGGTTGTGAGGCTGGAGCTATTGAGAAGGACACTGAACTTCCACAGATGGTGTGAAAATCTCCTCCTTGTTCCTTTAAGCTCCTTGTTCAAGAGCTTAAAGTTTGAGCACTGATTCATGTAATGCTGGGTAGTATCGCAGAACAGACACTACCTTTTGGGCTTCTCCTGAATCTTTTCAGAGGATGCTGTCCCTATCTTTGGATTCTCAGTTGGCACTTGCTTATGTTCTCCTCCATGCAGAACAGTGGTCAGCCTTCGAGGCGTGAATCCAGGCTTCTTCTCTTTACGGAAACTATGCTTCTCATGATCAGGGTATGATCGTGTACCGTACTGGGTTCCCTCCACTTGCACACGAACCTCATATTCAAACCAATCTGCCAAATCAAGTAAAGTAGGAATGGGAGTATGAAGAGGATTAACAAATCTCTTAAAGTTGGCTCTTAGGTCATAAGGTAACTTAGCTAAGAGGCGAGATACATGAGAACCACACTTCAACTCAGTCCAGCCTGGGCTACCCAACTGATTCAACATTCCGACTAAGGCCCGAACACGAAGAGCGAGTCCCTTGAAAGCTTTGACATCACCACTTTTGATGTTGGGCCCGTCCATCAAGCTGGTAATCCGCTGCAATGCCATACATATCGGTAAGAGCTTGCATAGTGTCACTGAAAGGAGAGGTTAGGGTTACTGTAAGAATCTGCAACAAGTAAAGCATCTTCCAATTTCAAATGATCCATGAGTATCTGAAACTTGAAAGATTCAGAAGCATCATTGGGCAGAACATTGTCTAAAGCGAGCTTAAGTCTGGCAGACTCTCGTGGATCATCATGAATGAAATCTGGGATTGTGGGTGTAGGCCCACGATATTGCACTGGCATTGGGTGCCAAGAACGGTCTTTATCCAAAAATGGGTACGAACGATCAGAGGGATACAGCCATTCATTGCCACGATAGTGGTCCATTCTCCGTTCCCATTGAAGTTAAGGACTCAAATGATCGGGTAAGGCAGTTCTCTGTGAAGGGTGCAGTCTGTCCCCATAGCATGGATCATGAAGATTTCTAATGGGCCAATACTCTGAACGTGAATGAGAAGTATGTGCCTCTGCTGGAGAATGACTGAAATCTCAAGGTGGGTAGAATGGAGGATTGGGTTGCAACGGCATGGCATCATCTGACTGGCAATAAGGAGAATCAGACTGACGATGCTGCAAACCATGGACATTAGCACTATGGCCAGGAACATGTTGCGGGTTTTTTACAATCTTGTTGGGATGGAAGCTGTGACACAAACAGACGGCATTTTCAAGGATCCGCATGAGGTCGGAAAGTTTGTAGGAGGAAAGCTTGGAGATGTAAGATCGGTCAGGATAACAAGTGGGATAGTTATCATTGACTGTGTATCAAAGCATCAGAGAGATAGAGCCCTGAAGATTTGTGTATTTAGAGATCATAGCAGTGTGAATTGCTTCCCACTTGGATCAGAAGTGAAGAAGAAGGGAGTACTGAGCGGCGTGCCACTGATGGTGGAGGCCGAGTCATTTCGGGATATTGAAGATGTGTGTGAGGCACGAAGGCTTACAAGATTCCGAAAAAGGGGAGAAGGAGGAGAGTAACTCGGTGTGTTTGACGTTTGAGGGGGAATTGCCAGAAAGAGTGTATCTAGATTATGTTTGTTACAGGGTGAGGCCATATGAGAGAGCTCCTCTCAGATGTTTCTGCTGTCAGGAATATGGACATGTTGCTGACTATGTCATGGGCTCACTTTGGGTGGACACTGTAAATAGTTTACACTGTGAAGCTGTTACAATCCAGTAGGTGGCGGTAATGCACAATTATGGATGCCAACCATAATAAAACTCAACAGAAGAAGAAGAAGAAACTAATGCTGGCAACCAGAAACAACCATCTATGATCCATTCTTTGATAATCTAAACAAAGAACAGCAGTGGCCTTTCTAAAATGAGCAGTGGTGAAAGTGACTATATTCTGTTATGATCAAGGAGTTCATAAGTCATAAGCAGAAAGCATTAGCTAGCTTGCACACTAGCTAGTTGAAAATTTGTCTGGTACAATGGACAGTGAGATGTTTGCTCTGCGCAGACATCTCACCAATATTACTGATGCTCGGTAGGTTGGTACCAATGATGTTCTGTGTGGCTTTATTCACCCGCTGCAGAGCCCTCCTGTCCTGGGCCGTGCACATTAGAGGGTGACACAGGAGTTGAAATCAAATCCTGTTAGCTCTGTTAGCTCCGTTAGCTGTAAACATACTGCAGGACTCTGCTGCCCACTGGCTGCTAAAATCTAACAAGCTCTGCTCTTGCCAATTTCAGAGTCCCCGCCTTCGCCTCCGACCTCCATAGGGTCCCCGCCTTTGCCTCCGGCCTCTAAGGGGTCCCAGCCTTCGTCGCCGACTTTCCATCTGGCATCTAGATGACGTTGATCTTTGTCACGGACCTCCTGCGGTGAGCTCCGCACAAAGCCAGTCCCCGGGATCTCCCTCTCCAGCGATCTCTCTCCAGCGATCTCCTTCTCCAGCGATCTCCACACCATTGAGTCTTCTCTCCAGCGGACTTCTCCATCTCCATACCTGCACACCTGTCTTCACCATCTATAACCTAATAAAGAACCATTTATCCCCATATTGGTGTCTCCTGCCTGTCTGTCTGTACAGGCAGGAGACACCAATAGACACCAATTTGTCCCCAACAGGCTGAGTAGCCGAATGCTAGCGTCTAACTTGCAGCACGCTGTACCGCTCCACGTGACCAGAAGTTTGCATCCCACACCTCATCCCCAGAACCTCCATGTCCATCTCCGCCCACAATGGCACCTCAGAGCACTGTTCCCTCTGTTAGCTCCCCCCACCGGCCTCATGTGTCATTACCCCTCTCACCAGAAATTCTCACAATTCTCACATCCGATTTGATGCATACCCATTTCTGCCATGTCATGGTTTGAGGATCTGTGTTTGCCCGCCCTAATTAAGTTAATCTGTGTCTAGTTATTCTGCCCTCACGTGTGTGTGTGTGTGTGTGTGTGTGTGTGTGTAATATTAAATGTTAGCCTATGCATATAATATAAATCTACATAAAAACGCTTATGCGCTGTGTTATAATGGCAGGAAAAACCCTGCTGTTTATTATGGCAGTGGTATCACATTGGCTAAAATGTTGGTGACATTCTTATGTAAACAAACACGCATTTAAACCAAATGGGCAATATTGAGGTCAGCAAAAATGATCACGGTCGTGTCCATACAATAAGTCGATAACGTAATTATCATGACAAGCCTAGTTTCAGTCAGCCTTCATGAAACACCCCTCAGGTCACGTCAGGTTGTTCCGAGATGTTGTAGATAACAAGCAGTTTGAAAAACTGAGGTGACATGATAAATGATACTGGTTATCCAGGATCACTAATGTTAGACTGAGAACTTGGACTATTCCACATCACCCCTGGCAGTGGCAGTAATGGACTGAACCATCTCGCTGCATAGGCAGGATGGCTCTAGTCGGATCCACACTGACTATGGACTGGGGGTGGTTCTTTAGTTTTGTGGACATGTGTATGTGTACATGAAGCTGTAAGTTAGTCTACCGAAGCAGTAAATTTATCAGTGAGTGCTATATTGACTGAGAAAGCTGAGTTCTCCTTAGCGGCACTGCCAGCAGGGCACTGCCTGCCTCCATATAACAAGCTAACTGAGTCTAGTTGCACTTCTACCATTAATATCACCACAATAAACACTTCTAAACCAAAAACTTGACCACTGCACATGTTCGAAGAAGGAATCTGATCCGTATTAGCCTCTGCTTCACTGCCCAGCAGGCCACTAACATTACAGCTTTATGGTCTGAGCAAGCTAGCTGCAGGGTGCTAATCGAAGTTACTCAACGTTGCCAAGCAAATGAATTCCTGCAGTTTGACCATTTATTTTTCACACCTAGCTATATCATTACTTTCAGGGCATGTCTATCAAGTACAGTTACATAAAGCAGCAACACACACACACACATCTGCAGAACAGGCTTCCGTATAGCAACAATGCAAACGCTAGCTCACAGATGCTCTGGCTAGCTGCTGCAGTAATGTTAATAAAGTTCCATAAACATGAAAAAACTGTTACCGGCAGCCAACACTGGTTATTCCGTTGGCTTCAAATGAGGCTTAAAGGTTATATTGATAACAATATTATATAGACGATTTTATTTTTTAAATGCATCCACAGAGCTTTTAGAAAGGAGCAGAATAAAGTACCAGTTTCCCTAAAAAAAATATTATTATTTTGACGGGTCCAAAATTAATGTTTTGTTTATCTCTGTGTGAGATGTCTGACATTTGGTTCCTGCTTCTAACAAGGTTTGTGAGCCAATAGTATAACGACGCTGGTATCACATGGTATAGTTTGTATGGAAAAAATGGACACTGATGTTAGCACATATTAGCTAACTTAGCTTAGTCCAAACAAAAAAAACAAAATTACAGTTCTGCATATTTAAACAAAATAAACTATTACCAACAGTCATAGTCCTTAAAACCTTAACTATTGTGTTGTCACCGGTTAGATTGTCAAAATTAGAAAAATAACAGCGTCAATCCCTGAGGAGCTAATTAGCATTAGTGACCGTTGTATCCAGTTACTCAACGTTATAGTTCCCTCAAACAATGTAACGTTATAACAAAGATGCATATCACAGGGGATTTAGAAGTGGGCCAGGGTCTGACATAACCGACGGCCCGGGGCCAGTACAAGTTTATGCAGGGCAAGTCGCTCTTGGACGTGGGATCCCAATATATTACCAATGTGTCATGTTGAAGTTAAATTAATGTTCAGAACTACTGTAAATCTGCTCATTATAGTGTTTGGACCCAAAATGTGACTTTTATTGAGGGTGTCATCTCATATAGCAGTCTAACATTAGCCCTAATATGAGACACGTTGCTGAGGTACCTGTGGCTAGCTAGCCATGTAGCCAGATGTATTGAGCTCAACAGCTACGGTACTCACGTTAATATAAAAATCTGAAAATACTGACATGATCTTACAGTCGTCCTTTCTCTCTGTAGCCATTGTTGCTGTGTGGCGCTCAGCTCTTTTTTTATAACCCGCTATGAGATTTTTTTCACCAAGAAAACACTGACTAATGTTAGGTCAACTATGCACTAGCTAACATCAACTTTTACTGTAGCTGTCTGTCTAATGTCAAGCGCTGTCTGTTTTAATAGCATCCCTACAATGTACCATACTGTACCCTTTTATTGGATTAAAATAAATAAGTAAATATTTACCTACTGTCTTATAGCGTAAAGATGATTGAAATATCATTTTACCATAAGTGTTGCAATATAGGGCCCCTATAATTATTAAATGATGAGGGAAAAAAGGATTACCTAAAGCTAGATAGCCATATCCTAAGATTACTATAGATAACGTTGCATGAAACACCACCGCACAAAGTAACCTAAATCTATGGCTAATGTAAAATATGTTGCAAAATGAATTCATTACTTTATCACGAAAGATTCATCACTTCACTCACTCCACTCGACTATGAAATATGCAGGTTGTACAACGAAGTGGCCACCACTGGAATTAAATGGAAGGGGGGAGTGCATCATCTAGTGGCTGGATGTTATCAATAGCACCTTTAACATTCACACAGTTTCTCTTGACTGTCCCTGAATATTACAACATTAGTCTAACATTGCCTAGAGTACCACCTTAGGTGCCCTCTCAGCCCTGCTGGTCTTGGATGTCTTTTCCAGTTTATCTTCAGGATCAGGATTGGATTATTGCATCAATATTTGACCCTTTTTCCATATTTGTCCTGCGTCAATGTTTAGCCAATAGAGGGCAGCATAAGCAAGCTAATGGTACATTTATTCACCACTCTACCCATTCCACAGTATGTTGATGTGGAGAAGCCAGAACCTTACTGTTTTAGTATCTCTCATTACATATATTCATTTATTATTTTTGTTGTGTATTTCCAGATGCCATTCCACATGTTCATTGCACACGTTCTGATGAAAGAGGAATCAAGTCCTGGACAGTGTAGTTGAAAAGACTGTGGACAGTCATTCATTCATCATAGTCAGTCACCTACACCTTCTAACAGAGGACAGGAATATCTAGCTGCAGCACACCAGTGTTAGTGCATACATGTCAGATATTATGTTATTGAATTGAATGGGTGATATTGCTTATTTTAAGATTTAATCAGTTATGAAGATTCTGCCAAAAGTGACATGACTGAACGTGATCGATGTTCAATTGTCTCCATCGCTTCAAACCAAAAACAAAGACAAACCCCAAAATGAAACCTTCTCATTCGGACTTCAGTGGCTTTTTTAACTGTACATATTTAGAGTAGTATAAGATGTCAAATAGCTTTAAATAAATAACTTAAATGACTTGCTGATGGGGGACAAATGAAAGGAAAAACCTGAATAAAAGAGTGAATTGCTGATGGTTCCGTGAACCAGGGCTCATTGAATAGTTTGGTGAGAATTAAAATGATGTGAATAAAATGTGATGGCCTCTACAGTCATCAGATCTCAATCCAGTTTCACACCGAGATTTTGGACCAACGTGTAAGACAATGCTCACCACCACCATCTCCATGACACCAAATGACATAAACTTTTATCTTCAAATCTATTCAGTGATGTCTGTGACTGTCTCTGAAGCTATATGTCCTTTTGTTAGGTCTGGCTATGTTTGTTTTTCTTTCTATCTGCTGTACTCAGGTCTCTCTTGCAAAAGAGATCTTGATCTCAATGAGATGACCTGATTAAATAAAGGTTGCATATATAAATGAGGGAATATCTTGTGGAGGAATGGTGTTCATCCCTCCAACAGAGTTCCACAGACTTGGCAAGGAGCACTGAAGCCTTTCTGGAGGCTTGTGGTGGCCTGACTCCATACTAAGACACTTCATGTTGGTTTTTCCTTTAATTTGTCACCCATCTGTACGTTGTAAGTTATTCACTGATTTCATGAATCAGATAACTGATCATTAATGGCAATCTTCCAAATTTGCGTATCAGGGAACACTACATTTGAAGGATTTCTAATCAACTGTATAAAGAAGAGAGGTACTGCTCTGCAGATTCTAAGAGCCTTTTCATAAATGTATTAAACTGCAAATACAGTTTATTGTCATTTATATCATAGACTTGGACAAAATTATAACATCATCATCAACCATATTCTTCTTTCTCTTTATGTTGTTTTTCTTTTGCAAACCACTACAATATATCTTTTTTTTGCACTCTTTTGAGCAACTTTACAGTAATATTTTACATAATGTGTGTGTGTGTGTGTGCATACATAAATGTATATGTTTTCCTTTGTAAATAAAGTGTTCTCTTCATCTTTGTCATTATTATACTTGCTTTATTTATTATTATTATTATTGTTGTTGTTGTTGTTGTTGTTGTTGTTGTTGTTATTATTATTAATTGTATTAATAGATTTTTTTTTTATTGATTTGATGTGATTTCTCTTCCATCCATTATATATACCTCTCACCCAATATGAGCCTATCCCAGCTCACATTAGGTGAGAGGTCATCATTCACACTCACATTCACACCTACGGATCTAACCTGCATTTCTTTGGACTGTGGGAGGAAACCAGAGCACCTGGAGAAAACCCACGCAGACACGGGGAGACCATGCGAACTCCACAGAAAGGCCTGCCTCCTGTGAGGTGACAGTGCTAACCACTCCACCACCGTGCTGCCCCTGCATTTATTAATATAAATTATGAATGTATGTATGGATAGATAGATAGATTCATAATTCAGATTTATAAATACATAACTGAAAAAGCTGAATCTTGACTGCAGAATTTGTTCTTAGTATTTAAAGTGGTGTTGAAAATTGTCTTGTTTCTGTAGCTTGTTTTGTTTAGAAAGGATGAGGAACTGTGCATCGGAAGTCGCTGTAGGGCTCCATCAGGTGGTAGACACAGTCCCACATGCAGCAGTTAGTGTTTGTATTGCAGTTGGCAGTCAGTGAGTTGGCCAGGATACCCACAGAAATAAGTAGGCCTACACCTACAGTGGCGATGCCAACATGCAAACCTACTTTCAGTAGGCCTTTAACACAGCAACGCCACATACTTTTGGTCTCCGGGAGGCTGTCGTTGCTCCGCTCCTCAGGTGTAGTCTCCGGGAGGCTGTCGTCGCTCAACTCCTCAGGTGTAGTCTCCAGACGGATGTTGTCATTCCGCTCCTCAGGTGGAGTCTCCAGGAGGCTGTCGTCGATCCGCTCCTCAGGTGTAGTCTCAGGGAGGCTGTCGTCGCTCTGATCCTCAGGTGTAGTCTCCAGGAGACTGTCATCGCTCTGCTCCTCAGGTGTAGTCTCCGGGAGGCTGTCGTCTCTCTGATCCTCAGGTGTAGTCTCTGGGAGGCTGTCGTCGCTCCGCTCCTCAGGTTTAGTCCCCGGGAGGATGCCATCGTTCCGCTCCTCAGGTGTAGTCTCCAGGAGGCTGTCGTCTCTCAGCTCCTCAGGTGTAGTCTCCAGGAGACTGTCATCGCTCTTCTCCTCAGGTGTAGTCTCCAAGAGGCTGTCGTCTCTCAGCTCCTCAGGTGTAGTCTCCAGGAGGCTGTCGTCTCTCTGCTCTCTGCTCCTCAGGTGTAGTCTCAGGTTTAGGAGGCTGTCTCTCAGCTCCTCAGGTGTAGTCTCTGATCCTCAGGTTTAGTATCCAGGAGGCTGTCGTCTCTCAGCTCCTCAGGTGTAGTCTCCAGGAGGATGTTGTCATTCCGCTCCTCAGGTGGAGTCTCCGGGAGGCTGTCGCCTCTCTGCTCCTCAGGTGTAGTCTCCGGGAGGCTGTCGTCGCTCCGCTCCTCAGGTTTAGTCCCCGGGAGGATGCCATCGCTCTGCTCCTCAGGTGTAGTCTCCAAGAGGCTGTCGTCTCTCAGCTCCTCAGGTGTAGTCTCCAGGAGGCTGTCATCGCTCTTCTCCTCAGGTGTAGTCTCCAAGAGGCTGTCGTCTCTCAGCTCCTCAGGTGTAGTCTCCAGGAGGCTGTCGTCTCTCTGCTCCTCAGGTGTAGTCTCTAGGAGGCTGTCGTCTCTCTGATCCTCAGGTTTAGTATCCAGGAGACTGTCGTCTCTCTGCTCCTCAGGTGTAGTCTCTAGGAGGCTGTCGTCTCTCTGATCCTCAGGTTTAGTATCCAGGAGGCTGTCATCTCTCAGCTCCTCAGGTGTAGTCTCCAGGAGACTGTCGTCTCTCTGCTCCTCAGGTGTAGTCTCCAGGAGGATGTTGTCATTCCGCTCCTCAGGTGGAGTCTCCGGGAGGCTGTCGCCTCTCTGCTCCTCAGGTGTAGTCTCCGGGAGGCTGTCGTCGCTCCGCTCCTCAGGTTTAGTCCCCGGGAGGATGCCATCGCTCTGCTCCTCAGGTGTAGTCTCCAAGAGGCTGTCGTCTCTCAGCTCCTCAGGTGTAGTCTCCAGGAGGCTGTCGTCTCTCAGCTCCTCAGGTGTAGTCTCTAGGAGGCTGTCGTCTCTCTGCTCCTCAGGTGTAGTCTCCAGGAGGCTGTCGTCTCTCTGCTCCTCAGGTGTAGTCTCCAGGAGACTGTCGTCTCTCTGCTCCTCAGGTGTAGTCTCCAGGAGGATGTTGTCATTCCGCTCCTCAGGTGGAGTCTCCGGGAGGCTGTCGCCTCTCTGCTCCTCAGGTGTAGTCTCCAGGAGGCTGTCGTCTCTCAGCTCCTCAGGTGTAGTCTCCAGGAGGCTGTCGTCTCTCAGCTCCTCAGGTGTAGTCTCCGGGAGGCTGTCGTCTCTCAGCTCCTCAGGTGTAGTCTCCAGGAGGCTGTCGTCTCTCTGCTCCTCAGGTGAGTCCGGTCGTTCTGTATTTTCAGCCTTCCTAGATCCCTCTCTTAAATTCCTAACACAAACTAGTATTTCCTCCTCCTGGTTCGTCTCTAGCTGATCTTTAAGATCATAGACTGATTGTTTCATATCGGTGATTAGGATGTAACTCTCCTCTATTACTTCCTGCTTATAAGCAAGATCCATGTTTTGCTTTGTTATCAGCTCATCTTTATCCCAGATCACTTGCTTAGCCTCCTCCAGTTGGTACTGAAGATCTTTCACAGCTGTCTTCAGGTTTTTGTTCTCCTCGTTTTGTGTCTCTGTCAGAGACTCAAGTCGGGCCAGCTCATCTGTGATGCTCCTATTCTGTTTATTCAGAAAGTCTTCCTTTTCCTGAACATCATGCAGTGCTGTCCTCAGCTTTTCAATCTCTGCCTGTTTTTTCTCCATCAGATATTCAGGATGGGTCAGCTTCTGTATTACCTCATCTTTATCCCTGATGACTTCCTGAGCTTCTCTTACTTGACACTGAAGGTCGCACACTGCTGTCCTCAGACTTTCAATCTCTTCTTGTTTTCTCTCTCTCAGAGATTCAAGATGGGCCACTTCATCAGTCAGGCTCTTGTTGTTCTCCTTTATGTTGTTCCCATGTTCCTGCAGATCGTGAACTTCTGCCCACAGATTTTCATTCTCTGCCAGTTTTTTCTCTGTGTAAGATTTAAGCATGGCCAGTTCGGCACTGATGGTCGTATTCTGCTTGTTCAGAGACTTCTCCCTTTCCTCCAGATCCTGCAGTTCTGCCAACAGGTTTTTCTTCTCTGTCTGCATTGTCTTTCTCACATGTTCAAGTTGGGCCACCTTCTGAATTAGCTCATGTTTATAGCTGTGGTCTTGCTGAGCCTCCTCTACTTGATGCTCAAGGTCATACACCGTTGCCCTCAGCTGTTCAATCTCTGCTCGGTTTGTCTTATTCAGGCATTCAAGTTGGGCCACATCAGCAGTGAGATTCTTGTTCTGCTCATTCAGAATCCTCTCCTTTTCCTGATAACTCTGCAATTCTGCTCCCAGCTGTTCAACCTCTGCATGTTTTTTCTCTCTCAGAGATTTTAGTTGGTCCTGTTCAGCAGTGAGGTTGTCCCTAAGGGTCTTCTCATTTTCCAGTAGATAATCTATTGCTACCTTTAAAAAGTTAATTTCAGTCCTTTGTTCCTCTCTCAGAGATTTTAGCTGGTCCTGTTCAGCAGTGAGGTTGTCCCTAAGGGTCTTCTCATTTTCTCGTAGATAATCTACTGCTGCCTTTAAATTTTCAATTTCAATCCTTTGTTCCTCTCTCAGAGATTCGATCCGGGCCAGCTCTTCCAGTTTTCTCATGTCATTTTTCTCCCTGGCACGTTTCTCGTTTATCAGAGAGTTTGACACTCGGTCCAGATCTTCCTTAATTTGTGCGTTTTCACTGACCCACTCCTGCAGCCTTTTTTTCTCAGCTGTCAGATCACTTACTTCCAGTACCATCACCTCTAACTGGGAGTTAAGCTCCTTCCAATGGCCATGCAGTTTATTGAGCTCTTCCTGGGAAGCAAGCACTTGTTTTGTACGGTGGCTCTCCTTGGCCCTCACATCTTTTAACTCTGACTCAAGCGCACTCACCTCTGATTTGAGCTTACAGTTCTGCTCCTGATAGGTTCTGCAGCTCATTTCCAACTCATGAACTCTTGTTAGAACCCCCTGAGGCTCAGGTATTTCTGCCTCCTCTGACACATAGAGGCAGTGCGATTCCTCTGATATCTCTGAACCGTACAGAGCAGAGTCGAAATTATCTCGAGACATAATTTTTGAATTTGAAGAAATTCAATTTTGAATTTTTGAAGAATGAAGTTTTTCACAGCCCCTCAAATGAGAGAATTTATCAGCCAATAAATTCAGCTAAGATTAAAACTAGTTACTTACCTGTGATTAGTTGTTTTTCTTCCTATCCAGCTGTCCTACACGTGACGTCATCCGCGCCTTTAATTCGTCATCCGCGCCTTTGATCAGTGGGACGTCATGACATGCTGTGCGCATGCGCCATAGAATAGCAGTCTAGAATGTCGCCATAGAATGTTTACATTTTTTATTTCATTTTTAAAATGTTATTGATAGAATTGAGCAGCCGCAGTTGGTGGTGATATGGATGATGTCATATCAATACTCATGCGAACTACAAATTATCAGTGGATATTTTCAAACCCCAAACAGACCTGAACTGTGTGGAGTACAAGACATTTCTAGTCCCAAGCTAATTAACTTTTCTAGTGAAGTTTTCGTTTTCATACAGAACTGCGATATTGCGAGTTATCCCTGAAGATATTCATATTTGCTGAGTGTTTCGATTATGGCAAGGCAATGCATAACTGCACATTGAAGACTTTAAATACCAATAAAAGACAGAAAAATGGGACGTATTCTTCCAGATAAAGCATAACATGCGCGCGGGAACGTATTTTCAGCAGGAGGGCTGCCTTGGATACGTGCAGGCGCTCATTGATATTTTAATAAACAACTGACAGACGTAGGAGTAGGCTACATTTAGAAAAGTTGAAACTGAAACTTGCAGCAGGACAGACGGTATGATCCATATGATCGAGAATATTTAAACCTACAACAAGCTCAGCTGCCGCTCAAAACGGAAAAGGAAAAAAAAACATAAACATACAGGCTTAACATTGTTGCCAGATTGGTTAGATTTAATTATAACGCAATGTAAAGAAACCTATTTGGAACATTGGAAAGAAGGAACTAAAAGCAAAAGTTATCTAGCCCTATAAAGAGATGATGAATTGACAGAATATCTCTCTACTGTCAGAGATAGAAAGCAGAGACAGATCCTAACCAAGTGCAGGCTCAGTGACCACAAACTGGCAATCGAAAAAGGAAGACCAACCAAAAGAAAACAGAAAATGTGGTCAGTGTTCGACAGGTGAGGTTAAGACAGAGATGTACTTGCTCCTACATTGTACAACATTCAATGAAATACTGCAAGTCTACAATTTATTATAATTATTAACATTATTATCTTATGTTACCTATCTGTATATATTTTAATAACACATGTCCTCTGTTTATGTATATGTTTATATTTTATTTCAGACATGCTCTGGCAATGTTAACGTCAGTTTCCCATGCCAATAAAGTCTAATTGAATTGAATTAAGAGAGAGAGAGAGAGAGAGAGAGAGAGAGAGAGAGAGAGAGAGAGAGAGAGAGAGAAGAATCTTTTAACTGCAAGTGTAACATTTTATTATCTTATCTTACTTATCGGTATATATTTTAATAGTAAACCGCGGGTAGGTGGTAATGATGGTAACTCATATCTCTTCTCAGCAGAATGAATAAAAAGGGCCAGATCGCAGTGAGGTGCGCCCTGCCCAGTGCGTCGGGAGCGTGCCAAACGTACTTTTGGTCATTTCGTAGCTATAAGCTCCCTTGGCGCACTTGGGCACGTTGCCAGATCAGAAAGAGTAGCTTACATTACCATACATTATAGGTCGGTGCGTCAGAGGCTGTGACAATCATAGCCAGTCATATCCACTAGCCTACTTTAATCCCGTGTAAACGCAGGGCTCTTTCATTTGTGATCACAATGATCCATATAATAACCATCCGCAGTTAAATACCACCATAGTGCCTTAAATCAAATCACAATCAAATATAAATGTGGTCTAGTGTTTTGCATGTTGGATTCAGTTAGATTGACTCTTACTTGCAAAAATAATTGCTCACAATCGGGGGACGAAATTGTTGCCTCTTTAATTATCATATTATCACATAAACGTGATCCTGGGAATGATCCACCAATAAATTGGGATTTTAAAAGTAACCCTGTTTTGTTTCTGGGAACACCGCTATAAATTTCAACTCGAACAATCTAACATTTTATGTTGCATTATGTTAGCGCAGTGGTGCCAAGGGTCCGTCAGAGTTAAGACAGACTTTTCCTCTTCCCTTTTCTCCGGCATGAGGATTCAGTGGCGAAATGGAGGGGAGGATGATGTTGACGTATTTCTCTGTCCAAAGTACCATGCAGGTGTAGGTCGTCTTCAAAACCCAGCCCCCTCGCTTTACACATCATCATCATCATCATCTCCCCAGCGCCAGCCGTTCAGCTAGTTAGGTTAATCTGATAGCAGCCCAGTGGACGAACAATCAAAGTGTGTTGCAGATGACACAGTAATCTTCTTAAAAGACAAATCTTAAATTGGAAAAGCCCTGGACATAATTTCAATTTTCTCTAGATCATCTGGTCTGTGTTTAAATTTGAAAAAATGTGAATTGTAACCAAATTTATCCTTGTGTTGAGGCAAATATTGGTGTGATCGGAGTGTTAAAGTTGAACTGGATAAAAGGTTATTTGGCACAGCCTGGTTCTACGGTATATGGTTTCATATACCAAAATGTTTATTCCAGAAAGTTGGAGGGTTGGAATTTTTGTTTCTAAACTGCCTCTTAAACAGTCAGATTTCCATAAATAGATATTGTATTACTGGAAAATTATATTTACCCATAATTTCACACCGCATGGCTCCACCTTGTGGAATAACAGACCAGAGTGGTATGAGAAAAAAAGTTTTATATGTTGTTGATTTGATGGATAAACATGGCCATTTTATACAATTTGATTCATTTATTGAAAAGTTTGATTTAGAATTTGCATAGCCAATTCACTTCCTTTAAAACACACGATACAAAATACTCTTACATATTCAAATGTGTCTATTAAGTTGCCTGAATTGAATTGAAGATTGAAGTGCACATTGGTGAAAGAAAATGTAACAACAAGATTATTGGTAATGTTTTAAAATGTAAGTTATTTTCTGATTTTAATTAATGGAACAATGTTAATAAATAAATGTAATTATCTTAAATGGCCAATTTCACCTAAAATAAAAGACCCGCTGCAGAAACCTTACAGAAAAGGTTTCACTTTGAAGTAGATCCTTGTAGATTTTGTTTGAAAGAGCCTGAAACTATTGAGCATTTATTTTTTTCTTGTTCAGTCACATTGCAGTTTTGGCAGGATCTTTACAGCAGGTTAAATATCGGGACTGGCAATCCTTCATTACCAGTGTGTGTGTGTGTGTGTGTGTGTGTGTGTGTGTCATCATGGCAAAATGTGGTCCTGGAGACAACTACGGTGGGAACTACAACCGAAGTGGTTTTAAGTACTTTGCTGGGTGTTTATATACTGTATCTGTCCATACAGTACTTTGTCAATGCGATACCATCAGAACCGTGCAAGATGCAGTCACAAAACTTTACAGGTGTGGAGTTGAGATCAAAATGAAGGCCGGGTTTGAAGATGGGTGTGGTCCGAGCAAGGGCGCCAGAAGTGGGGGGGGGGCATTGGCCCTCACTTTATGCCCTCTTGCCAATAATGACACATTCTACATTCGTGACTAACCATGTGTAATATTGTACAGTCCTTGTATCAAACCAGTGAATATTTCAGCAAAACACATACATATGTCAAAACTAACATAGGTTAAAAGTTGACCCTGCGAGGACGGTTAGGCATATTGAATAAATCTGGCAGTCATCTGTTTCGCCAAACTCACTTCTCTCATGTCATGTGTTCCATTGCACCATACACACCGATTTGGCTGGTGTGGTCCCATTGCAAGATAGTCTCTAGTTTGATTTATTTCAGGTTTTGATTTATATGGATGGTGGCTTAGGGAAGATGTTGGATATGGTAAACATAATTATCATTATGGGTAAATATCATATACATATATATGTAAATGAAAAAACAGTAACATATACAATCTATATGTGTGTATGTACTGTAGTTTGGTATGCTATTGAAATGGACTGAACACACCTTAACAATTATTATCATTAATCATTATCTACTTTTTTACACCACATTAGGGGCCCACTAACGAGCTAAATCATTAACATTTATTATTTAGGGCATGAAAGTGCCAGGGCCCATCGGTGCCAGGAACCTATTGTTTTTGTAGAGATTATTATTATTATTGTTTTTCTGCCTTTTTGAGGGGCTTAGGATACTCAAAAACTCTTGAAATTTTGCACACACGTCATAATTGGCGGAATTCGCAAAGTTCTGCAGTGATTGGGCTCGGGTGTGGTCAGGGGGCTCTTTAATGCCCCCAAACCAACATGCCACAGTTGAGATAAAGTTGCTTTGATCCCAACAGGAAGTCAGCCATTTTGGATTTCCTGCGTCAATTTTAATTCTTCAAACACATGTTTGAGGCCTTTAGGATGGGAAAACCCCCCACAAAACTTTGCGCCCAGTCTTGAACTGGTAAATTTGAGTTCACTTTTGGGCTTGGGGGTGGCACGTCGGCTCTATAGCGCCCCCTAATGACTTTTAGCCATCAAAACGGCTAGAGATAGCCAAAAACTCAGAAGGGTTGTGTTTAATTTTGGGCAGTGCAATCTAAAAGGGTTTTTTTAGGTTTCCTCAAACGGCGTGGCTTTGGCGATGCAACGAATTTCGGGTTCAAGAATTAGTAATCGTGCTACCTTGTTCCAAAATTAAAATATTTAAGTCGTTCACACAGTGTCCGACGGTCTTGAAGAATCAGAGCGGTGTCAGCCGGCCTCCGGTCACAAGACCGCACCTGTCGCTGATCCCGAGGCATGCATGGAGGCGAGGCCCGTCAAAAAAATAATAATTATTATTATTATTATTATTATAATAATAATGATAATAATAATAAAGCTTTATTTATAGAGCGCTTATCAAAACAAAGTACAAAGTGCTTCACAACAAGAGAAATAAAATACCACAGTGAATGACGAGATATAAAGAAATAAAATACACAAAAGCAATAAAATAAACAGTGAGTTCAAGTAAAATCAGGATATGCTTTCAGATAAAAATGTGTTTTGAGACGAGACTTAAACGAAGACACTGACTCAGACAACCTAATTTCTTCGGGCAAGTTGTTCCAGAGCCTCGGGGCCCTGATAGGAAAAGCTCTGTCCCCCTTAGTTTTCATCCTGGACTCAGGAACAGACCCCTGCCCGAAGATCTCAAACTACGTGAAGGTTCATAAGGGATTACAAGGTCTAAAATATAATCTGGGGCCAGGCCATGAAGAGCCTTAAAAGTAATAGAAGCCCTATCCAGTAAGGCAGCTAGATATACATTTAGAATACTTACAATTTGTGCTCTAAAGCAAATTACAAATAAATGGCTTTGCCCACAAACACCAGAATTTAATAAATGGAAAGAAACAGTTTATGAAGGTATACCAAATGGAATTATTAACACATATATGGAGTCAAAGCTCCTCTTTTAGGTGAGATGGAAGAGAATTAAACAAATAGGGAGTTCAAGAGTAGAGCCACTTTTTTCAAAATGAACAGCTCCTTTCTAAAAAAATATTCTTGGGCAGAAGCCACAGTGATAACGGCTGTTAACCACAGAGCCAAGGTGGCATTTATAGACATTATATCCTAAAAGAAAGACAGAAAAGGTGATTTAGAAGATTCTAGAAACAGACAAAAAAATCTAATTTTGTACAGGCATAATTTGAAAAAGGTGTGTGAGCAATAAATAATCATGTCACTCACAATTACAGTTTTTGCTATAACAGAAGGTCCATGCCTATAACCTGAAAATTTGCTAAGTGAATGTGTGATAATGCTCAAATTGTGCTACTCAGTAATGGTAAAACAGCAGTTTTTCTAAAAGAGCAGTTTCCCACAATTTTTTCGGTAATTGCATTGCATTTAGCAACACAGTAATCCAGTAGAGACCTAAGTTATTGATATAATATTTCAATATTGATCTAGCTTACTACGATGTGCTACGATGCCAAGTGGCTCATGCTAGCCAGAAAGCTAATACGCATGGTAACCATGACGATAGAACTGTATATTTGATCACTGATTGGCCAGTTGTAATCAATTATAGGAACTGATTTAGTTACAAACTAACTAGTAGTTACTAATCCTCTAGTGTTGACTTTACACCCTAACTTAGGAGAGAACTCAAAATGATGTGCAATGTTTGAGAGATGTACTTGAAGAGAATGTGTTGGGTTTTTTAGGTTTTGTTTTTTTTTCTTCTCGTTTTCTTTGTCTATGCTGAGCTGAATGAACTGTGTTAAGTTTAAATTGTTATTCTTTTCTGTCTTTCTTTTGTTAAATGGAAAGTGGAAAACCCACCCATTTGAAAAAAGACGAAAAGAGCATTTTAATCCACATTTTTAAAATGAATGTATTAATCTATAATTGTAATTTATATTATAGATTTGGACAAATCTGTAACATTAGTTAATGTTTTTCATTAAAATCTTCCTTAAGTCCTTCAAATTTGTGCGATTTATTCTAACAGATAAAAATTAAAACCTCCAGAATTAACCATTTATATAATTTGATTTGGTGTGTGTAAATGAGCCCAGCATCAGAGACATCGGCAAGATGAAGTTTCTACTCAGAACCCATAATATACTGAAGGACGATCGCCACCCCAGTGCCACTGTATGATGAGCTGATTCTTCTTCTGCCGCCTGCCTCCACTTTACATGCTATACATGTTACATAAAATGCACTACAAATACAGATATTGCATCTGTAAATTTGCACCATATTCTTCTTTCTCTTTATATTGTTTGTCTTTTGCAAACCACTACAATATATCATTTCCTTTGCACTCTTTTGAGCAACTTTACAGTACTATTTTACATAATGTGTGTGTGTGTGTGTGTGTGCGCGCATACATAAATGTATATGTTTTCCTTTGTAAATACAGTGTTCTTTTCATCTTTGTCATTATTTTACTTGCTTTATTTTTTTATTATTATTTTTTGTATTAATTGATTTTTTGATTGATTTGATGTGATTTCTCTTCCATCCATTATCTATACCTCTCACCCAATATGAGCCTATCCCAGCTCACATTAGGTGAGAGGTCATCATTCACACTCACATTCACACCTACGGATCTAACCTGCATGTCTTTGGACTGTGGGAGGAAACCAGAGCACCTGGAGAAAACCCACGCAGACACGGGGAGACCATGCGAACTCCACAGAAAGGCCTGCCTCCTGTGAGGTGACAGTGCTAACCACTCCACCACCGTGCTGCCCCTGCATTTATTAATATAAATTATGAATGTATGTATGGATAGATAGATAGATTCATAATTCAGATTTATAAATACATAACTGAAAAAGCTGAACCTTGACTGCAGAATTTGTTCTTAGTATTTAAAGTGGTGTTGAAAATTGTCTTGTTTCTGTAGCTTGTTTTGTTTAGAAAGGATGAGGAACTGTGCATCGGAAGTCGCTGTAGGGCTCCATCATGTGGTAGACACAGTCCCACACGCAGCAGTTACTGTTTGTATTGGCAGTCAGTGAGTTGGCCAGGATACCCACGGGAATAAGTAGGCCTATACCTACAGTGGCGATGCCAACATGCAAACCTACTTTCAGTAGGCCTTTAACACAGCGACGCCACATACTTTTGGTCTGAATCTCAGCAGCTGGAGTCTCCGGGAGGCTGTCGTCTCTCAGCTCCTCAAGTGTAGTCTCCAATAGGCTGAAGGTCGCACACTGCTGTCTTCAGACTTTCAATCTCTTGTTTTCTCTCTCTCAGAGATTCAAAATGGGCCACTTCATCAGTCAGGCTCTTGTGGTTCTCATTTATGTTGTTCCCATGTTCCAGATGCAGATAATGAACTTCTGCCCACAGAGTTTCATTCTCTGCCAGTTTTTTCTCTGTGTAAGATTTAAGCATGACCAGTATGGCACTGCTGATCGTATTCTGCTTGTTCAGACACTTCTGCATTTCCTCCAGATCCTGCAGTTCTGCCAACAGGTTTTTCTTCTCTGTCTGCATTGTCTTTCTCACGTGTTCAAGTTGGGCCACCTTCTGAATTAGCTCATGTTTATAGCTGTGGTCTTGCTGAGCCTCCTCTACTTGATGCTCAAGGTCATACACCGTTGCCCTCAGCTGTTCAATCTCTGCTCGGTTTGTCTTATTCAGGCATTCAAGTTGGGCCACATCAGCAGTGAGATTCTTGTTCTGCTCATTCAGAATCTTCTCCTTTTCCTGATAACTCTGCAATTCTGCTCCCAGCTGTTCAACCTCTGCATGTTTTTTCTCTCTCAGAGATTTTAGCTGGTCCTGTTCAGCAGTGAGGTTGTCCCTAAGGGTCTTCTCATTTTCCAGTAGATAATCTATTGCTACCTTTAAAAAGTTAATTTCAGTCCTTTGTTCCTCTCTCAGAGATTTTAGTTGGTCCTGTTCAGCAGTGAGGTTGTCCCTAAGGGTCTTCTCATTTTCTCGTAGATAATCTACTGCTGCCTTTAAATTTTCAATTTCAATCCTTTGTTCCTCTCTCAGAGATTCGATCCGGGCCAGCTCATCTGTGATACTCCTATTCTGTTTATTCAGAAAGTCTTCCTTTTCCTGAACATCATGCAGTGCTGTCCTCAGCTTTTCAATCTCTGCCTGTTTTTTCTCCGTCAGATATTCAGGATGGGTCAGCTTCTGTATTACCTCATCTTTATCCCTGATGACTTCCTGAGCTTCTCTTACTTGACACTGAAGGTCGCACACTGCTGTCCTCAGACTTTCAATCTCTTCTTGTTTTCTCTCTCTCAGAGATTCAAGATGGGCCACTTCGTCAGTCAGGCTCTTGTTGTTCTCCTTTATGTTGTTCCCATGTTCCTGCAGATCGTGAACTTCTGCCCACAGATTTTCATTCTCTGCCAGTTTTTTCTCTATGTAAGATTTAAGCATGACCAGTATGGCACTGCTGGTCGTATTCTGCTTGTTCAGAGACTTCCCCCTTTCCTCCAGATCCTGCAGTTCTGCCAACAGGTTTTTCTTCTGTGTCTGCATATTCTTTCTCACGTGTTCAAGTTGGGCCACCTTCTGAATTAGCTCATGTTTATAGCTGTGGTCTTGCTGAGCCTCTTCTACTTGATGCTCAAGGTCATACACCGTTGCCCTCAGCTGTTCAATCTCTGCTCGGTTTGTCTTATTCAGGCATTCAAGTTGGGCCACATCAGCAGTGAGATTCTTGTTCTGCTCATTCAGAATCCTCTCCTTTTCCTGATAACTCTGCAATTCTGCTCCCAGCTGTTCAACCTCTGCATGTTTTTTCTCTCTCAGAGATTTTAGTTGGTCCTGTTCAGCAGTGAGGTTGTCCCTAAGGGTCTTCTCATTTTCTCGTAGATAATCTACTGCTGCCTTTAAATTTTCAATTTCAATCCTTTGTTCCTCTCTCAGAGATTCGATCTGGGCCAGCTCATCGGTGATGCTCCTATTCTGTTTATTCAGAAAGTCTTCCTTTTCCTGAACATAATGCAGTGCTGTCCTCAGCTTTTTAATCTCTGCCTGTTTTTTCTCCATCAGATATTCAGGATGGGTCAGCTTCTGTATTACCTCATCTTTATCCCTGATGACTTCCTGAGCTTCTCTTACTTGACACTGAAGGTCGCACACTGCTGTCCTCAGACTTTCAATCTCTTCTCGTTTACTCTCTCTCAGAGATTCAAGATGGGCCACTTCGTCAGTCAGGCTCTTGTTGTTCTCATTTATGTTGTTCCCATGTTCCTGCAGATAATGAACTTCTGCCCACAGATTTTCATTCTCTGCCAGTTTTTTCTCTATGTAAGATTTAAGCATGACCAGTATGGCACTGCTGGTCGTTTTCTGCTTGTTCAGAGACTTCCCCCTTTCCTCCAGATCCTGCAGTTCTGCCAACAGGTTTTTCTTCTGTGTCTGCATATTCTTTCTCACGTGTTCAAGTTGGGCCACCTTCTGAATTAGCTCATGTTTATAGCTGTGGTCTTGCTGAGCCTCCTCTACTTGATGCTCAAGGTCATACACCGTTGCCCTCAGCTGTTCAATCTCTGCTCGGTTTGTCTTATTCAGGCATTCAAGTTGGGCCACATCAGCAGTGAGATTCTTGTTCTGCTCATTCAGAATCCTCTCCTTTTCCTGATAACTCTGCAATTCTGCTCCCAGCTGTTCAACCTCTGCATGTTTTTTCTCTCTCAGAGATTTTAGTTGGTCCTGTTCAGCAGTGAGGTTGTCCCTAAGGGTCTTCTCATTTTCTCGTAGATAATCTACTGCTACCTTTAAATTTTCAATTTCAATCCTTTGTTCCTCTCTCAGAGATTCGATCCGGGCCAGCTCTTCCAGTTTTCTCATGTCATTTTTCTCCCTGACACGTTTCTCGTTTATCAGAGAGTTTGACACTCGGTCCAGATCTTCCTTAATTTGTGCGTTTTCACTGACCCACTCCTGCAGCCTTTTTTTCTCAGCTGTCAGATCACTTACTTTCAGTACCATCACCTCTAACTGGGAGTTAAGCTCCTTCCAATGGCCATGCAGTTTATTGAGCTCTTCCTGGGAAGCAAGCACTTGTTTTGTACAGTGGGTCTCCTTGGCCCTCACATCTTTTAACTCTGACTCAAGCGCACTCACCTCTGATTTGAGCTTACAGTTCTGCTCCTGATAGGTTCTGCAGCTCATTTCCAACTCATGAACTCTTGTTAGAACCCCCAAAGGCTCAGGTATTTCTGCCTCTTCTGACACATAGAGGAAGTGCAATTCCTCTGATATCTCTGAACCGTACAGAGCAGAGTCGAAATTATCTCGAGACATAATTTTTGAATTGAAGAATTTTTGAAGAATGAAGTTTTTCACAGCCCCTCAAATGAGAGAATTTATCAGCCAATAAATTCAGCTAAGATTAAAACTAGTTACTTACCTGTGATTAGTTGTTCTTCCTATCCAGCTGTCCTACACGTGACGTCATCCGCGCCTTTAATTCGTCATCCGCGCCTTTGATCAGTGGGACGTCATGACATGCTGTGCGCATGCGCCATAGAATAGCAGTCTAGAATGTCGCCATAGAATGTTTACATTTTTTATTTCATTTTTAAAATGTTATTGATAGAATTGAGCAGCCGCAGTTGGTGGTGATATGGATGATGTCATATCAATACTCATGCGAACTACAAATTATCAGTGGATATTTTCAAACCCCAAACAGACCTGAACTGTGTGGAGTACAAGACATTTCTAGTCCCAAGCTAATTAACTTTTCTAGTGAAGTTTTCGTTTTCATACAGAACTGCGATATTGCGAGTTATCCCTGAAGATATTCATATTTGCTGAGTGTTTCGATTATGGCAAGGCAATGCATAACTGCACATTGAAGACTTTAAATACCAATAAAAGACAGAAAAATGGGACGTATTCTTCCAGATAAAGCATAACATGCGCGCGGGAACGTATTTTCAGCAGGAGGGCTGCCTTGGATACGTGCAGGCGCTCATTGATATTTTAATAAACAACTGACAGACGTAGGAGTAGGCTACATTTAGAAAAGTTGAAACTGAAACTTGCAGCAGGACAGACGGTATGATCCATATGATCGAGAATATTTAAACCTACAACAAGCTCAGCTGCCGCTCAAAACGGAAAAGGAAAAAAAACATAAACATACAGGCTTAACATTGTTGCCAGATTGGTTAGATTTAATTATAACGCAATGTAAAGAAACCTATTTGGAACATTGGAAAGAAGGAACTAAAAGCAAAAGTTATCTAGCCCTATAAAGAGATGATGAATTGACAGAATATCTCTCTACTGTCAG
The DNA here is from genome assembly GCF_020085105.1 of Siniperca chuatsi. Taxonomy (NCBI): domain Eukaryota; kingdom Metazoa; phylum Chordata; class Actinopteri; order Centrarchiformes; family Sinipercidae; genus Siniperca; species Siniperca chuatsi. The sequence continues at coordinate 15,988,030 of NC_058045.1, read as the reverse complement.
AGATAGAAAGCAGAGACAGATTCTAACCAAGTGCAGGCTCAGTGACCACAAACTGGCAATCGAAAAAGGAAGACCAACCAAAAGAAAACAGAAAATGTGGTCAGTGTTCGACAGGTGAGGTTAAGACAGAGATGTACTTGCTCCTACATTGTACAACATTCAATGAAATACTGCAAGTCTACAATTTATTATAATTATTAACATTATTATCTTATGTTACCTATCTGTATATATTTTAATAACACATGTCCTCTGTTTATGTATATGTTTATATTTTATTTCAGACATGCTTTGGCAATGTTAACGTCAGTTTCCCATGCCAATAAAGTCTAATTGAATTGAATTAAGAGAGAGAGAGAGAGAGAGAGAGAGAGAGAGAGAGAGAGAGAGAGAGAATCTTTTAACTGCAAGTGTAACATTTTATTATATTATCTTAATTATCGGTATATATTTTAATAGTAAACCGCGGGTAGGTGGTAATGATGGTAACTCATATCTCTTCTCAGCAGAATGAATAAAAAGGGCCAGATCGCAGTGAGGTGCGCCCTGCCCAGTGCGTCGGGAGCGTGCCAAACGTACTTTTGGTCATTTCGTAGCTATAAGCTCCCTTGGCGCACTTGGGCACGTTGCCAGATCAGAAAGAGTAGCTTACATTACCATACATTATAGGTCGGTGCGTCAGAGGCTGTGACAATCATAGCCAGTCATATCCACTAGCCTACTTTAATCCCGTGTAAACGCAGGGCTCTTTCATTTGTGATCACAATGATCCATATAATAACCATCCGCAGTTAAATACCACCATAGTGCCTTAAATCAAATCACAATCAAATATAAATGTGGTCTAGTGTTTTGCATGTTGGATTCAGTTAGATTGACTCTTACTTGCAAAAATAATTGCTCACAATCGGGGGACGAAATTGTTGCCTCTTTAATTATCATATTATCACATAAACGTGATCCTGGGAATGATCCACCAATAAATTGGGATTTTAAAAGTAACCCTGTTTTGTTTCTGGGAACACCGCTATAAATTTCAACTCGAACAATCTAACATTTTATGTTGCATTATGTTAGCGCAGTGGTGCCAAGGGTCCGTCAGAGTTAAGACAGACTTTTCCTCTTCCCTTTTCTCCGGCATGAGGATTCAGTGGCGAAATGGAGGGGAGGATGATGTTGACGTATTTCTCTGTCCAAAGTACCATGCAGGTGTAGGTCGTCTTCCAAAACCCAGCCCCCTCGCTTTACACATCATCATCATCATCATCTCCCCAGCGCCAGCCGTTCAGCTAGTTAGGTTAATCTGATAGCAGCCCAGTGGACGAACAATCAAAGTGTGTTGCAGATGACACAGTAATCTTCTTAAAAGACAAATCTTAAATTGGAAAAGCCCTGGACATAATTTCAATTTTCTCTAGATCATCTGGTCTGTGTTTAAATTTGAAAAAATGTGAATTGTAACCAAATTTATCCTTGTGTTGAGGCAAATATTGGTGTGATCGGAGTGTTAAAGTTGAACTGGATAAAAGGTTATTTGGCACAGCCTGGTTCTACGGTGTATGGTTTCATATACCAAAATGTTTATTCCAGAAAGTTGGAGGGTTGGAATTTTTGTTTCTAAACTGCCTATTAAACAGTCAGATTTCCATAAATAGATATTGTATTACTGGAAAATTATATTTACCCATAATTTCACACCGCATGGCTCCACCTTGTGGAATAACAGACCAGAGTGGTATGAGAAAAAAAGTTTTATATGTTGTTGATTTGATGGATAAACATGGCCATTTTATACAATTTGATTCATTTATTGAAAAGTTTGATTTAGAATTTGCATAGCCAATTCACTTCCTTTAAAACACACGATACAAAATACTCTTACATATTCAAATGTGTCTATTAAGTTGCCTGAATTGAATTGAAGATTGAAGTGCACATTGGTGAAAGAAAATGTAACAACAAGATTATTGGTAATGTTTTAAAATGTCCGGACAGACTTGGCAGGCCCAAGCGTATCGTGAGGGTCTGCTGGGAACGTCTGGCGGAGCCCTCTGTCAGCAGGGTCTACAACTCACACCTCCGGGAGAGCTTCTCCCAGATCCCGGGGGAGGTTGGGGACATTGAGTCCGAGTGGACCATGTTTTCCACCTCCATTGTCGATGCGGCGGCTCGTAGCTGTGGTCGCAAGGTTTCTGGTGCCTGTCGCGGCGGCAATCCCGAACACGGTGGTGGACGCCGAAGTAAGGGATGCCGTCAGGCTGAAGAAGGAGTCCTATCGGGCCTTGTTGGCTCGTGGGACTCCCGAGGCAGCTGACAGGTACCCGGCAGGCTAAGCGTGCTGCAGCCCGTGCGGTCACAGAGGCAAAAACTCAGGACTGGGAGAGGTTCGAGAGGCCATGGAGGAGGACTATCGGTCGGCCTCAAAGAAATTCTGGCAAACCGTCCGACGGCTCAGGAGGGGGAAGCAGTGCTTCACCAACACCTTGTACGGTGCGGGTGGAGAGCTGTTGACCTCGACTGGGGATGTTGTCGGACGGTGGAAGGAATACTTTGAGGATCTCCTCAATCCCGCTGTCACGTCTTCCGAAGAGGAAGCGGAGGCTGGGGACCCGGAGGCGGACTCATCCATCACCCTGGCCGAAGTCACTGAGGTTGTTGGCAAGCTCCTTGGTGGCAAGGCTTCGGGGGTGGATGAGATCCGTCCTGAGTATCTTAAGTCTCTGGATGTTGTGGGACTGTCTTGGCTGACACGTCTCTGCAACATCGCGTGGCGGTCTGGGACAGTGCCTCTGGACTGGCAGACCGGGGTGGTGGTCCCTCTGTATAAGAAGGGGACCGGAGGGTGTGTTCCAATCACAGAGGATCACACTTCTCAGCCTCCCGGTAAGGTCTATTCCAGGGTACTGGAGAGGAGAATTCGTCCGATAGTCGAACCTCGGATTCAGGAGGAGCAGAGTGGTTTTTCCCCCGGTCGTGGAACACTGGACCAGCTCTATACTCTCCATCGGGTGCTCGAGGGTTCATGGGAGTTTGCCCAACCAGTCCACATGTGCTTTGTGGATCTGGAGAAGGCATTCGACCGTGTGCCCCGGGCGCTTTGTGGGGAGTGCTCTGGGAGTATGGGGTCCGGGGCCCTTTGCTAAGGGCTGTCCGGTCCCTGTATAACCGGAGCAGGAGCTGTGTTCGCATTGCCGGCAGTAAGTCAGACCTGTTCCCGGTGCATGTTGGACTCCGCCAGGGCTGCCCTTTGTCACCGGTTCTGTTCATAATTTATATGGACAGAATTTCTAGGCGCAGTCAGGGGCCGGAGGGTGTCCGGTTTGGGAACCACAGGATCTCATCTCTGCTGTTTGCAGATGATGTCGTTCTGATGGCTTCTTCAAACCAGGACCTGCAGCATGCACTGGGACGGTTTGCAGCCGAGTGTGAAGCAGCCGGGATGAGAATCAGCTCTTCCAAATCTGAGGCCATGGTTCTTGACCGGAAAAAGGTGGTTTGCTCTCTTCGCGTGGGTGGGGAGTCCTTGCCCCAAGTGGAGGAGTTTAAGTATCTCGGGGTCTTGTTCACGAGTGAGGGACGGATGGAGCGTGAGATTGACAGGCGGATCGGTGCAGCATCTGCAGTGATGCGGGCGCTGCATCGGACCGTTGTGGTAAAGAAGGAGCTGAGTCGAAAGACAAAGCTCTCGATTTACCGGTCAATCTACGCTCCTGCCCTCACCTATGGTCATGAGCTTTGGGTAGTGACCGAAAGGACAAGATCGCGGATACAAGCGGCCGAAATGGGCTTCTCTCCGCCGAGTGGCTGGGCGCTCCCTTAGAGATAGGGGTGAGGAGCTCAGTCACACGGGGAGCTCGAGTAGAGCCGCTGCTCCTCCACGTCGAGAGGAGCCAGCTGAGGTGGCTAGGGCATCTGATCCGGATGCCTCCTGGACGCCTCCCTCGGGAGGTGTTCTGGGCATGTCCCACCGGGAGGCGGCCCCGGGGAAGACCCAGGACACGCTGGAGGGACTATGTCTCTCGGCTGGCCTGGGAACGCCTCGGGATCCCCCCGGAGGAGCTGGAGGAAGTGTCTGGGGCGAAGGAAGTCTGGGAGTCCCTGCTTAGACTGCTGCCCCCGCGACCCGGCCCCGGATAAGCGGAAGAAGATGGATGGATGGATGGATGGTTTTAAAATGTAAGTTATTTTCTGATTTTAATTAATGGAACAATGTTAATAAATAAATGTAATTATCTTAAATGGCCAATTTCACCTAAAATAAAAGACCCGCTGCAGAAACCTTACAGAAAAGGTTTCACTTTGAAGTAGATCCTTGTAGATTTTGTTTGAAAGAGCCTGAAACTATTGAGCATTTATTTTTTTCTTGTTCAGTCACATTGCAGTTTTGGCAGGATCTTTACAGCAGGTTAAATATCGGGACTGGCAATCCTTCATTACCAGTGTGTGTGTGTGTGTGTGTGTGTGTGTGTGTGTGTGTGTGTGTGTGTGTGTGTGTGTCATCATGGCAAAATGTGGTCCTGGAGACAACTACGGTGGGAACTACAACCGAAGTGGTTTTAAGTACTTTGCTGGGTGTTTATATACTGTATCTGTCCATACAGTACTTTGTCAATGCGATACCATCAGAACCGTGCAAGATGCAGTCACAAAACTTTACAGGTGTGGAGTTGAGATCAAAATGAAGGCCGGGTTTGAAGATGGGTGTGGTCCGAGCAAGGGCGCCAGAAGTGGGGGCATTGGCCCTCACTTTATGCCCTCTTGCCAATAATGACACATTCTACATTCGTGACTAACCATGTGTAATATTGTACAGTCCTTGTATCAAACCAGTGAATATTTCAGCAAAACACATACATATGTCAAAACTAACATAGGTTAAAAGTTGACCCTGCGAGGACGGTTAGGCATATTGAATAAATCTGGCAGTCATCTGTTTCGCCAAACTAACTTCTCTCATGTCATGTGTTCCATTGCACCATACACACCGATTTGGCTGGTGTGGTCCCATTGCAAGATAGTCTCTAGTTTGATTTATTTCAGGTTTTGATTTATATGGATGGTGGCTTAGGGAAGATGTTGGATATGGTAAACATAATTATCATTATGGGTAAATATCATATACATATATATGTAAATGAAAAAACAGTAACATATACAATCTATATGTGTGTATGTACTGTAGTTTGGTATGCTATTGAAATGGACTGAACACACCTTAACAATTATTATCATTAATCATTATCTACTTTTTACACCACATTAGGGGCCCACTAACGAGCTAAATCATTAACATTTATTATTTAGGGCATGAAAGTGCCAGGGCCCATCGGTGCCAGGAACCTATTGTTTTTGTAGAGATTATTATTATTATTGTTTTTCTGCCTTTTTGAGGGGCTTAGGATACTCAAAAACTCTTGAAATTTTGCACACACGTCATAATTGGCGGAATTCGCAAAGTTCTGCAGTGATTGGGCTCGGGTGTGGTCAGGGGGCTCTTTAATGCCCCCAAACCCACATGCCACAGTTGAGATAAAGTTGCTTTGATCCCAACAGGAAGTCAGCCATTTTGGATTTCCTGCGTCAATTTTAATTCTTCAAACACATGTTTGAGGCCTTTAGGATGGGAAAACCCCCCACAAAACTTTGCGCCCAGTCTTGAACTGGTAAATTTGAGTTCACTTTTGGGCTTGGGGGTGGCACGTCGGCTCTATAGCGCCCCCTAATGACTTTTAGCCATCAAAACGGCTAGAGATAGCCAAAAACTCAGAAGGGTTGTGTTTAATTTTGGGCAGTGCAATCTAAAGGGGTTTTTTTTAGGTTTCCTCAAACGGCGTGGCTTTGGCGATGCAACGAATTTCGGGTTCAAGAATTAGTAATCGTGCTACCTTGTTCCAAAATTAAAATATTTAAGTCGTTCACACAGTGTCCGACGGTCTTGAAGAATCAGAGCGGTGTCAGCCGGCCTCCGGTCACAAGACCGCACCTGTCGCTGATCCCGAGGCATGCATGGAGGCGAGGGCCCGTTCAAAAATAATAATAATTATTATTATTATTATTATAATAATAATGATAATAATAATAAAGCTTTATTTATAGAGCGCTTATCAAAACAAAGTACAAAGTGCTTCACAACAAGAGAAATAAAATACCACAGTGAATGACGAGATATAAAGAAATAAAATACACAAAAGCAATAAAATAAACAGTGAGTTCAAGTAAAATCAGGATATGCTTTCAGATAAAAATGTGTTTTGAGACGAGACTTAAACGAAGACACTGACTCAGACAACCTAATTTCTTGGGCAAGTTGTTCCAGAGCCTCGGGCCCTGATAGGAAAAGCTCTGTCCCCTTAGTTTTCATCCTGGACTCAGGAACAGACCCCTGCCGAAGATCTCAAACTACGTGAAGGTTCATAAGGGATTACAAGGTCTAAAATATAATCTGGGGCCAGGCCATGAAGAGCCTTAAAAGTAATAGAAGCCCTATCCAGTAAGGCAGCTAGATATACATTTAGAATACTTACAATTTGTGCTCTAAAGCAAATTACAAATAAATGGCTTTGCCCACAAACACCAGAATTTAATAAATGGAAAGAAACAGTTTATGAAGGTATACCAAATGGAATTATTAACACATATATGGAGTCAAAGCTCCCTCTTTTAGGTGAGATGGAAGAGAATTAAACAAATAGGGAGTTCAAGAGTAGAGCCACTTTTTTTCAAAACGAACAGCTCCTTTCTAAAAAATATTCTTGGGCAGAAGCCACAGTGATAACGGCTGTTAACCACAGAGCCAAGGTGGCATTTATAGACATTATATCCTAAAAGAAAGACAGAAAAGGTGATTTAGAAGATTCTAGAAACAGACAAAAAAAAATCTAATTTTGTACAGGCATAATTTGAAAAAAGGTGTGTGAGCAATAAATAATCATGTCACTCACAATTACAGTTTTTGCTATAACAGAAGGTCCATGCCTATAACCTGAAAATTTGCTAAGTGAATGTGTGATAATGCTCAAATTGTGCTACTCAGTAATGGTAAAACAGCAGTTTTTCTAAAAGAGCAGTTTCCCACAATTTTTTCGGTAATTGCATTGCATTTAGCAACACAGTAATCCAGTAGAGACCTAAGTTATTGATATAATATTTCAATATTGATCTAGCTTACTACGATGTGCTACGATGCCAAGTGGCTCATGCTAGCCAGAAAGCTAATACGCATGGTAACCATGACGATAGAACTGTATATTTGATCACTGATTGGCCAGTTGTAATCAATTATAGGAACTGATTTAGTTACAAACTAACTAGTAGTTACTAATCCTCTAGTGTTGACTTTACACCCTAAAGGTGTAAGGAGAGAACTCAAAATGATGTGCAATGTTTGAGAGATGTACTTGAAGAGAATGTGTTGGGTTTTTTAGGTTTTGTTTTTTTTTCTTCTCGTTTTCTTTGTCTATGCTGAGCTGAATGAACTGTGTTAAGTTTAAATTGTTATTCTTTTCTGTCTTTCTTTTGTTAAATGGAAAGTGGAAAACCCACCCATTTGAAAAAAGACGAAAAGAGCATTTTAATCCACATTTTTAAAATGAATGTATTAATCTATAATTGTAATTTATATTATAGATTTGGACAAATCTGTAACATTAGTTAATGTTTTTTCATTAAAATCTTCCCTTAAGTCCTTCAAATTTGTGCGATTTATTCTAACAGATAAAAATTAAAACCTCCAGAATTAACCATTTATATAATTTGATTTGGTGTGTGTAAATGAGCCCAGCATCAGAGACATCGGCAAGATGAAGTTTCTACTCAGAACCCATAATATACTGAAGGACGATCGCCACCCCAGTGCCACTGTATGATGAGCTGATTCTTCTTCTGCCGCCTGCCTCCACTTTACATGCTATACATGTTACATAAAATGCACTACAAATACAGATATTGCATCTGTAAATTTGCACCATATTCTTCTTTCTCTTTATATTGTTTGTCTTTTGCAAACCACTACAATATATCATTTCCTTTGCACTCTTTTGAGCAACTTTACAGTACTATTTTACATAATGTGTGTGTGTGTGTGTGTGTGTGCGCATACATAAATGTATATGTTTTCCTTTGTAAATAAAGTCAAGTTCATCTTTGTCATTATTTTACTTGCTTTATTTTTTTATTATTATTTTTTGTATTAATTGATTTTTTGATTGATTTGATGTGATTTCTCTTCCATCCATTATCTATACCTCTCACCCAATATGAGCCTATCCCAGCTCACATTAGGTGAGAGGTCATCATTCACACTCACATTCACACCTACGGATCTAACCTGCATGTCTTTGGACTGTGGGAGGAAACCAGAGCACCTGGAGAAAACCCACGCAGACACGGGGAGACCATGCGAACTCCACAGAAAGGCCTGCCTCCTGTGAGGTGACAGTGCTAACCACTCCACCACCGTGCTGCCCCTGCATTTATTAATATAAATTATGAATGTATGTATGGATAGAAAGATAGATTCATAATTCAGATTTATAAATACATAACTGAAAAAGCTGAACCTTGACTGCAGAATTTGTTCTTAGTATTTAAAGTGGTGTTGAAAATTGTCTTGTTTCTGTAGCTTGTTTTGTTTAGAAAGGATGAGGAACTGTGCATCGGAAGTCGCTGTAGGGCTCCATCATGTGGTAGACACAGTCCCACACGCAGCAGTTACTGTTTGTATTGGCAGTCAGTGAGTTGGCCAGGATACCCACGGGAATAAGTAGGCCTACACCTACAGTGGCGATGCCAACATGCAAACCTACTTTCAGTAGGCCTTTAACACAGCGACGCCACATACTTTTGGTCTGAATCTCAGCAGCTGGAGTCTCCGGGAGGCTGTCGTCTCTCTGATCCTCAGGTGAGTCCGGTCGTTCTGTATTTTCAGCCAACATCCTACATTCGTCTCTGAAATTCTCAACACCAGCAAGTATCTCCTCCTCCTGGTTCGTCTCTAGCTGATCTTTAAGATCACGGATTGATTGTTTCATATCGGTGTTGAGGATGTAAATCTCCTCTATCACTTCCTGTTTATAAGCAAGTTCCCTGTTTTGCTTTGTTATCAACTCATCTTTATCCCAGATTACTTGCTTAGCCTCCTCCAGTTGGTACTGAAGATCTTTCACAGCTGTCGTCGGGTCAAGATCAGCAACATTTTCAACATTTTCCTGCAGATCATGAACTTCTGCCCATAAATGTTCATTCATTGCCTGTTTCATATTTATCTGAGATTTAAGCATGACCAGTATGGCACTGCTGATCGTATTCTGCTTGTTCAGAGACTTCTCCCTTTCCTCCAGATCCTGCAGTTCTGCCAACAGGTTTTTGTTCTCTGTCTGCATTGTCTTTCTCACGTGTTCAAGTTGGGCCACCTTCTGAATTAGCTCATGTTTATAACTGTGGTCTTGCTGAGCCTCCTCTACTTGATGCTCAAGGTCATACACCGTTGCCCTCAGCTGTTCAATCTCTGCTCGGTTTGTCTTATTCAGGCATTCAAGTTGGGCCACATCAGCAGTGAGATTCTCGTTCTGCTCATTCAGAATCTTCTCCTTTTCCTGATAACTCTGCAATTCTGCTCCCAGCTGTTCAACCTCTGCATGTTTTTTCTCTCTCAGAGATTTTAGCTGGTCCTGTTCAGCAGTGAGGTTGTCCCTAAGGGTCTTCTCATTTTCTCGTAGATAATCTACTGCTGCCTTTAAATTTTCAATTTCAATCCTTTGTTCCTCTCTCAGAGATTCGATCCGGGCCAGCTCTTCCAGTTTTCTCATGTCATTTTTCTCCCTGACACGTTTCTCGTTTATCAGAGAGTTTGACACTCGGTCCAGATCTTCCTTAATTTGTGCGTTTTCACTGACCCACTCCTGCAGCCTTTTTTTCTCAGCTGTCAGATCACTTACTTTCAGTACCATCACCTCTAACTGGGAGTTAAGCTCCTTCCAATGGCCATGCAGTTTATTGAGCTCTTCCTGGGAAGCAAGCACTTGTTTTGTACGGTGGCTCTCCTTGGCCCTCACATCTTTTAACTCTGACTCAAGTGCACTCACCTCTGATTTGAGCTTACAGTTCTGCTCCTGATAGGTTCTGCAGCTCATTTCCAACTCATGAACTCTTGTTAGAAGCCCCTGAGGCTCAGGTATTTCTGCCTCCTCTGACACATAGAGGCAGTGCGATTCCTCTGATATCGCTGAACCGTACAGAGCGAGGTCAAAATTATCTCGAGACATAATTTTTGAATTGAAGAATTTTTGAAGAATGAAGTTTTTCACAGCCCCTCAAATGAGAGAATTCATCAGCCAATAAATTCAGCTAAGATTAAAACTAGTTACTTACCTGTGATTAGTTGTTCTTCCTATCCGCTTTCCTCAAGTCTCTTATTTGTCCTCAAAATCCTTCGAATAACAGTCCTTTGTTTCACAAAATAATCCATCTTTAATAAATTCCATTATATATGATCTTCCTGAACAAAGCTACACCTGACGTCATCCGCGTCTTTGATCTGCGGTGACGTCATGACATGTGCTCCCGATATAAGCGCATGCGCATAGAATGTTTACATTTTGGCGGACCAGGAGATGGTGGAAATGGAGTCAGAGGAGGAATCAGAGCGCGAAATTAGAAACGGGGTCTCGACAGGATTTGAAAATAAAAAGAAAAGGAAGAAGAGTAACTCAAGTGAATCCGGTCAGAAAGAGGAGAAATATCTTGTTGGGATGATAGCTGTGACACAAACAGACGGCATTTTCAAGGATCCGCATGAGGTCGGAAAGTTTGTAGGAGGAAAGCTTGGAGATGTACGATCGGTCAGGATGACAAGTGGGATAGTTATCATTGACTGTGTATCAAAGCGTCAGAGAGATAGAGCACTGAAGATTCGTGCATTTAGAGATCATAGCAGTGTGAATTGCTTCCCACTTGGATCAGAAGTGAAGAAGAAGGGAGTAGTGACGGCGTGCCACTGACGGTGGAGGCCGAGTCATTTCGGGATATTTAAGATGTGTGTGAGGCACGAAGGCTTACAAGATTCAGAAATGGGGAGAAGGAGGAGAGTAACTCGGTGTGTTTGATGTTTGAGGGGGAATTGCCGGAAAGAGTGTATCTAGATTATGTGTGTTACAGGGTGACATGTTGATATGAGATGATATGAGAGAGCGCCTCTCAGATGTTTCTGCTGTCAGGAATATGGACATATTGCTGCAGTATGGAGAGGAGGCAGAAGATGTGGGAAGGATAACTGTAATGTTGAGAAGTGTACAGTGAAGAAAGAGCAAGCAACGTGCCTGCACTGCGAGAGAAACCACTATACGGGATCAGCACCGTGCCCAAAAAGAATTAAGGATGTAAAAGTGAATAAAATCAGAGCAGAAAGGGGATTGTCATATGCAGTGGGTGGACACTGTAAATAGTTTACACTGTGAAGCTGTTACAATTCAGTAGGTGGCGGTAATGCGCAATTAGGGACGCTAACCGCCATAAAACTCAACAGAAGAAGGAAGATGTTTACATTTTTTTATTTCGATTTTTAAAGTTCATTGGTTTAAAGACGCCTTAGCACACAAGCAGTGTAACATTGATGTAAGGCAGACCCACGTCCAGCAGAACTTCAGAGTGCAGATGGAGTTGGTGGTGGTATGGCTCATGTTATGTCTTCATATATACTCATGCGAATACTTGGGGAAATGATCATATTTTCCAACCAGAAACAGACCTGAACTGTGTGTATAACAGATATTTCTGGTACCAAGCTAATTACCTTTTGTGGCGAAGGTTTCGTTTTCAGAAATGCTTTTCAAATTTTCTTGTAAATTAATCCAAGAACTGCAATATTGGGAGGTATCCCTGAAGATTGTAGATTCACTCATACTTGCTGAGTGTTTTGAATGAAATGCATAACTGCATAATGTTTTAGTGGCTATACCTTCCAAAGAAGAATAGACGAGCAGATTAACGGAAGTGTATGAAATGGGGAAAAAAATACTTGTATAAATAAAATAAAAGACGGATAAAAACATTTGAAAAATTGCACTAATTTATAACAAATATTTCTTAGGCCTATGTAATGTAGTGTTACTGAAAAAGGAATGTTTATGTTACGCCTTAATGCAACTTAATGTAACTATTTCTTCTATGTTTTTGTTTTTTTCTCTTGACCATCCTGGATTTCTTAAATTATTGGGAAACGCTTACATTCTTTTAGATGAAATTAAATCCATAAGAATTTAAAATTGTTTCACCTGACGGGAATACAAGCGAGATTTTCCTGAAGGCAGTACAGGAGGGGTGAAGCTGTAGTGGTGACTCTGGTGCGCCGGTAGGAGGAGACAGTGTCCCGTCTCCCCCCAGTTCTTCACACTGATTGCGCCGCATACATCCATCTTTGCGTTTGTGCACGTTCCTGTGCCCTCTTCCTCTTTCTTTCTTCATTTAGGAAAAAGAAGGAAACCGCACATTATTCTGCCACCGTCTCGGCTGCTCCATAACGTGTCGTATTAACACAGCAACATCGCGGAACAGTCGACCGCCTCATCCATGCATTGGAGTCCCGGGCACCATCGCACCCGCTCCGGCTCCGGCTCCAGCCATGTCGGCCAGGAACGCAGCGGCTGGCGGCGGTGACAGAGCGGGAGGCGAGCCGGCAGGTAATTGAAACACTAGAAAAGCTATTTATCATTTTGAATGTTCACACTGGCTGACCCACCGTATGTGCGGCATTGAGATTTACCAGAAAAGAGAGAAGCACAGCGGTGTGTTTTTGACAATTTCCCACCGGTTGGCCGTAGTAACTTTTAAGCTATTCCAAAACTAGGTCAGTAGATCAGTAGAGCAGATTCGCCCTCTACGCCATTTATGTAACACTGTACTACATTGTTATATCGCCAGCGTATTGTGCAGAATATGGCTATGTTTCGGCTTGTCATTCCGGATAACGTTATTTAAATTACATATAAATTGTCCGCGTAGTGCCTGCTAATGTTAACCTAAACGACTAGCTAAACCACTTAAATGTTAGCTTAGCAATGGTGGCGAGGCCTGTTTACCGGGGCTGTCGGGGCTATCAGCCGAGTCTGTTGGAGGGGGGGGGGGTTACAGCCCATGACAATTTGTCACTGTGGATGTTTTTGACACTTGAACAGTCCATGCTTTCCGATAGAGCTGGTGTACAAGTTGTGTTTGATTAGCATAGATGCTTGTCGCTGTTTAGGCCTAACTAGATTACCAAATTGCTATATGGTCGCTCGCCCCAACGTTGAACCAGCTCGACCGTTTATTGAGATAATGTTAGCTGGGAAGAAGCAGGCATTGCTGTAAGTAAGTCAGCACTTTCTTGGGGTCTTTACTTAGTGACTGTACGTCTATGCATGTCACAAATCTACTCATCAGCCCTTTAATTCTAACTGAAATCAATTAGCCAAAGACCAATTTAACGTCAACTAGCGAAATAAACGCGAGATGTAAACAGTATCAGTATAATGTCTCTTTCTTTACCGTAAAGGTAACTAAATCAGTGATAAACTGCTAAAGGAGTAACTTTTTGTGATTTAGTTATCATTATGTATGGCTCAATAGCATTTGTGTCCTTCCAAGACTCTGAAGTGTGTCACCTTAAATCAAATTTGAAAGACCGTTTATTGCATAGACTCCAAGAATCATCAGACACAGCTATCACAGGGCTCAAACTTAATTTTTTAAAATGTTTTTGCTAAATTTATGTCCTGAGATAACAACCAGCAACCTTAGCCATTTTAAGCATATTTTAAAAATATATATTGGATTGATAAAGAGAGATGTGTTATTTTTCCTGCTAAAACAGGTTAAGATCATACATTTTGCATAGTTAAAACAATGCCTTTTGTCAGTTTGTAGGCTCAGTGGTGTTGCATAGTAAAATGTAGGTCAAACAACTGTAGTTATTGGTTACTGCTCAAATGGTCCCCTTTTAGACATATGCGTCAGACCAATTGTCTTTGTATCTTTCTGGGACTGAGTTTTGTAAATAACACACTTCCAACTTAATTTTTGTAATAATGAGTCTGTGTCAGTGGGGGTCCCGGGCCTTGTTGATGAGGCCAGCTGCAGATGCAAAGAAACTGTTTTTGTGGCATGAGGTTTTGGTCCAGCTGGACTGCAGCCTCCTGCCAGAGGGGAGTGTCTGAAACAGTTTGTATCCAGCATGGGAGGGGTCAGCCACAATCTTTCCTGCTCAACTCCCTGGAGGGAAGGTAGATTGCAGCCAGTCACCTTCACGCCAGAGCGAATGATACGCTGCAGTCTGCCCTTTTCTTTGGCAGTGGCAGCAGCGTACCAGATGGTGAAGGAGGAGGTGAGGATGGACTCAATGGTGGCAGTTTAGAAGTGCACCATCATTATCTTTTGCAGGTTGAATTTCTTCAGCTGCCACAGGAAATACATTCTCTGATGTTCAGTTCCCACTTGAGGTCCTGAGTGATGATGGTGCCCAGGAAGCAGAAGGACTCCACAGTGTCGACAGGGGAGTCACACAGGGTGATGGGGGCGTGTGGAGCTGTGCTCTTTCTAAAATCCACAACCATCTCCACTGTCTTTAGAGCGTTGAGCTCCAGGTTGTTCTGGCTGCACCAGGTGGTCAATATCCCACCTGTAGGCAGACTCATTTCCGAGATGAGCCCAATGAGGGTGGTGTCGCCCGCAAACTTCAGGAGCTTGACGGGCTGGTGACTGGAGTTGCAGCTGTTGGTGTAAAGGGAGCAGAGGGGAAAGAACACAGCCTTGGGGGGAACTGGTGCTGATGGTCCGGAAGTCAGAGACATGTTTCCCCAGCCTCACATCCTGCCTCCTGTCGGAGAGGAAGTCTGTGATCCACCTGCAGGTGGAGTCAGGCACACTCAGCTGGGAGAGCTTCTCCTGTAACAGAGCCGGGATGATCATGTTGTAGGCAGAGCTGTGTTGGGATTCCCAATGGTTAAAGGGGCACCAAACTGGTGGTACTAGGTGCAATCAATTAAATTTGGCATCAAGATTATCAAGGATAATCATAAATAATAACTTTAATGAATAAAGTCCTCAGGGGCACCACTCTTCTTAAAGAAGAGAAATTATTGAGTCTCATAAAATACACTTAACTCAATTTGGAGCTCAGATTAACAATTAAATTAATAACTATAACCAGAATTACCACCAATAGCTAGTAGGTTGAAGGATTTGGAGTTAAACATAAAGAGGTTGGCAAATGACTCACTCTTGTGAAACATTAAAGAAGCCAGCATAATTATACACAAGCATTTAATAAAGATAATAAAGCAAAAATACACAATATGAAGACTAACTCTACACTCGCACACCGAGGCAGCCATCCGTGGCGCCAACTTCAGAAAAGCAGCAAATCCTCACAATTGAGAAGCTGCAACCAATTAATATTTTACCTTTTTGCTATGAATAAACAGACAATTAATCGATAATCAAAATAGTTGATTAAATTTGTTGAAAAAAATTTTGGGTGTAAAACAAGCTAGGAGGAAACTTGATTTGTAGAGGAATAAAGTGGATGCCACTTTTGAAAGCATCAGTGACTTAGAGAAGGATTTGTAGGGTGTGTGCATATGGTTGGCAGTGGGTTGTATGTATGGCCTGATGTCAAGTCATCAAGTTGCCTTCACTGTAACTCTGTAATCCAACAGATCTTGACAGGGGGAGCGGGATTAAAAATTAGGTTGTTGCTGATCTGCTAATGGCTATTTAGGTCTCAGGGTCTGTGGAGCAGAGTTAAAAATAGGTGCCATGGATATCAGCTGCATGTGGTCTGTCTCGTGCCGTTCTCTCAAGTTTCTCTCCCACACATACACTCGCATACTTCTGAGGCCATGACTAAATCAGTCACGGCAGCTCCACATCTTGCCAGAATATGCTGCGGAAATATAGTGAGGGAGGCAGTAGAGCTGCAGTGTCTTGTCTCTGAGCAACTCCACCACAGCAGCTTGAGCTTTAATAATCTCTATTAACATGCCACTCACATCCATTCAAATAAAGACATCTGTGGGCAAGCAACAATATTCAGGTATTGACAGCATGCGGGTTTCTGTTTGAAGGTTGACTAGCACTGATGGATTGTTTTTAGCTGGGGTAAGATGTAGGGATGAATGGATTAGTCTAAGGCTCTTCATTCATGAGCCATGGAGAGTAAAGTGTATACAAGTTTCCACTGAGCAGGTCATTTCACTGATTAACATTCCTCCAGTAAAATCACCTGCTGTAGTCTTTGGTTTGCAGGGCACAAAATTAGCACCAGCCAAATGCTGGTAAAATATGCAAGTGGCTGGTAGATTTGCTTTACTCACCAGCCAAAAAAACAATAGTAATCTATTGAGTGGCTGGTAAATTTGAACTTTCACTAGCCATTTGGCCGGTGGAGAAAAAGTTAGTTTTGGTTGGAAGGATACTTCATGGCACATGAGAAAAAAGTTAATAAACAAAAATAAACAAGACTATTCTGATAATCAGCTAATTGTAAAAGTCTTTTATTAATGAATACTAAACATATGTTGGTTACAGTCAATTGTGAGGATCTGCTTTTTTCATGTTTCATATTGTAAATTGGATACTTGTGGTTGTTTTGGCTGCTCTCAGAAAATAGCAAAGCTATATCACTCTCTGGTAACATGTAATTGACATGATTTTTATAGGCTAAACGATTAATCAAAGAAACGAACAATAATGAAGTTTACTGTTATTCAAAGTCCTAGTAGAATGTAATATGTTCTCTTAAATAATCTTTATGCAGATCAAATGTCGTGCTGAAATAATCGACAGGAAAAATAATTGCCCGGAACTGACTGATTTTTAATATATCATATCTCATTTGGCGGTGGCACAGGGATATAACATAAATGATACATTCTCATCAAATACTGAGACAAAATGTGAAAACATCTCTCTCCTTGATCTTGGCAATATGGGAAAAATTAAATTGCAGCAAATGATAAACCTAAATAGAGGGCTAGTGGGTGTTAGTGTATCAGATAAGAAAAAGATACAAAACAACATCTAAAGCTCTACTACCTTCATTGGTGACACAATACAAAAGTTTAAATGAGCTTTATCCCTGCAATAACCCCACATCCATGTACTCCAGTGATTACTGCAATAAATGTTGACACATTACCAATGTTCCCAATCTTAGTAAATAGTCATGCATGCAGTCCACACTAGGGGGTCTGATAATAACATCTGTAATATTATAGTATCAAAATGTAATTTAGTTGAAATGGATTGGTAAGGGAGCTGTTGCTGTTTTCACACACTTGTACAATCGGTGGTGTAAACATTTTGTGGCTGATGCATTTATTGGGCGGCATCATCATTTCAGATTTTCCCAGTATGAACAGAGAGTGTTTTGTCTCTTTAATAACACTGTCCCTGCTACTATGTAGACTGATACTGATCAATGCTAGGCTTGTCACAATAATTATGTTATCGACTTATCGTACGATATATAATTATCGCCTGTCATAATATTGACATATTGTAAATGGACATGACCTCTGTCATTTTTGCTGACCTCGGTATTGCCCATTGTGTTTACATGCATTTTTTTTTTTTTTTTTTTTTTTTTTTTTTTTACTTAAGAACATCACCAACATTTTAGCTAACATGATGACAGAATAAACAGCAGGGTTTTCCCTACCTTTACTATATTGGGTAATGAAGGAATGAATGACTCTATAGCCTACCCTTGTGCCAAATGTTTAATATTTAGTGCAGTTTTTGTTAACAGAGTCCGAGAGTCCATTTTATTTATTGTTTTGGTTGTTTGTTTTTATTTAGGATGTTTTAATATTTGTTTTCACATTCCAATTCCAATGTCTGAATATTCTTTCGAATTTTAAGTTAATTAAAAGGGTGTACTTGCATTATTATGCTTATCATTATATCAGTGGCATAAACTGGTCTTAAAATGACTATCATTTATCGCAATTATTTCTGGGACAATATATCGTCCAACAAAAGTAGTTATCATGACAGGCCTAATCAACACTGTTTGTGAGCTCCTAATAAGAACATTGTGATCATGTTTGGGCAAGCTCTGGATATGATGCAACTGTTTGTGTGTTTGTCACCTACATCTGAGAGACTGCAATCTGATAGATGTATAGCATGAAATGCGGTAGTGCTAGGAAACGTATTGATGCTTGCAATCAAGTCCTTACCTCTTAACAATCAGTTATAGCTCATTGTGTCTTGTGTGTTTCAGAAGATGTGCTGGTTGAGGAAAACCATTGCAGTTCTGTGTCTTTGCCCAGCCTGATGACCCCATCCTCAGCTGCTGGCATGTCCTTGAGCATGGAGATGCCCCGGAAGCGCAAGGGCAGCATGGACAACCAGTAAGTTGCTTTAATTTAGATTACACTAAATCCCATTATTCCTGTGACCTAAATTGTTGTTAATTGGTATTAATAGTCATGAATTTTCTTCCTAGGGATACAAAATCAGCTTCCATCCCTGACGTAGATATGGAAGATGACCAAAACGGGTGTGCTAATTAAAGACTTTCAGAGTTTACCTGTTTATTTTGTGCTATTGTGCATTTGCATATAGTTGCTTGGCATAAATATATTTCAGATGTGTGTTTTTTGTTTTGTTTGTTTTTTTGTTGTTTTTGTTTTTTGTTGATTGTTTTTTGCTCTACAGGTCAGATGGAGAGGACCAACATGTCAAAATGAAATGCTTCAGGTAGGTTAAGTTTGACACCACCACATTTACAACATTCCTACGTACTTGTAATATTATCATCAATGTTAAAATGTCCATTGTTGAAGTCCTTTGAATCTTCTAAATTATTTATTATTTAATGTCTCTGCAGGGAACCGCACAGCCAAATTGAGAAGAGGAGACGGGACAAAATGAACACTCTGATTGACAAACTTTCAGCCATGATCCCTACTTGTAACCCCATGTCACGTAAACTGGACAAACTCACTGTGCTCAGAATGGCTGTGCAGCACCTCAAATCTCTCAAAGGTACCTTCTCAATCGATGGTCATTGGTGTTAATCTACCCTGACTTTGTCATCACTGATGCATTCAGTTAATTAAGGGATAATTCCGGTTTATATCAGCTTGGGTTTGGCCATCATGTTAATCGGTAATGATAACGCACCAGTACAATTTTACATACAGCAATTGCACGAGATTTGGTATCAAGAAAACATCCCATCCATCTGGCAGCAAAATTAATAGTCAGACAATCCGACAGGTTGTAAGCAAGCCAATAGTTTAGTTAGACTATCTAAACCACTTTATTTGAAAATTGAAAGTGAGCACACACAAAATTTGGTACTAATTCCTCATTGAACAGGAAAACTACAGCAATTCCGTCAGGTTCAAGTTGAACAAGGAAGTCTGTATGTGACTGACAGTTCAGGTAATAATTTTACTATTTTCCTTAACTTTCTTTTACACATAAGTCTGGCTAACCCAATGGTTTGTTTATATCCTGTCTAATCCCATGACTGCACGTTTGCCGTCTGACTTGTTTTTAGCAATTTTCAAACCTTTCCAGATCAGATCAACAGTCAACTTAGTGAGTACAATGTTATTACCGATAGATTGTATGGCCTGGAACTCTGGGGGGGGGAGATCCAGGTTGTAATAAACTGGAATTATACTTTAAACCTAATGTCTAAATGTAATATAGTAATCCCACATTGGACTGGCTGTGTAACTTTTATGTCTATGTTTTCAGGTTCAGGAAGTTCCTTTTCTGAAGCCAACTACAAACCGTCTTTCCTTCCCGACGAGGAGCTCAAACACCTTGTCCTCAAGGTAAACATGCCATTGACAAAGGCAACTGACTATTTTTGTGCCCAAAATTCGAGAAAAGTGAAACTGCAATTTTTATTTTTAAGATAATTACTTCAGTCATCTGCTAAGTGATCTTAATACAAAGTCATGGTCATAACCTGTCAATCATAGGATTAGGTCTTAAGCATTTCATTCAAAAGTCACCGATCAGGCTATAAACTTATGCTAATGACAATACCCTTGCTTTACTGTTCTGTTCATCTGAAATTAGAGAGAGAGCTTTTGCCTTGATCATGTCATCACATTGGATCCCCCTATTTTCCCCCATGTTTCTTTGTTGTGCAGGCTGCAGATGGGTTCCTGTTTGTAGTGGGCTGTGATCGTGGGAAAATAGTTTTTGTCTCAGAGTCCGTCATGAAGATATTAAATTATAGTCGGGTAACGCTTTTACATTTGTTACTGTATTTGCAGTATCTTTGTTCATGTGAAACCCCGGGCACACCAGATGGGTTGTGTTGTATTGGCACCAGTGTTAATGGACTAGAACCCACCAGTGCATGCGTGAGCCTGTAGTGACACATTTGACATTGTGTGCACAGATTTCACAGAAGTACACTTTAGAAACACAAAATTGATGGTTATGTTTGCATTATGTCATTAAAAAAGCAAATCATATATATTTGTGGGTTATAATCAAATGAGTTCATAGTGCTACTAATGGTACATTTGAAATCCTGATAGATCTTTTAGGTTTTTCCAAAATGCCAAATTGCAATTCAAAATGCTAGCTGGAAAGAAATCCTCAGTAGACACACATGACTGCTTTGATAATTAAAAATGAAGATGTTGGTGCATAAAAATTTTCGTTGGGCCTTAGAGCACAGTGTAATGTAAATATATCATATTTTTGATTACTGGAGTAAAAGGACATTCATATGCTGTCCTTCAAGAAAGCTTTGAGAAATGAGCCGTTGCTTTTTCTGCCTCATTCTCACTTACAGAAAATATAAATCTGCTCTGCTCCACACAGTATCTGGTGTGTTCCGGGGTCAACAGTCCACAATCATTGTACGTTATTAAATTTGATATTTTTCAGGAATTGCCTTAGGTGCAGAATGGTTTTGACATTTCTTTTTATCAGCATGGGAAGTGTGTTTAGGTCAGTTTGATAAGATGTTTGTTCTTTCTGTAGGCGGAGCTGATAGGACAGAGCCTGTTTGATTACATACACCCAAAGGACATGGGAAAAGTGAAGGAGCAGCTGTCGGCTTCTGAACTATACCCTCGTGAACGGCTAATAGATGCTAAAAGTAAAGCAATTATTTTTGTCTGTGTGTGTGTGTGAGAGAGAGAGAGACAGAGAGAGATTATCAGAGCAAAACTATAACTGATACATAAATCAGATGATGATCTGGATACAGCCATCTACTGTAGGATATATAGTTTCTTTTATATAGCTAATTAATGCAAATGAGAGAACATTTTTCACTCCTGTCATGTCTCCAGCCGGTCTGCAGGTCCAGGCTGACCTCCCAGTCGGTGCGGTGCGGCTTTGTTCGGGCGCACGGCGCTCTTTCTTCTGCCGCATGAAGCACAACAAAATATATGTCAAAGTGGAGAAGGAATTTCAAGCCAGCACCTCCAAAAAGAAAGGTAGGGAAAATATCCAGTGGATTATTCGGCAGATCTCTTTTGTACATTCAGGGCTTGGATTTATTTGGTTTCATGTATAACAGCTAATACAATATTTAGATACGCTTCCATTCATGAGAAGTATTGGTGTAAAGCAGAGACGTGAGGCAAAGATATTGTGTGAAGTGAATTGCGCAATTTAAGTCAAAAATCAGCCTCCTCCTCAAATCTTAACACGATTTGCGATGTCCTTAGAAATCATAGAAAAAAGACGCTCCTTATAATTCCAGAACTTGCCTGAAAATGAAAGAAAGTTTTCTTTAGTATCAAAGTCATTCTGTGATAGTTGTCTGTCATTGGGCACATTGCAAAAAGGAACTGCCAATGATTAACTCTGCATACTTTTAATGGTTCAAATTGGCCAAAATGTAAACAAATATAGGCTAAAAAAAACAGGGATCGAGTTGTAGCCCACAGCATAGCTCCCCTGAATCCATGGCAACACTACACTTCCTGTTTACAGCTCCCAAGCATTATGGGAACTGTAGTTCCAAAACCTAAAGCATGAAGTAAGACAAAGAAATAAGAGGAGTGACAACATCTGTTAATATTGATTGTGCAAAATGGGGAAAAAATGTTGTTTTTGTTTTTTACATTACAAAGGCTCAGAATGTGTCATTAACATTATTATATTCCTGGAACACTGACACTCTCCTCTATCCATCCATATACAGATACTTGCAATGTGTTAACCTGTGGACATATTTTATGCATATATATTGATTTGTGTCTACATGTGCCTACAGAGTCGCAGAAGTACTGCACGGTCCACTGTACAGGCTACATGCGCAGCTGGCCTACCAGTCAGTTGGGAGCAGGGGGTGAGGGTGAGGCAGACAAGCAGGATAGCTCACACTTCAGCTGCCTGGTGGCGGTGGGACGTGTTCACTCCCACTCATCTCCCCAGGTTAATGGAGAAGTCCGAGTTAAACCCACTGAGTTCATCACACGCTATGCCATGGATGGCAAATTCACCTTTGTCGATCAAAGGTAGAATTGAATTTCAATAAGGGGTGGTAGAGGGTTGTAGTTTCTTGGTACATGGCTTCATTAACAATGTATAATCACTGAGGCATTTCAAATATGTTTAATTGATATTTCTAAAATCTCTGACATCAACAGTCTTGTTGATCAGTGTCAAAGTGCAAAAAAATCTTTACAAATTGAGTACATACAGTATTCTAGATAATACAGTAGTTTATAAGTAATTCATACTACAATGATACACTTGTATGCTCTCTCAACACTTAACTTTTTCCTTTTCTTCCACAGAGCGACAACCATTCTCGGTTATCTTCCACAAGAATTGCTTGGGACATCATGCTATGAGTACTTCCATCAAGACGACTTACCACATTTAGCTGACAGACATCGAAAAGGTAAATTACATTCTTCAGGGACCTCATACCATTTCTTTCTTCTAATTGTCTTGAGTTCTTTATTAGCATTTTTCACTGTCTGCTAAGATGATACCTGCATTCTTCAAGTATGTAGGCATATTTAGATCACATTTTAATTTACAATACAGCTGCAGTGTTGAAGCACAGGTAAATCACTTATTAAATTTATGTTCAGCTTTATGTTTAATCAAGTAGGTCACTATGCTGTGAAATCGTGATGGTTTCTCCGTATTTTATGTCTGCTGGTCCTGTGCTTGTAGTGTTCTCTCCATTAAGCAGATCCTCCACTTTCCACTCTTTAGTCCTGTAACTCATCCTCTCACTGTTTTTCTTCCACAGTGCTGCGGAGTAAAGAGAAAATAGAGACAAGCTGCTATAAGTTCAAAACAAAACATGGCTCTTTCGTCACTCTGCAAAGTCAGTGGTTTAGTTTTGTAAATCCCTGGACCAAAGAAGTAGAATACATAGTGTCAACTAACACAGTTATATCGTGAGTATATGCTTAATATATGCTTTGTGCAATACCTAATTATCTTTGTACCTGATATAGATATACAGCCTCACCTGTTTTCTCATCACATGACAAGGCATGATCACAGTCGAACCAGTCGGTCGGGAAACAAGTCTGAGCAGTCAAGCAATTCCAAGACTTCTGAAGGTCAGTTCAAATGGACAAAGTCTGTAAAGATATTATCTCATTGATATCTCAGATGCCCTGTGTAAAAATGTAGATTGTGTAGTCATAGCACGCTGTGAAGTACATGTTGTCTGTTCCTTTCAATCCTAACTTCTTTTTTTCTCTTAGAAGATGGCAAGAAGTCCCTTCCAGTTATACCAGGCATCTCCACCACACCTGGAAATATGATTTATGCTGGAAGCATAGGAACCCAGATTGCCAATGAGCTGCTGGATTTCAACAGGTATGGCCTCACAACAGAGCATTTCCTTTTCTTTTTGTAACCGGGACAGAGATACGTAAATCAGACAGACCGTTCCAAAGAGAATGATTCAGCAAGTCTTTTTTTCTTTTTTGTCCATGTATATTAATGCAGCTACAATTGCTATGCTTATCAGTCATTGTGGATGTTACTTTGTGCAGTTTTAAGTCGATCTGTGTCTGTGTTGCTTTAGGATGAACTCATCACCTTCCAGTGGTAACGTCAGCCCGTTCAGTCTAACGCAGGATAAGTGTCCTCAAACTCACAATCAAATCAACAATGTAAGTTTTTCTATGTGTATATCTTTGATCATGGGTGTATCTGTCTCAGTCATTAATGGGGTGGAAAAGCCCCCCAAAAAATGCTTTCCCATTCACAAAATTGTGACTAGCTTTTCAGATTTTTCAGACTAGCACAGTCCAAAATGGGTTAGTGTTATTTATGAAAAAACTGTCCATAGTCCGTTTGGTTTAAAATATTAATCACATGCTTACACGCGTGTAGCATTCATAGCACTTATGTTAGAGTATCATTTTTACAGTGGAAATCCTCACATGAAGTTCATCACACTTTACAGAAGTTGTTCAGTCAAATGACTTATTACTTTAAGTTGAAATGACACCAAATCAGCTTTCAAATATAATGTGAACATTTTCTTGTCCCAATATTTGGCTAAATGCAGTTTTAAAAAAAAAAACCTGTAAAACAATATGTAGTTTTGCAGTAGAATGGGGAGTAATTTGCATAACATGCCAAACATTTGATATGAAATGCAGAAATAAAAACTTAAACTTCTTCATTGGTGTATACAACTGTTCATTCACTTAGGTAGACAGAAGTCCTAATTATCAGCTTTCTGGTAGAGAAATATGTTTCAAACTGGCATTTCAGCTATACAAGCTGCCTCCTTTGTTAAAACATCTCACAGTAATGGAAAAATATTTTCTTAGGGCTAGAACAACCATAATATGATGCAATCACAGCTGTATGTACTGAGAAATTATGGTGAATTTCCTCCAAAGGTTGAAAGGCATAATTTAGCCTGCACAGATTTGATTCTTTCCTCTATTTTTTTAATTTATTTATTTTTTCCTCATGACTAAACTCCTGCCATGTGGCTGCTAGGGCTATAATTTGCTCTGTTGGTCTCTAGGTGCCAAATGGAGAGGCAACGGATATGGAGATACCAGGAAAGTCCAGCTCTGAGGATGAGCCCCAGGGAGCTGCATTCTCAGGAGGAGAATCACTCATGGGTACGCTCTCTGAACATGTTAATAAGCTTATTTATAAATTGTATATACCATGTTTAATTCTCCCCTTTTATTACTCTAAAGTATTTTTCTTTTCTTTTTTTCTGTCATCCCATCTCACCTCAGAGGAAAACTCCCAGCTGGATTTGGACAGCGTGGTTGGACCGGGCCTTAGTAGTCTTAGCAATGATGAAGCAGCCATGGCAGTGATCATGAGCCTCCTGGAGACAGACACAAACTTGGGAGAGGCTGTGGACTTTGAAGAGATGCACTGGTCTTTATAGAATCTTACAAAAACACCATGACCATCAGTTTTTTTTTTTGTTTGTTTTTTATGACTAGAACTGCTTGAATGCTCTAAGATGCAGCATTCCCTTTTTTTGTTTTTTTTTAGGACTTTTTTCTTTTTTATTTATTAGGTACCTTTTTCCATATAAGCTAGTAGTCTTCGTGTGGCTGCTTTAATAGGTAGCAGAATCGCCGACAATAAGGAACACCTGCTTGCCCTCTTCAGAAGGAGGACGTGCCTCTAAAGCCTTACAGCGGTCTGCCTGACATGAAACGCTGTTCCTCACTGCTTTCCTCACGTTTACTGTCATCCTCCGTTTAACTGAAGAGGCCTCGCAAGGTTGACGAACCCATGAACACAAATGATAGTGAATAATGTACAATAGCTCGGGATTCTTGCTTGTATTTCTCTCCTTTGACATTTGAACAAAGGTTGGGAGTGACGATGCAAAAAAATTTGAACTGAATCGATTTCATGTTTTTTATAAGGTCGTAATTTGATTAGGTGCTGATGTTGAATTAAAATGCGAGGAAGACATCTTGACAACCTGGCCCATCTCTGTGACCCCTCAGGATCCAAGCCGTAGGTAGCCAGTGTACCACGGCAAACCACACTTCCATAACCTCTAACTTTGAGAGTCACTTAATGATGTGTCACTCAGAGACTTTCTCTTGTCAGTATCTGAACATTTTCCATGGAAACAGTCCAGTAACCTCCTCTCTTGTACACTGACTTGAACACACTGGATATGTGTGGATTTGGTATGATTGCAAACACCATGTCTTCAGGCCATATCTGTCTTAAAGGGATAGTTTGCATAGGAAGAATATTTTCATTTTTTAGTATGTACACTTCTATAGACATTTAGCCCCCAATACTGGCTGCCTGGGTTTTATTTGCCCTAGCTCTAAACATTTAACATTTCTTTGCAGAAATTATCCACCTTCATGAATTTGTTGGAGAGCATCCAGTTTTGGTCACGGATTTATGAGCACTACAGTACTACTTCATGCAAAGTGAAACTGCACCTTTTTTAGAGGTGCTGAAATGAAGGTTTGGTAGCAACGGCTGAGCAGCAAACCAATTTCCTTTTGTGACATTTTATCAATACATGTTTGAGGTTGATCTCTGAGTATGATGGCAGAAGTGATAACTCAGGGAGTGATGAAAACAGAGCCGCCCTATTTAAACACAATGACAGTTCTTAGTAACTGTACCAGTATGTTTGTCCTCCAGTTTAAGCTTTTACACACTTCTCTACAATCTGTACATTGGTATGAGTCATGTCTCGTAATCAGTCTGTACTTGTTCACCTGTGCGTCTGTGTTCTTACACTTATTGTAAGCTTTATAATCTTGCAGGTAAGCCATAGCTTAAGCTGTTTTTTTCCCCATGCACTGTTATGCAGTCTTTCAAAAGACACGTTCGTGTTTCATGTGCTTGTCAGAGACACACAACATTGCCATGCATACATTTAAGGGATTATGCTATGCAGAGCTATCATTCCATATATTCTAAACTTTAAGGTATGTTTCTTTCTCTCTCCATGTAATAGTTACTCTCATATCATGTATGACTCAAAAGACTCCAGAGAGTATAAGACATGCTGCTGACTTAATAATGATGTAATATGACATTTAGTGAGAACTTGAATGAGTTGTCTGGATGCTATTTACCTCCATATAGAGTTTTGTTTTGCTCATGCTTACAATTGCACATCATGGATTTTACTAAGAAAACATTGATAGCCATTATGTTATGACCTCTGTTAGTGATCCACTGCTGAGAATCATGTGGCAGCCATGTGACCTAATGGGTCGATGTAAGGTACAATTTAGAATTACCAAAGTATGTCAAATTATGTCACACAGTGATATTTAAAAAGATTGGCAGTTTAAGCCTTGCTGATTCAGTGTTTCAGTTTTATTGTATTGGCTTGTTTAAAAAAATGTAAGTACACTTCCCCTGTTCCAGATGATGAACAATTGAAACATTTCTCAACATGTTGTGAATGCAAATTGTACAACTCTGAAAGAGTTATATGAGAACATGCTGAAATCCAGCTTTATTATCAGTTGGCATATGGCACATTGATTTAGGGCTTATTTGATATCCTGTTGACTGTTGTGTATCTTACATTTATCAACTCACATTTCTTTTACCTGAATAATTTTTGAGTGTTTGTACATTGCTGTACTCTCATAGGGAGTGCAATGAAGAGTAAAGTTAGTATGTTAAGTCAGTATATGTTAACTTAATTTTAAGCGTTTAGATTGTGTATCTGTACCTTATCCTCAGTCATTAGTACCAAAACCAGTCAGTCAAGACAACAGCGACTGTATTGCTGCCCAAATATACAATATATGGAACTGTGTAGCTTTTATGCCATGCCATCGTTCATATTCGTATCTCGGGCCACGATTTATCGTCATCTCTTGAGGACTTAAGGATTTTCCAACAAGAACTCTTGTTTCGAGGATAGAAAAGGCTGTTGTGAATCATGAAGAATACTGTCTTTTCTCTCTAATGCTTGAATTACGAGGAGCCAGTGGATGGAGCGGCTTAACTCACAAGGACCCTCCTGCTTGTGTCCGAAGTGCCTTTGGCCACGTCTGTTCGGACACACAATAAACCTGTGCTGATTATGGAGACCGCCTGCCACCCAGCACCTCCGCAGACTGAAAGGAAGGCTAAAATTTATCTTTGGATTAACTTGATGCAACATGGCATACTGTGCACATCATGAATGACACAGAGGCTCGTTCGCAGATGAAACAGGAGCTGCACATGTTGGTTTCAGCGCTTACTACCTAACCAAACAACCAGAGCTATGGAGTCGTGCCATAGACACAGACTGGTCTTTTTAAAGGCAACAAGTCCATTTTGTACTTTTTTTTTTTTTTTTTTTTTTTGGTTCCTGTTCTTCTTGTTCAATCATTGCACTGTTGTAGCTGTGATTTCTCCAGAAAGCTAAGACTTTGTTCTCATTTAAGCTTATTTGGTGGTGACTGGGTGATGTACCTTGCTGAGAGGTCACATATTTTGCTTCTGTCTCCATTTGAAATAAAACAGTAGATTTTGTAAGATAGGGAACATTATGTTTTGATTTCATGCCCTGCTTTGTGTCTAGTTGCATGCCGCTTTTGTATAATTTATTACTGGTTTTTGAAATGTGTTGCATCATTAGACTTTGGAAGTTAAGCCAGACTGGTGTTTGTGTATGCACTGACACGGTCAACTGTCACTACAGGAAGAAGGACCTTAACCTTTGGGATTATATTGGGCTGTTGGGAGCTTGTTACTGCCTCCATTGTACCACTTCCTGCCACTTGATAAATTCATTTTTGTTTTGATTCTTGGGCTCCAGAGGAAGCACTTATTGTATTTGTCTGTTGCATTATTGCTGCTGCTATCAACATGTCTGGGCTGTCATCCCATGTTGTCATGTTGTTTAAAAAAAAATTTGTTTACTAAACCCTCAACACGAACTTTGGGCATATTCTCATATATCTATATTTGGATCAAACAGACAGTAAGAACACTTTGTGAACAGCCATGCGGAATTCAAAACATTTCATCAAGCTCTTGCCACTTTTCATTCTACAGCTTTCTGTGTTCAGTGAGGAAGATTGAGAAGCAGCAGCCTACTTTTTGTGTAATTAATTTGCCTTCTACTGAACCCACTTACAACCCAGATTAGCTTTGAGTAATTTGTCAAATGTGATAAGGCAGTGTTGGCTGCAATTAAGAAAGCATGGCATAAGCTGGGATTTGTTGTGTATATAAAGTCAGTGGGGGATGCAGAGCTGTTGCTGCTCCGTTCCAGAATGGGCCAAGCTGCTACCCTGCCTTGTAGGAGAGGGGAGTCTTATGTTACAGAGCTGTACGAATGGTTCAGGTAAGAGTTTCATCTGGTTTTTGAAATTTTCTGCAGAAAAACTGTTAATTAAGTCCATGCTCTGTGTGTATTCAGGTAGAAGAAGCCTGTTCAAGTAAATGGCAGAGGGAGTGGAAACGTTCAAGCCTCCCATTAGAGCCAAGTTATAACATGCATAGCTTCTACTGTATGCATGCAGTGTAAACTGCAGATTTTGATGAAACAACATTCAAGAAGTGTATTACTGGGGTGTCTTTTTGTTATGTAGAATACAGATGGGTGACAAAGGAAAAAACATGAAGTGTCTTAGTATGGAGTCAGGCCACCACAAGCCTCCAGAAAGGCTTCAGTGCTCCTTGCCGAGTCTGTGGAACTCTGTTGGAGGGATGAACACCATTCCTCCACAAGATATTCCCTCATTTATATATGCAACCTTTATTTAATCAGGTCATCTCATTGAGATCAAGATCTCTTTTACAAGAGAGCCTGGAGTACAGCAGAAAGAAAGAAAAACAAACACAAGCTGCTTTTCCACCAAAGGTACCAGGAACTTTTATCCCCAGGAACTACTTTTCAAGGAAATATAAAGTTCCTTCAACCCATAGTTGATCTAAAGACCTGCGGAGATTAGGCAAATTACACCTATTAGGTTACATCCATCACACAGCTGCATCGCTCTTTTGTGTTCACTTATTAAACACATCACCTGCAATTCAACATAAGGACCTTTGCTTATTTTAACCTATGCACTCTCACCTGGTTCAAATACTGAGCTTACCGGTGTATCATGGTGAAATTGAGAGCCACTAGTTCCTCAGAGCGTTGTAACTATTAGAATATGGTAACACAAGCATAAGCATTGCATGTCTTTTTACATATATAGTAGTATATACTTGTTTTCAGATACAAGAACAGCCATTATACACCCATTTACTTCCACAACTTTGTATTAATCTGCAGAAATATAAATGTGCAAAATACAGCGTTTGTGTGCTTCAGCAGGAGACATCGGACGAGGGCTGCTGGTGGCCACAGGAGTAAACACACTGATCTCTGCAGCCTGCAGTTCACTTTATCCGTCCATTTCATCTGAAAAACATAGTGAAAAAAAATAAGCGTGTCTCACTGCAATGACATTAACAAGATGTCATTTTGTAGCTAGACATAACAAAAGGAGAAATATCTTCAGAGACAGTCACAGACATCACTGAATAGATTTGAAGATGATAGTTTATATCATTTGGTGTTATGGAGATGGTGGTGAGCATTGTCTTACACGTTGGTCCAAAATCTTCCATAGGTGTGAAACTGGGCTGAGATCTGGTGACTGTAAAAGTTGTTGCATTTTATTCACATGATTTTCAAACTCACCAAACCATTTAGTGAGCCCTGGTGCACGGAATCATCATCATTTTATGTTTTATTCAGGTGTTTCCTTTAATTTGACCCCTGACTGTATTTTCTTTTCCAGAAAATCGACAAAGCATTTCCTTGGCCTTTTGTTTCTTCCATTTTCCATTTATTTTGCTGTGTGAGTTGTAGTATAAACTTGGGGAACAGTGTCTCTAGCCATACTTTATTTCCATGACTACTCACTGCTGGTTAGTAAAGTGGTTCAAAATCATTTGGTCTAATTATCTTAGTGCTCACGTCCCAGAGTGTAAATAAGCTTTCAAACACGTGTAATCTCCACAGGTTCGGTATGGGGTGACCTTAATTCTTAGTTTAAAGGACATGTTTATCCTGCTACAAATCATCCAGACCTCCTCTGTCTTTTCTTGTGTGTTACAACAGCTGGATTTCTTTTTCTCTTCATTAAAAAAAATCTATTCTTTGTCTTTTTGTGATAGAAAGTTTATAAATGAATGTCCAAGTGGGCTGATTACTCTTCATGAGTTTCAAAGGCATTTCTGCAATGGAACAGTGGGCAGCGAGTCAGCTGAGTATGCAGAGCAGATATTCCGCACATTGGACAATAATGGGGTAGGCAAAGTACTCTGAATGACTTTATGCTGTGTATCTGATGAGTCTGGAGGGAATACTTGTCCTACCGTTCTATAATAATAGTGCATCGTAAAGTTAAAGCAACCAACAAAGGTGTTAAACAGGGTGCTTTTCTTCAGGACGGGGTGGTGGATTTCAGGGAGTACGTGATGGCCATCAGCATGCTTATTGAAGGTTCAGCTGTGGAGAAGCTGCGGTGGTCATTTAAGCTCTATGACAAAGACAGAGACGGAGCCATCACAAGGGAGGAAATGCTGGAGATCATGCAGGTGTGTGTGCTTTGCTGTGTCATACACAAACTCTGTCCAAAGCAAAAGTCAGGAGGCAGATTTCAAACTACAGCTTACTCATGAGATGAGACCACAGATGCTGTATCTTTCAGTCCAACTGGTGTGTGTTTCCTTTTGTTCACAGGCTGTTTATCAGATGAGTGTAGCAGGTGCTTTAACCAAACCCAACCCACTTACAGCTGAAGAGTCTACCAACAGGATATTTGTGCGATTAGATAAAGACAAGAACGGTGAGGAAATGATTTTCCCTTTCTGCTTGAAATCATGGTGTAGTGTTATTTCCGGATGGAACCAAATTCATAAAGATGTCACACTCACTCTTATAGTGATAGGGCACTGAGTGTGTGTGTGTGTGTGTGTGTGTGTGTGTGTGTGTGTGTGTGTGTCCCCTCAATAAACTGACCTCATAGGGTTCATGGCTATGTTTCTGTAGGAGAAGGTGAATACACCTATAAAATACCAAGTCTTTAAATCTAAGACTGTTATTAAGTCGCAGAGTTTAAGAGATGAAGCAACACATAGCTAAAGCTGAGGTAATGCATCTAAGAGAAGATAAACTACAGCATGTGTAATGTGCACAAACTGTTAAAATAATGCTGAACCCACTAAACATATAAGAGACCTAAAAGAAGTTCATAACATTTAGCAGGGGTATGCTCAAGGGTGGTGAGGGCTTCAGAAT
This sequence comes from Siniperca chuatsi, assembly GCF_020085105.1. Taxonomy (NCBI): domain Eukaryota; kingdom Metazoa; phylum Chordata; class Actinopteri; order Centrarchiformes; family Sinipercidae; genus Siniperca; species Siniperca chuatsi. The sequence continues at coordinate 15,955,800 of NC_058045.1, read as the reverse complement.
GGGATGTGCTCTTTTCACTGCAATCTTGTTATTCAATAGAGGGTATATTTTAGGTTGTAATTGTTGTACATAAGCCTCCACATAATGCTTACATTTGAGAAAACATTAAATACAACTAATATTCTTCCTACATGGGTTATATCGTTATATATATTTTAACTGACAGTAGTTAACTAACTCTTGCTCACCAATATTAACACTTGCAGGCATAGATTAAGGAGAGAACAAATGATATTGATAGAGTCTGTCCTCTGCTCTTTGTCTGTAATCACCGTCTGTCCTCATTATGTCTGTAGCCGTCATCAGTCTGGAGGAGTTCATAGAGGGAGCGCTGGATGATGATTGGATCAGGGAGATGCTGGAATGTGACCCGAGCACTGTGAAGGTGGAGAGACCCCTGAGGAGGGACACTGCTTTGGGGACCCATGGTTGACCTGAAGTGGGGTATTTTATTCTCTGGGAGCAGAGAAAGGAACCAGTCAGTGTTTGGACTGAAATTTCCAGGAATCGCTGCAGCAACAAAGCTTCTATTCACTGTGACAAATTATATCACTGTCCGTTGAGTAACTTCAAGGTGGACACTGGAGAGCACTAGAACATTTAGACATGGTTTTATTAAGTTGCCACAATATTAATAGCATTCATTTCTGCCTTGTTACTTTATTTCATATTATTTTTCCTCAGCTGTTTGCATCAGTGCTTAGCTTCGTTCTTCTTTTCCTGCTGCATCATTTGATGTACTTTTGATAATTTGTGTTTTGTTAATTGTATCTCCCTATAGACTAAATCATGGCTATGATGAGACAATGAATTTTTACTTGTCTTGCTCATATTATTAAATATCCATTCTGCACGTGTGGCCAGATTAACTTGTACCAGGTGACAGACCAGACATTACCATTTTAAGTAAACATATTGTAATGGCATTTGCAGTCATGCTGCAAAACTGTGACATACCAGTGATGGAAAGCAACAAAGTACATTTATTCAAGTACTGTATGTAACTACAATCTTGAGTTACTTGTACTGTGATTGGGTATTTCCATTTTATGCCACTTAATACTTTTACTCCACTTCATTTTAGATAGAAATATTGTACTTTTTACTCCACTACATTTATCTGACAGCTAACCAAATAAAAAACGAATTTGATGCTCTATGCTGATGTTCTTAAAATAATAATAATATTAAATAGCATATAAGTTGTTCAAACTAGCTCCAATAATTGAATATGTATCGTAGAAAAGGTTTCAGTCGTAGTTATCTGGACACTGTTTTCAGAATCAAGACGTTTCGGCTCCAATCCGGAAGTCATTCTCAATTGAATTAAATTTCTAGTTCCCGTCCCATTTCTTCACAGTTGAGAATGACTTCCGGATGGGAGCCGAAACGTCTTGATTCTGAAAACAGTGTCCAGATGACTACGACTGAAACCTTTTCTATGATAGAACACTCCTGGACGAATGAGGGACTACACCGTCTTAATTGAATATGTAGTAAAACAATCTGAAAAGGGCCATTCTGCACATTGAGTACTTTTACTTTTAAATATTCATTTACATCTTGCTGTTCATGCGTCTGTACTTTTAATAAAAACTTTGAATTCATAACTTTTACTTGTATTGGACTGTTTTTGCTTTGTAGTATTGCTACTTGGTAAGGATAAAGAATACTTATTCCACCACTGACACAAATAGACCACTTGATGTCGCCTGTGCTTCTTTAAAACTGACTCACGGGCACCTCCCATACTTTGAAGAACATGCTGCTTTCAGGATTCAGCAAAAACATGGAAGGTTTTCTGCGTGATTGACCTCGACACGTTTAAGGCCGTCAACCTTTGAGCCTGAAAGCGACTGTTGATTGTGGTTGTTGCTGGTCCGCTTTTCACACAGACAAATAAAGATGAATCGCTTTTCAAGTAATCTCAGCGTCCTGTCCATTGCTGACGTTAACAGTGAACGGTTTCATTCAGCGAGAAGCCCTAATCTTCCATGTTGCAGTGAATGCGCCAAGACTCCCATCATATACAAAGTTCCTGCTCTCAGCAGGCCAATCCAGGCAGCAGCAGGGCGGGGTTTTCCAGCCGTGACGTCCCAAGTTTTCCAGCAATCTTGTCACTTAGACATCATGGCGTAGCAATGTGGACGGACGGGGTAGAACTGGTGGGCACGGAGAAGTTCAGAAATCAAGTTTTGTGGAGTTTTTGTAAATAATAGAGGAAACAAACTAACGGAAATCCCGAAATTTCTTCGAGCAGAGTTTCGGTAAGTGAGTCATTTTGATGTTTTGGCTGTGATTTATTCTTTCCACTAAGGAGTTGCTTTAGGAGTTGCTAACGTTTAACAGTTAACGGCTGTTGTGGCTCGCGTAGATGAATATGCACGTTTTGTCAACGTTGTAACGCTAACGGTCACTTTTTATTATTATTTCTTTTGTATTAACAGTTCCCACAGGGTCCTGGGACATTAGGGGGTACCTTCAGGGGGTTCCCCTCAAGGAAGTTACATTTCACGTTTATTTCACCTGTTGCACATTAGCACGATTTAAAAAAAAAAAAACCGTTAAAAGCAAATGTTCTCATATTTTCCCTTCATTTAACTATTGTTACGTCTCAGCCTAACGTTGCAGTGGAAGTAACGTCAATGTCTTGCACCAAAATATGAATCCTCACAACGGTGGGGTTTCATAGGACAAGACTATCTAACGTGGGTCTAAAGGTTCTTGACGTGAGAAAGTCAGTCTAACGTTAGTTTATGACTTTGCCACAGCTCCAGACTCTGCCAGACATTGTGGTGAGTTACTCCCACTGCCCGAGGCCACCTCTTTTAGGATAATCTACACTTCATCTGGTTTGATGTTGCCTCGAGGTGGTGCTGACTGGTGAGATTTACTTTGGTACCGAGTATGATGGTGATATCCGAGGTGAATGGACCCAGACTGTAAACTAGGCGAGGTTACCCAGAGTTTACTGTCTTGTTTTTTGTTTTGTTTTTTAAAGCTATGGAATTTGATCAGCTCTTGTATTGCCCCCCAGTCGACCTCTTAAGACTGTTTGGTCTCTCTTCTCAAATGCTTTCCAAAACAACAGAATTGTCTGAAAACCAGACACCAGATGCTCTCAAGGTAACAGCTCTGCTTCAGTACTCACTGTAAAAACATCAGTATAATAGTTTTGAGCATACCTCTGCAGTGGGGGAGACTTTATGAAGTTTAGTTGTGTCAAACTTAAGTTTGTCTCTGTGTTTTTAAATATGGGGTTTCAAAATGTTGATAATTGTTCAGATTTTAGGGAAACCCCCAGGGACCTTCATTTCACCTTCTTCCAGTCTTTAGTGCAGCAAAAAATTAATTTATTTAGAAAGAATGCTAAAAAACGTTGAAGTTGGTCTGTAAAACTTTAACAAGCAACAGTATTAGTTGTTTTACTGATATGGAGTGATGCTGGGTAGTCTTGTACACAGCAAAGCAAGAATTTTGTGTAAACCTTCAACTGTTTTGATTTACATAACCTAACCCGCTGCGCCACGTGTGTACTATTGAGTGCTACATTGCTTTTTGCATGAATGTCAAAAATTAATAACTTTCTAAGTCAAGTTAAGGTACAAGCAGTGCAGTCATTAGTAATGTGAAAAGAATGTGTGCTGGTGTCCAACATAAATTAATTGCTGCTGTGATCTCTCGCATACATATGGGCAGGGAAGATTCTTGAAGATTTTATCATGTGAAAGCTCTTTTTTTTTTTTTTTTTTTTTTTTCCAAAACTCAATTTCCATCTTTTGTTCAATGTGTTTACACTGCATCACCCATTACACAGATGCCTTGTGGGTTTCTTATTTTTAGTTCTAGCCGGTCTAAATATAAAGAAAAGGCTCCTTCAGCCTTGCACCTACATCTCGCTGCATATAGGCCTCGTTGTTTGGTGGTATAAAATTAGTGATGATGTATTCTGCCTGCTCACTCAGGTTGGAAATAGCTGCAGGTTATTCCAGAGCAGCGCCCTGCAGGCGGCTGGTGAATGCCCTGACTGTGTGTCTACACCCAGTGAATCAGCGGACACGCAGCCTGCTTACTGCACCGCTTAATTTCATGCACCCTTAAACTTGGAGACAACAGCATTAGCCCTGTCACAAAATCAGATTCTATCTGACAATTTGCTCATAAAATAACTATTTTAAGCATCTTGTGTATGACACACAGCATATGGGCAAGATTTCTGATTTGATGTACAATTTTTGGGTTGTATCCACATGGTTGAAATGCATTTATTTTGAGTTGCTTTGGATAAAAGCGTCAGCTAAATAAATGTAATATGGTTAGTGCCCAAATACACTTCGATGATGACTAAATAAAAGCTTACCCGTGTTACCCTTTAGCATTTTCTAAGGTTTTCTGAATAGAGCCTTCACGGTTTGAGGTAAAACAGGATGAGGTATGCAAGCTAGAATTAAGCTTTTCCTCATGGAAACATTGTGTGAAGGTAAAGACTGAGTCAAGGCCAGCATGACTCAAAACATCGAAAGTCTCATTATGTGGTGGTGAGACTTGGATCTATCCCCTCATGTCCACAGAAATCAACACAGATCTTTTTATTTTATTTTTACCTGGATAAAAAAAGAACAAGTAAAGCAAACTGCTGTGTGATTTATGTCTGGATTGTAAATTCCTCTCTCCCAGGGCCTTTTTTTTTTTTTTTTTTTTTTTTTTTTTTTTTTTTACCACCGTTGCAACTCGTCTCAACACAAGCTGTTAAAGCCAGTTGCATGGCTGCTGTAAACACTTTCTCCGCTCAGAGACAAGTGGCCCTAAGGCTTCTATTTTGTTTTCTATTTCCTGTGTGTGCAAGAGCATAGTTTACTGGGCATTTGGGACTGAGGAATTACAAGATCTTCTCGTTTTTTATCCCAGGAATACTTCAGCTGTCTGTATAGTGTCCAGTGAGGATGGGTTATGATGAATAGGATGATGCTGAAGGATTTGAAAAGCCATTATAGTGGTCCACTGTCCCCCTTGTATTCATTATTCTCTGCATGTCTCCATGAATTTTATGGCTGTTTTCACCAAAGGGCAAGATTTCTTTTTGAATGTGTTTTTTTTTGTGTGTGTGTGTGTGTGTCTTTTTTGGTTTTGTTTTGAGCCTCTTTTGGTTTGAAAAGAGTATGTAGGCAGGTGCTATGTGTAAATGCCATGTGTACTGTAGCGTTGAGTTGCAGGTTTCTTTTCTGTCTTTGTCTTCTCATGCCTCTTAGTCAAAATACCCTGCTACCATGAACAATAGCCCTCTCTGTGTGTCTTATGGTTGGTGTAAGTAGTGCTTATAGAAGGGCAGACAGTGAGACTTTGTTTTTGAGAGTGATGCTTGCTTGTAGGGATTTCTGAGATGTCTTCTTTGATAGCAATCTTGCACAGATGGAATACATACTTAAGGGCCAATACAGGTACAGATATATCCTCCATGATGTTCTTTTAATACATTTTTTAAGTAAACACACTAGAGCTTAAATTATTTGTGGATTGACAGAAAATTAATCTGCGACTATTTTTGTCGATTTAATCAAAAATGCGTTTTCACTGGCGCCAGCTGCTCTAATGTGAGGATTTGCTGGTGTTCTTTGTCATATGTAATAAACTGCTTGTTCGGTCTAGAACCCAGATATCCCCATGGGCTCTTGAAAATCATAATGGGCATTTTCAATATTTTCTGACATTTTATAGACAAACAATTAATGGATTATTCAAGACATGAATAGTCACTGGTTGCAGCCCTAAAGCACTCAGATCCATAGCCTTTGTTTAGTGAAGACAACATAGGCAAAGTCACCCTGTCAGCTTGCTAGACAACCCCCTTGTGTTTACATATGACTAACATACCATGGCGGCATCCCAGGACTTGAGGACAGAGTGCACTTCTCTGTAATTAGGCATTCTTTGTGCTGAGATCTTTCTGGACTCTTATGTCCACTGAATCCAGGATGATGCCATGGCATGCCGTGCTCAGACAGGGTCTTTACACTTGTTTAGCATTGATTGACGCATGGACAGCAGGTTTCTAAGCAGCGTGTCTGGTCTTGGCCAGATGTGTTTGAAGTGTGTTTGCTGAAAGCCATGTGTTAACCTTACCTATATTTGTCTTTCTGCTGTGAGAGAAAAGCTGACTCAGGTTTTTGAGGGGGATGCCCTGCAGGCATTCATTCCAGTTTGAGTCATCATGATCCAAACTGTGTCTGTGCTATCTGCTGTTAAAGACTGGATTTCTGCTGTGCATTAGTTGTTGGAGTGTAGTGAGTTGGTTGTGCTCCTTCTCATTTTTTTTTCCAATGGATCCACCACAGCATGGATACATTTTCTGAGATGTCACAGTAGTGAAGGTGAATCTGCTGTGGATTACAGTAAACAGTAAAACCATCACATGGATTTAGGCAAGTCTATTCCAACTACATAAAATAGTTTTGCATGAGAGCTTGCATCATGTGTTCACAAATATGGAGTACTGATTTTCTTGTTCTCCTTCTGTATTTCTATCTAATGTTGCTGTCTGTCTGATAAGATACCACTGATGTGGTACTGCTGATACTACGTCTTACACCATTGCTAGTTTTTCAGTGGACATGATATTTTTAGATTCCCCTGAAAACACACCCATTTTAGTACATCTTTCCCTAACCTAAGTATAAACAGAACATTGTAAATTGTCTTTTGGAAATAACTTTTAGATTCTGTTTTTTGCTCTGCCTTTTTTAAATGTCATGGTGTATGTTCGCTTGTCCTAACTAAAGTAGGACAAGGACTGAAGTAAGACAAGCGGTTACTGTCGGCAGCCTGAGAGGAGCATTTTTACCCACATTCAGAATTTTACTGTTGGAAACCACTCAGCAGTTTTACTATGTAGCTGCCTGATGGCATGCTGGTTCCTCTCATCTCCTCTCAGCCTACTGTGTGTTGTGACGATTCTTATGTTTTAGTGCATGCTTATTTTACACATAATGGAAAATGTGACCACAGGAATCCTGAAATAACAGTGTTAGGTCTGTGGGTGGTTTCCATAAAGTTTGAAAACAGTGCTACATCCCAATGTCGGGCACTCCCAGGATGTGAGGCAGCCGATTAAAGGAAGCGGTGTGTGCGTCTTCAAATGAGTGCATGCATGTTTAAGCATGCATGAATATACAGCAGAGCCTTTTGATTAAACGTCCAATGATAAAGGGTCTGTTGTGCTGCGGCTTGGGCAGATGTCCAAGACTGGGACACTAAAATATATCTTCACTCCGCTGTAAACAGAGTGTCCAGTGTGCTATTGGCAGGACATTCATTGTGCCAATATTTTAGGTAAATGGCCTGATTGATATTCTGAAATGCATTATTCATCAGTCTTATTCTGACAAAATAAACACAAGATCTCTGCAGCATAGAGCTCAAGAAGGTAGAACAACTAAGCAGAGCACATATCATTTTCTTTCTGTTGATTTCAGTTTATCCGCTTCTCCACAGTCACAACCATGCTATTTTACCAGGCACTGTCCTTTTTTAGGCATAGAGGGTTGTTGAGGATGTACTGCAGTTACAACCTAATTTCTGGGTGGGAACCTTTTTCGTAATCACATGCTAAACTGCACATTTTTGCCTACAAAGATGAACACCACAGTAGCTGGTTTGCTGGATTTGTCCTCTTCATGCACTGTTGATATTCACATCTCAATTAGACAGAGCAGCTGCCACAATGATTTGTTATTTCATAGACAAAAGTGTGCGTCACTGCTGGGTTAGTAGTCACAATAATCATGGATGTTTTAATTTTAAATTCCTCTTGGGTTTATGTCAGATTCCTTTTTTTCTTTTTATGTGTTACTGCTTGGTACACAATGCAGGTGCAGAGATCTTTATGTAGCTTCTTTACAAATAAAATGTTATTTAAATGCACTGCTTCACACGATTTTAATTATTGTACATTTCAGTGTCTTTTATCAGTGCAGCATCTGTATTCTGATGCTTTTCAGTTCATGTTCAGTTTTCAAAATGACTAAAATACAGTTGAGAAGCAAGTTTTAAAGGGTGGCTTTTTACATGGTTTTGTTGCTCCTTCCAGGTTTATCAGTGACTAAAGATGATGTCTGATGCCAGCGACATGTTGGCAGCTGCTCTGGAGCAGATGGACGGCATTATAGCAGGTAAAATTTTCCTACAGCATTAAGCTTTTTTTTTTTGTACAGTTGTTTTAAAGCATAAAGCAGCAACGTCTCTGATATATAACTCTTCCAGGTTGAGTCAACATTGATAAGAGTTTATCTCGTTTCTTGTTATGGTTTGTTGCAGAGCTGACATTTTAGATGGACATCACGTGATGTCTGGAGCTCCATATTTGTCAGAGAGGGTTTAGCATTTATTCTGTGCTCATTAAGGCCGCGTGGCTCGTAGCCATGTTTACCAGTGTTGCTACATTTGAATAAGTACCAACTTGTATCGTTTATCAGTGGACCATTTGACATAATTTTTCTATACTGTAGTGTTGCAAAGAACTTCAGAAACATTGGATGTGGCTCAGGAGGATCAAATGTCAAACCAGTGCCATTAATGGTCATTTCAAAATAACATATTTGGAATTACTCACTTTAGTTCAGCCTATGATGGCTTACAGCCATGTAGTAACTACAGTATTATTAGTACTACATAAAAAGTGGTTAAAGTCTTCTCCCTTGTATGCCACAGTGAATTGTTACTATGTGTGCTCTAATCACTGCAAGAACCTCAGCCAAAAAATTGTTCCCTTGTCCTGTCCTCTCCTCTGTACTATTGAGCAGTTTAGTGAGTAAAGCCTGTCAAAATAGTTACTTAGTGAAGTATGACTTGGTGCATCTGTATCTTTCTTTGGAATTTTAGCTCCTTTTAATGTGTCCTTCTCTCCTCTGTTGTGCTTCTGTACCTCAGGCTCCAAGTCTCTGGACTACTCCAATGGGCTGTTTGACTGCCAGTCGCCCACCTCTCCTTTCATGGGCAGCCTGCGGGCGCTGCACCTTTTGGAAGACCTGAGGAGCGTCCTGGAGTTGATGGACACAGAAGAAAGAGAGAGTCTACGCTGCCAGATCCCTGACTCCACAGCTGACAGTCTGGTCGAGTGGCTCCATGGTCACCTGGTAAGAGCCTTACATGCAGGAAAGACGCATACATGCTGCATGAGACTCTAAGGCTTTGTTCAGACTGCAGGCAAATCAGATTTGTTTCTGAAATCAGATATTTAAGACAGGCTGTCCGCACTGTTATTTGCAAGTGATCAGATTGGATTTGTGTGTCCAGACATCACCAACGTATCTGCATGGGTTACTGTGGTAACGACGTAGATCCATCATCTCGCCCTCCAAACAATCGCGCCCCAAAGTGCCTGCAGACAGTTTATTTCAGCGTCTGTCCACGGACTGTTGTTCTCTGTGTTGTCCTCCATACCGCTCTGCTAGTAGCAGCATGGATTCTGCTGAGCCGATCTGATGCGCTTCCATCACTCTGGATTTGACGTCCCATTGTGTGTCGCGTTGCGAGTGGCCATAGCGTTCGGACTGAGACGCATCTGTAGAAATCCAATTGGAATCGTATTTCAAACCACCTCCAAATGTGGCTTGGATCAGATTCGCATTTCATGTGTGTTTTTTGTTTTTTTTTACTGTCCAGACTTTCTAAAATCAATTTAGGTACAATCTGGATATGCCAAAAAACATATTTGGGCTGGCAGTCTGAACAATCTGTAAGATAACATAGTGTTAACAGATGAGGTAATGTAACTGGCACAGGTATGGAGCTTTCATCATCAGTTGAGAGCAAGAATGTGTTTTTCAGTGTTAATCTTTTAGTGTAATAACTGGAACCGAAGGTCATAAAATACAGTCACATTGATCTTTTTTCTCTCTTCCTCAGAATAGTGTAGCCTCAGGTCAGATCAGTTTCACGGGTAATTTCGCATAACTGGTTTATCTAAACATACAAGATGTAAAATACTTTAGAGATTTTCTATCCATTTCATACTGGATGTATTAATGAAGGAACACTTCAATGTCTGAATCAGTTTAAGTTGTGTAACCATGGAGGAGGTTTTGTCTGTCATGACCTGCAGCATGTGCTGCTAACAAGCTTTAGCACATCTGGTTTGCTTTTGATTGTGCACAATCTGCGTGCTGCATTAAAACTCTGTGACTGTAGACAAGCGTGGGCAAACAGTCCTGTGTGCAAGTAGACGACTGACTTGTTTGCTAAGCGAAAACATGACTGTCCTCATCTGCTGAGTTTCCTGGGAATCCAAGATGAAATGCTGGTGTTGTCAATGTCACAGCCAGTGTGCTGCAAGAAACATGCTGACTTCTTGGGAACCAGAGTGGTGTTTGGGAGAGTGATGGGCTGTAGGCCAGATAGATGCCAGAGCTTTTGTGTAATGCTGTAACTAACTTTTGTGTACAGCAGTTTGAATGTGAGCCTTCTTCTCAGCCATGTATGGTTTTGTTTGTGCAGAGTAAAGCAGCGTAGCCAGTCACACTTTGATGTGAAGCATTTCATCTGAGATCATTATTAAGCACTGAAACCTTCAAGGTTGTCAAGATCAGCAGAATTAATTAACTTACCTATACCACTTACCCATGTCTGCACTTTAAAAGGTCAAAGATCAGTTCCTCTTATGGTTCTTTGTCTAATCCAAATTTTCTTCTGTCCTTGCAGTCCAACGGGCACATCTCTCTGGGTGTGGGTGACCACTACCAGGAAAGGCTTTCCCGACTAGAGGGTGATAAGGAGTCTCTGGTTCTTCAGGTACCCATCCAGCAGTGCTTAGATAATCTTACTAGATCCACAGAGAATCAGATCTCTAATACACATTTCTATTTATATTCGATAGAAATAAAATCTCTTTCCAAATAAAGGAGTGACTTCTTGGTCCCATGCAGGTGAGTGTGCTGACAGACCAGGTGGAGGCTCAGGGAGAGAAGATTCGAGACCTGGACTTGTGTTTGGATGAGCACAGGGAGAAACTCAATGCCACTGAGGAGATGCTGCAACAGGTGTGTGTGTGTGTGTGTGTGTGTGTGTGTGTATGTGTGTCATATGTAATATAGGTTAGGACAAACTGTTTGCAGACAAGATCAAGATCCACCCAGTAGAAAGCTATGTTCACATGCGTGGAAGGGACACTGACTTTTAACTAGAAGATCTGAGTTCATGTCTTTCTGTCAGCAAACATCTGCTGTGCTTGATAAATGCATATTTCCCAGTGTGCTGCTGTGTCCGGTCCACAAGTGTCTCCTTGTGCTTGTTGTCAGCTATTGAGATAATGCTGGCTGATTTCCATGTCTGCTTTTAGCACGAAGCACTGAACCTTCACATTTTTGCAAATCATCATCATCATCATAGGACAAACAACAAGACTACACACATTGCTTACTAGTGAGCTTTGTACATGTTGTCCGCTTCATCTTTATTATTATTATTTTAAATATTTACAACAATGCTCATACTGCCTATGCTGTTTGCGCTGCTAATACTGACCTCATAGCAACCACAACGTTTTTTGTCACGGTCTTCATTTATCATTGTAGGAGCTTCTCTGCAGAACTGCCCTGGAGACCCAGAAGCTAGAACTGATGTCTGAGGTGTCCAACCTAAAGCTGAAGCTGAATTCCATGGACAATGAGAGACTTGACTTTGACAGGTTTAGGGACAGTGAGGTATGTGAGCTGATTCTTAGGACAGGAATTCTCTTTGTTTCTGCCTGTGTCCTTTCTCTCTCTCATCTCAATACACACACACACACACACAAAACAAACACTCATTTGACACCTGTCTGGGAGAGGGACTTCTTCTTTTATTGCCAGTCTCAAAGCAGCTGTGTGTTGAGGAAGAAAGTCAGATAAATGTTCTAGCACCTCAAGGAAATGTCAACATTCTCTGAACTATCCATGGGAAATACTCCTGCTGTGTTTGTTGTGATTTATAAGTGAAAAACCTCACATTTACTGCCCTCTGGTCAAAGGCTTTACAAACATTAAGATGTCAATCATTTGTTTACTAGAGGTGGCGAGATTTCTGCTTCCAGATGAACCATGCGGAATACTTGGAAAGCTTTCAAACACGTCATGTTATTGTTGAAGCAGCGCCGTCGTCTCTTCCAGCCCACTGGAACAAAAAGCTGCTGTCCATGTTCCGCCTCACAGCACATATATCACTTCTCTTCTACAAGCAGCTTCCTCTCGTTTCATCACTGCTGCTGCTTTGAAGCATCTACTCTACAAGGAATTCAGTTCCTTTTTAAATGTATCTAGAGTTACTTTATAGAGTATATTTATACTGTACTGTACCATTTCTGCTGAGTTAAATCAGATTTGAATGATATGAATGGTTAATGAAATATAAACCTTGTAGAATGTGAGCTGCCATAATGAAATTCATACTGGAAAATCAACAGCCATTAAAGTATTACCGGTATTTTAGTATGCTATTTTACTACCATTCTGTGATATGCAATTTCTATTCTTTTCAGGATTTGATTCTTGAAATTAATGAACTGCGGTACAGATTGACAGTGCTGGAGAGTGAAAAACTACAGTACGAAAAGAAACTTAAATCCACAAAGGTGAGTTGTCACAGGGAAGTCTGCACACTTTCACTGTTTATATGAAAAATTATTCATGACATCTTATTCTTTCATGGCTGTTTATGTATCTTCAGGTGCTGTCTCTTCCAGCTAATCTCTTTTTGTTTGTAGGGAGCCCCTCTTGCTGTCAAAATAGTTAAAAAACTGTTAACCAAAAAACTGTTAGTGTCACTACTTAACTCAATACAACATGCCACTTTCTTTCAGGTTAAAATATCCTCCTACTTATGTAAACAGCTCCCAGTATGATTTATTCATTTCATTTATGATTTATTCTGGTTTAAAGATGCTGTTGGCTGTTCGTAAGGCTCTGAATTGAGTTATTATATTATGATTTTTATGACTCCATTTGATCTGGAGGTTCATCGGTCATGAGCATGTTGCGTGTTTATGTCTAAACTTAGGAGGAATTGCACCTTTGCAGTTGCTAACCGTAGTGTGAAAAACTGCTCTTTGGACTGTTGATCAGCAGTGTCTATTTTTTTAATGTGCTTTTATAATGTAAATATCTTGGTTTGAATCTTGGGTATTCCACCTTCTTGACCTCTTTTGTCTTTCACTTCTTGCATCTCTATTTTCTCTCTCTTCCTTGGTTTGTCTCTCTACTGCTAGTCGCTAATGGCCAAGCTTTCTAGCCTGAAAATCAAAATGGGCCAGATGCAGTATGAGAAACAGAGGAAGGAGCACAAACTCCAGGCTATGAAGGTTGGCTTTTCTCAGGATGACTGTTTTGCTTGCTGTATGATTATGGTTTTTGACCTCTCCCTTTGGCTCTTCTGTTTTTATTTTTTTGAGGGGAAAAATCAATAAATCTGGTTTGCAGCAGGTTTCCATGTTTTGTTTTTTTACCATTTTAGGCAAAATGATGTCACTTTTTGCAAACAATAAAATACTTAATTTACTGAACTGTGCAGTACAGTAAAATGCAAAAAGTCATGTGTAGTCAAAAACCACTTCCTTAAGTCTGCACCAGTTTTTCAAACCACAGGTATGCTTTAATTTGGGGTTTTTGTCAAGAGTTGGCAGCGTTCCGTTTTTCTGTCTTTCTTTATCCCTCTTTACACTTGTCCCACTGATTTTCCTTTTTTCTGACCATCTTCATTAAAACATCTTTATAATTTAATTTGTCTGTCTCCATGCGTGATTCCTATTCCGGTCACTAAAACATGTTTTTTCTGTATAATGGCTCCTGTATTTGTTATTACCCCAGCTCTCCCAGACATCAGTTCTTACCACCCACCTCACACACGTTACCCTTCAGAGCAGGTGTGGCCTGCGTGCCTGTATGCCACGTCAGCATCTGAACCTTTTGTGTTGTGGTTTGTTTGTAGTGTTGAGTTGGGGTGGGGGAGGTAGTGTCTCTGTGGAGGAAATATCCTCATTGTTGTCCTCTGTTGGACAGGAGGAACTAGCCATGCTGAGGAGGCAGCTGGAGGGCAAAGATGGTGAGATGAGGAGACTACAGGATGAGACAGGCTTCAAAGCCATCGCCTCGAGCAGTGCAGATTCCACAGAGAGAGGTGGGAAAGCCAGTCGAATCACAAGCCTTACTGAAGATGAGCATGCATGATGTTTAAACTCCTATTCAACTTTGTTAAATGATTGAGTGGTGATATCTATGTATGATTAACAAAGCACTAGGCTTAGTTTGACAAGAAGTCAGAATCTGCAACCAACCAGTTTCTGTTTCATAATTCTTTGTCCTGTTTAGTCTCTCATCCAGACGAAACTCTTAGAAAGAGGCTGAAAGAAAAACGTAAGGGGGGTTTTTATGCTTGTGTTTATTATTGCACTTTATTGCTGCACCCATCTCAACCCCATGTTTGCATGAACGAGCATGAGCCACCTGAACTCTGCTTGTCCATTATAACCCATTGAAGTGCTAATACCTGACCACAGAGCACCACATCACCAGTCTGTTAAAATGTTTTAAGGAACTGAACAAAACCAAGGTCATTCAAAGACTGTGTATCTGTGTGTTTTAATGTCCAACCAGCAGCAAGGAATGTCTGCTTTGTGTTTTCAGCAGGAATGAGGAATGAATTGTGTTGTTTGTCATAACCATTCAGGCTGCTCACTCATCCTCCTGGCTCATGTCCTCCAACAATAATCACCTCCCTCAATATCTCTCCTCAAACTCCTCTAAACCTTCCCCTGCTCACACCAACAACCAGTGTGTGCCCTGCTAACATGTAATGTTGTTGTCATGTCAGTGTCGTGTGACGGTATCTTTGATGTGATTGCTATCTTCATATCTATCCCTCAGTCAGACGTCTCTAATTTATTTGAACAATTTCATTTTTCATTCAGTGCACAGACTCCCTCAACATGACTCTGCACATACGGCGAACTAGTCTAAATCACTATAGGAGTCCTTAATTAGCACTTCTTTTATTATTTTTAAAATGTCAGATTAATATTATTATATCTCACGCATCTTGAAACAAATTTAAAAGTATTCATCAGTGTGTGTTAGTTTCTTGTTAGAGATCGCATTAGAGTGCCTTTATTTTGGATTACTTAGAGATAATAAACCTGTAGCGCAACGGTTTGAATAATCCAGAAGAGTGTGTGTTCTGAAAAGTGAAAATGTTCTACCAAAGTGAAATATGTGAAACACCTGCTCACACAAGGATATGGTGTATTAATTTGAAGGACTCAAAAAACAAAGACTGTGGCTGCGATGTTACTGGAATTACAGTCAGTAATGTTGCGGTCGTAATGTATTCAATCATCCAGCTGCACCCTGTGTGTTCAGGCTTAGTATCCATCCCCACATAAACACTATAGTTCTGTCTGTAATAATTTTCTTTCCTCACTAGATGTGGAAGTGCAGAGAATGAAAAAGGCAGTTGAATCGTTGATGGCAGCCAATGAAGAGAAGGTACATTTGACAAGTTGTGATTTGCTTTGTATCACATTCAACTCTCCTCCAGAAAAATTTGCCTCGCTGGTTTTAATTGTCTTGTCCTTCGCAGGATCGTAAGATTGAGGAACTAAAGCAGTCGCTGCTGCGGTATAAGAAAGTTCAAGACATGGTGATGTCAGTGCAGGGGAAGAAAGGTTGGATAACTCCTCTGTTTGAGTAGATTTAATAATAATGTGATTTACTTCAGTACAATGTGAAAATTTTACAGAGACTTGAAACTAGAGCTAGAGATAATTCACCACAGGGAGCAATTAGTCAGCTTTATTCTCTTCAACTCTATGTGGTCGTATTGCCCTTAGCTTGCTGTTTGCTGATACTTTTGTTTATTAAACTCTGTTCTGTACTTTCTGCAACAAATTTCATTTGATTTTATTTCTAGACTGTCTTGTAAGATCTGTCTAGAGACAATAGATGAAGTTAGTCTTATCGGATAAACTTATTTTTCTGTTGCTTACATGTCAAATTTTTCAATTGCATCTTCTTCATTGTCCACTACAGAGAAAACCAAAGATAATGAGCATGTCGAGAGTCATGGTGATGGATCCATCACATTCTTCTTAACCAACTCTGTGTCTGCGGAGTCAGAAAAGCATGAAGTTACAGATGTTGAACAGCTGAAAAGGACGAGCCCAGATGAGGTTTGTGTAGCATAGTATGATGTGGTGTCACAAATGCTAGCATCTAAAAAAATCTAACAGTCGCTAGTGGGGGGACTTCATTAAATTTAATTTAAACAATATAGCATAATTAAAACATAATGTCACAAGCAATTTCAGTGTTTTAAAAATGTAGAAAAAGAGACCTAAGATGTTTAACAAAGTGTTAAACCTCACTTTATTTTTGGTTGTGTCATCTTTCTAATTTATTGTCCTATACTTTCTAGTTTTGTCCCATTTTATTTTTAACTTGTATGTAACTCAACATCATTCCAAATGAGGGCAACCTCAGTTGGTCCATCGAGTTTAAATAAAGGTTTGAAATGAAATAATGACTCGTACTGTAGGCTTTTACCTTTTTCCCTCAAGCAACTTAAAATCTCATTAAACTCTAAAATGCTTAAACACTAATAGCTCACATAAATTTTACACTTGTGAAATGAGTGTTGAAGGGCTCGACATCCAATTAATTGAATAACATCTCCTGTCAGTTCTCTAAGCATGTGTACAGATTTAGACTGCAGTGTTCTCACAGCCCCAGGAGAATATACAAGTTTTTGTTTTTTTAGACAGTGCAAACTTGGATTTTTAAGTATTACGTGTTCTCTGTTTTTTTTCTGTCTTCTTTTGTCATTCTGATCTGTGCTTAGTTGGAGGTCCTCAATGGACTGGGTGAAGACCCTTCACCCACACCCAGCCCTTCAGATCCAGAACGAGTATCAGAGTCTGCACCAACAGATTTAGAAAGGTGAAATATGAAAAGACTTATTTATTGCAAGTCAAGTTCAATGTAGAGTTGTGGCTAATGTAGCTTTTTTTCAGTAGATACTGATATTTTTTACTTAAGTTTTTTTGTGTGTGTGTGTGTGTGTGTGTGTATGCCACAACTCATTTGCATGAATGAATATGTATAAATAAAATGTCCAGAAAATGTTGCAGGCTTTACTGACTGGTTTTATGTAGCTGATATGTATGATCTAAGTGCTTTTCGATGACACCGACTGCCATATTTATTTAGTTGGGGCAAGTAACATGTACATGTGGTGGCGTGCCATGTGTTCAACTCGTACTTTCCTGTTACACTTCATTGCTATAAAGAATACAAGGGTATATCTTCATCAGTAGAAGGCACAGTGGTGTGCACTTAAGTGACAAGCAATCAGACCACTTACAGCGGAGGATTGATCTCCTGTGTAGGACATACTTTTTTTTACTGTTCTCAGAATTAATTATTTAGAAACTAAACAATTATACAAAGAATCAGACCTAGCATAGCATGCATATAGGTTTTGAAAGTTTGTTCCAGTGAAAAAAGAAAGATATATGTTTTGACATAAAAGAACAAACAGGATTTAACTTTTTACTGTATTGTTTTGAGTACATTCTTTACATAATTTAGTAAATATTGTAACATTGATATTAAGATAATGATGTGATAGCAATATTTTGTACCATTGTACCATGTACCATTTACACACTGCGTATAGAGTGCTGCTCAGAGCAGCAATTTAAACACACTAGTCTACTCTTGTTTGTATAAGCAGGCTGACCTGTTTTTGTTCATTAGCTGCAGCTAGAGTGTGAGGAAGTGTCTCAGTACCCTTTAAATTACACGAGAAGAATGTGTGTAACAGTAGTTTATATCCTGTAGCCCCACACTGCTGCTTCTCATGACCCTGTGAGACAAGCTCACTATCTCCACAACACTGCCATGAGTGAAGTGCGAATTGTTATGGTTTGTCATTTCAGCAACCAAGATACCACAAAGATTGGCAGCCAGGACCAGCTGGATAGGAGCAATAATGAAAAGGTAAGTTACACAGTTTGAGCACAGGAAACATACATGATTGATTGATTATGGGAAAAGAGTCCTGTTTCAGTGAAACATACCATTGCTTCCTCTCAGAAAGTTGCTACAAATTGTACTTATTCTCTCTCTCTTCTTCTCTTTGCCTCGTACTGTTTGTCTCATAAATCTGTAAAATGCACCACAGCATCCAAAGTGTTTATAGCCTTTAGAATATACTACATGTTGTGTGCGGTCTATATCCTTAACTGTTTCTTTCCTTTACAGTAAAAGTTAAAATATTTTGATTCTATATCCAAATATTCTGCTACAAGTTTAGCAAATTATACTTAACCAGCACTTGTAGCACAGCATGTATGAACATAGTTACCTACTTTAACATGTTCATACTGTATTTATCTTAGTGTATCCCATACTGTTTATTTATGTATTACCACTATACATATGCACATTACTCAGCACTTTACTGCTTTTTGCACTTCTGATTAGATGCTAAACTGCATTTTATTGTCTCAGTACTTGTACTCTGTGCAATGACAAAAAGGTAGAATCTAATTTAATCTAAACAGCCATATAGGATTAATGTGTTTTGTTCTCTCAGAATACAAGTGAAGAGATCAGTAAGATCAGTGAAAAGCCGCCCATGAGTCCCTCTGCTACCTTGCCTGCCACCACGGAGGACGACCGCTTTGGCTCGAGAAAGGCTCGTTCATCTTTTGGAAAGGGCTTCTTCAAGATCCGTGCGGGCAAGAAGACAGCCAGTACCCCTAACCTTGGTAAAAGCAAACCACATGATTTAGCAGCTGGATAGGGACAAGTTTACAGGTTGACTCAGTCTGTATTTGATGCTATTTTGACATTAAGCTAGGTGTGGAAGTGGCTGTTTACTAGAGAGTGAGATTTTCCTGGAGGTTTTTCTTCCAACATGGACAAGCCACACCCATGTAATATATTATATGGACTAAGACCATAATTTGCAGCCCACACAAACTGTGGTCCCCATTTAATTATGGAAGTCTGTTTCGGTGCTGTTGGATGTCGTTCTGTGTATGTGCTTTTATGTGTGTGCTGTACACATGTATGTCGGTGTTTGTTCCACCTCTCCAATCCTGTTGTTATTTCAATTATAATTTCTGCCCTTTGTCTTGTTCTTTTTCTGTTGGACCCTGTCGTGTGTTGTGTGTGATTTGTAACACATGAAGATCGCAGCCGGAGTGCAAGTGCGCCTATGCTAGGTACAGTATAGACCACAGGTCATTGTAGGGTTGCAGTAGTTCTCTGAAGAAAACAAAGGAATCTACTGAATATATCCTATACCATTGTTTACCTATGCCTTTTCTAAACTCATCCATTCAAATCACATCTCAGTGCTTCAACAGCCCCACTCTTGTCACTACCCAATGCTGCAGAAATGTTGTATTTCCAACATACAGCCATGTATATGCATGTGTATGTTGATTTGCCTGTGTGCCTGCATGTATTTGTTTACACTCTTTGTTTCTGTCAAACCCTTTTCCAAACATAAATCTGTGTCGAGATCCAGATTATCAGCTAAAATTATCTATTTGGATCCTGAAGGCCACTAAAAATCTAAAACAAAACAACTAATTAACTTTTTATATAATGGAATAATTTTTTTAATTATTTTATTCCAGTGTTAGTCAGACATCAAGCCTGTCTGATGCATGCATACTAGAGAGGGTATTGCTTTTAATGCCCACCGCCGTGACCTCTCAGTCTGTCTGGGTCTAGGAGACGTCATGTGTCTGTCTGAGTGTTTTCTTGGGTCTCTACACTGACCCTGTGCAGCAGCTCTGTCTCCAGCAACACTTGCTGATGATTTTCTGCTGGCATTTGTTTGTACAGCTGAAACAGAGCGACAGGGCACTGACCATCTGGATCTGGCCGGGCTGCCACAGAGGTCAGCTAACAGCGACAGCACCCACACTCTCCCTACGACCCCAGAGAGCAAGAAAAAATCCAAAGGAATAAAGAAACTCTTCGGGAAGTGAGTAGAAAATTACATGAGAATCTTTAGCTCTTGATTTTAAGAATAGTAAAATAAGTAACTCTTTGATTGAGTAATAAAAAAAACTTGGCAAAATAATTTGAATGCCTTTTTAGAATAATGGAAACATTTTACATGTAACACTTTCAGATTCAGCTAGAAATATGAAAAATGTGTAAGTGTAAGTATTTTATCATTGGCTATATTTTGTATGATTGTGAGGATGTTTTGTAATAAATGGACTTGAATGTCAAATGTTTTAAGGCTAAAAAGGAGTCAGTCTACCACATTTAACCTGGATGACAACCTACCAGAGGGTGAGTTCAAGAGGGGTGGAGTGCGAGCCACAGCGGGACCCAGACTGGGTTGGTCTCGTGACCTCCAAAGAGTCAACAAGTAAGTCTGTGCATTCAGCCTGAATAATGAGACTCAGAATGTGGTTTCCTTGTTTCAGAGATCACATGATGATTTTTCACAAAGCAATCTTTGTTGAGATAACAAAGACTTCAAAAATGCATGTACTATACTCAAAATTTCAACTTGTATATTTTGTTTGTTTCCTTTTTTTTTTTTTTATTCCACTACGTGAATATGCCTTCATACCTTTTGAAAGTTTTGACTTTTCTTTCCTTATTTCTTTGTCTTAGTGATGTTGATGCTCCCTTTGCACGCTGGTCAAAGGATCAGGTGTGTGACTGGCTGCATGATCAGGGTCTCGGTCTTTATGTGAACATGGCTCGTGTATGGATCTCCTCCGGTCAGACGCTGCTGCAGGCCTCCCAACAGGACCTGGAGAGGGTGAGATGAAGCAGAAGAATTTTATGTTTAGCAAAGCCGGCAGACTGACAAAGTATTCTTGTTGCTGAACTTACCACGTGGTACCTCAAGAATGTTGTGTATGATACTTACTTGTCTTCTTGCGGCTGTTTAGGAGCTGGGCATCAAACACCCGCTGCACAGAAAGAAGCTGCAGCTGGCTCTGCAGGCCCTCGGCTCAGAGGAGGAGGATAGTAAGGGAAAGCTGGACTACAACTGGGTGACGAGTGAGTACCAGTTGCCAGTCCAAGATGTGAACCAAGTTATCAATGATCTGCTGGTCTTCTGAGTCTTCTTCTTGACCACTTCACTTTTACTTTGAATTATACTTGATTGTCAACTCGACCTCCTTCTTATGACACTTTCCCTTTCCTCTCAGGATGGCTGGATGACATCGGCCTACCTCAGTATAAGACCCAGTTTGATGAGGGGAGGGTGGATGGTCGCATGCTGCATTACATGACAGTGGTGAGTGTTGGTGAGACACATGCGCTTCCTCCACAGACCCCGCGGAAATGTAGGTCTGGTCTCTCCAATGCCATCTCACATTACGATTATTGCATGGAGAGTCTGATGAGCTCCACTGGAGATGGCCTGGTCTCCCCCTCCATATTCGGGACAGTAAAGTCACACCTCAGCGTCTGCCTCTGTTCAAACTGCGATTTCTTTACAGAGGCTTCTTTTCCAGGAAATGTTCATTTTTACTGCTAATATGTTATGTTCTTTTATAATTTATACTTTGTCACAACTTCAACTGAACTTTGCTTTTATTGTTTGAAGTCATTGATGTCTAACTTTGTCCCTCAGGATGACCTGCTTTCTCTGAAAGTGGGGAGTGTCCTGCATCACCTCAGTATCAAGAGAGCTATCCAGGTGCTACGGCTTAACAACTACGAGCCCAACTGCTTGCGTCGTAGGCCATCTGACGAGGTGCATTCACTTCATCAGCTCACCTGAGAAATGTTTTGACAGGGCTTTGCAGCCTGTTTTACTGTTTGACATACTCATTTTATAATGCACAGCTGTGTATGTAAACATACTCTCAGTTTCTAATTCTCTTTCTGTGCTTTGTTCCCATAGAACAATATTTCTCCAGCAGAGATTTCCCAGTGGACCAACCATAGGGTGATGGAGTGGCTGCGGTCTGTGGACCTCGCTGAATACGCTCCCAACCTGAGAGGCAGCGGTGTGCACGGAGGCCTGATGGTGAGTCCGGTGTCTTCCTGGGAAACAGAGGTTCTCTACTAAAAGTATCCACTCCTAATACGTCTCCTCTCTTCAGGTTCTGGAGCCTCGGTTCAACGTGGAGACCATGGCTTTGCTGCTGAACATCCCCCCCAACAAGACGCTGCTGCGCCGCCACCTCGCCACACATTTCAACCTGCTCATTGGCTCAGAGGCCCAGCAGCTCAAACAGGAGTGTCTTGAAAACCCAGATTACACTCTGCTCACTGCCACCACTAAGGTCAAGGTAACGCAAGAGTTCTTGAGGATAGACGGTCTATGCTTCTAAAGAGTACTGCTAGTATTTCTCTTACAGGGGTTCCCATGGTGATGAATATCCAATAAATATTTATTTATTTTTATTTTATGGAATGGTTTTGGAAATCTGTAAAATCTACATTGGATTTTACATAATACTATATTTTATACTTACATTTTTGACATGAAAAGGTACATTCTTGTAAAGAGTAAATTCAAATAAAATGAAAAAAAGACTACATCAAGAATTAACAGGCTAAAATGCAACTATGCAGATTCTTTAAACTCTAAACCTAACTAAACCATTTTCGATTAGTAGACCCTTAAAAGTTTGTTTACATTAAACTGCCATTATGTAGTCACAAAAACTTGGTATTAAGTTATTAAAAAGATTAAGAATTCAAAAGAAAAAATTGGATCCCTGAAGGGCATGTGCATTTTTGTTTGTCTATCTAAATGTAGCTATGTAAAATTGATATTTTGTATTTCTTTGTCTTCTCTCTCCTTGTTCACAACAGCCAAGGAAACTGTCATTTGGTAACTTTGGCAGTCTGAGGAAGAAAAAGCAGGATGAGAGTGAGGAGTATGTGTGTCCCATGGATGTGGAGATGCCAAAGGGACGAAGCTTTCAGAAAGGCTTCGAGCTGCAAATATATGAGGACGACCTTGACAGGCTAGAACAGGTGGGCTTGTTCTTCAAAGGGTCTATTGAATAATGTTTTTTATATCACTTAAAACATCTAATTGCATGTACAGTATATCTGAAATGTACTTTTGTCAAAGGCATTTATTATGTACATCATATGGGGGGAAAAAACACTCCCAATTTAAATGAGCTTTGGTCTTTTACTGTGTGTACATCGTCACCAGTGTTTCTTGGAAGGTGACTTTTTTTACAAGATATTTACTCAGTAAAAGTATCTGGTTTCTGTATTCTGTTGTGGGTCTCAGTTAAGTGAGTTCGAAAGCTGCGTCTTGTTTCACAGATGGAGGACTCTGAGGGAACTGTGAGACAGATTGGAGCTTTCTCTGAGGGTATTCAGAACCTGACGGTAAGAATCTAAAGGTTCACCAGGACACACAACACTTTTGGTGCTTTTGGTTGTAAAGTTAATTTTTTTTCTGTGTTGTGCCTTTTAACAGAGCATGCTGAAAGATGATGAATTCTTCAAAGAGACTTCAAATTCACCAAACCCCAGTGTAACAGATGAGGACTCCAATGCATGAGACTGTTAGCACCATGAGACCTGGTCCTGCTGTGAATGAAACTCTGTGCCAACCCTCTTCACATGCACACCGACTTGTCTCAACAAACCCCAGGACTGCTCCCACATTTAGTGTTACATTCAAAGACGAGCCAAAAGTATCAGTGTCTTTTTTTTTTTTCAATTTCACTTGGTGGTGTTGAGAACGCCTACAGTCCAGTAGCCACCGTTACTCCTGATTATCTCTCCATTACTGTTGTCTGATGACAGAGGGAACATTTAGGGCAACACCACTGCTCACCTGCCAGCTGGTTTCTGGAGATATTTTGTACTCCGTTGTTTACTGGCATCTTTGGCATCAAGTGTCAACCAGCAGAAAAAAAGACATCTAAAACATGCCAATATTGAATTGCCTTCTGACTTTAGAAATATTGGGAAAAAAAAGAGATGGACGTCCTTCAGAAGTGATATACTGAGAAGAGTTTCCCGTTTTTAGAAGTTAGTGTAAAGTAATAACTCCAAAACAGCTGCTATATTTTCTACAGAACTAAACCTTCCTAATTAAATGGAAATTGTCATATTTTATCATACACCAATCATTTTACAGGTTTTCACTCAACAGTAATTCTACATGCATTTGCACCAATACATATCATACAGTACAAAGCTTAATGAATATCATTGCATTGTATTGAAATTCAACACATTAATATGAGAGCTTGTTGTTTATTTTATTTTTACTATAAATTGATTTTTAATGGAACCCTGTTGGCTGACAGAGTTATTTTTGGAAAAGTGTTCAGGCATATTCAGATTTGTGAGATAAGATGATGTCAGGTTTTTTTCAAAATAATGTTGTAATGTAACCCTCGACCTTACCTGAGAAGATAGACTGTTGCTGGTTTTTTTTTTACATTTATCTATTTCTAAGATCAATAAAGTTATTTAAATCAGTTACACAGTCAAGTCTAACACAAACTGAGGACAGAAGAAGTGATGGGAAAGCAAACTACATGTCCTAAAAAAGAGTCTGTATAATTGTGAATTCTTTACTACAGATATATAGGCAATAAATTTAAGGCAATTATATGAATTGCACTCTTTTTTGTATTTATATTATAGCTCAACTTGACTGATTATGTTGACTGATTGTTTGGAGAAATCTACACTGAGCAACCTGCAAGACAAGTATATGTCTATAGTTTGAGACGAGGGAGGACAGAATCATGAAGCACCCCATGCAAACAACTCAGAGGTAACTACGTTGTAATTAAGATTTCAGATTTCAACGTAACATTATACAACAAAAATCAGAAACTGAGACCGTATTGCCTGAATTGTAAGGTGCAATAGTCACAAAAACTGGAAAATGACTGATACCCACAGACTTGTGTGCAGTATACCATAAAGGACACTCTAACTTAACACAGGGGGAATGAGGGCCTGGCCTTTCATGGGACCCAGACCCACAGTAACAGTTTAGTTATGAAAAAAAATACAAAAAAATCTAATGCCCCTTGTTCCAAAATATGCTA
Organism: Siniperca chuatsi; assembly: GCF_020085105.1. Classification (NCBI taxonomy): domain Eukaryota; kingdom Metazoa; phylum Chordata; class Actinopteri; order Centrarchiformes; family Sinipercidae; genus Siniperca; species Siniperca chuatsi. Next base: position 15,930,743 of record NC_058045.1, on the reverse strand, counting down.
ACTTTGTGGGGAGAAACTTTGCTTTTGGTTTGTTATATATTTTTGAGTATACACAAGTTTTGAAGGGTTTTTTTTTTTTTTTTTAGGGTTACATAATTTAACCCGATCATATAATTATTTGACTAATGCAGAAATATGGAAACGCATGGCACAGGAAATGGTTTGCACCATTTGTGCGTGGTTTAAAATTTTGCTCTGTACAAAATGTATATCTATGTATAAATAGTATGACATTTTGAAAATACAGTGCCTTTTTGATTTTCCAACAGATTATATGATTTGCAAAGGTAAACCATGGGGTTAAACAAACCTTAGAAACCAAACTGAGACATTTCCGCCTGTTTTGACTTTCTATTTAAAACACTTTTGTTGCACTGTTTGATTAAACCAAAAGTCATTGTCAAGACATGACTTTCACTTTTGGAGCTTTTGAAGTTGCAGTTCAGGGTTCAGCAGTTCTCCACACGTTGGTCAGCTGTAAAGAAAAAACAGAACGAGTGAGAACAGACATTTTAGGAGCAGCCTTTCTCAAGTTGTTACATATATGCTTAGATGAATGTTCAGTTTCTAACTTATTGACTTCATCTTTCTGCAGTTTCAATCATTATTTGGTATAGTTTGATGGCAGGTATAATTGGGTAAGTATGGTTACTTGCTTGGATAACTAAGATCATGTATTTATCACTTAATACGCTCTGACAATGACATTAAATGAGTTGATGTTTACCTTTTTACATTCAATGTTTTACACTTAACATTGCCCCCTCCACCTCCTCTCTTCTCTTCTATTATTTCTTCTCATTTCATTTTCTCTTCTCTTATATAATAATAATAATCATTAATACATTCATTCTGATCAAAACATTAAATAAATTGATATTTATCTTTAACATGAGTTCAAACTTAATATTCCCCCACCTCCTCTCCTTTCCTCTGTACTCTTCTTTTGTTTCTTCTCGTTTCATTTCCCCCTCTCTTCTTTGTAACGTCTTTTCTCACCATTCACATCTCTTCTCTTTAATTGTTTATTCTCCTCTCTAAAAAATCCAGTGCAGACAAGGGGGCATTACAGTTACAATCTTAAAATAATAAAGGTGATTCTGATGATAATATTAAAAAAATTATTTACCAATTTTACGAGCGGGTTCAAACTTCATTTTGCCCTCTTCCCTCCTCTCCTCCTTAAAAAGCCAATGGCAGACTAAAGGAAATAATAGTTAAAAACTGCAAATAACGTATGAACAGATAACTGAACTTGAAATGAAATCTGGTATTGACTTCAGATAAATTGATATTAAAGTTTTTGTGTGAGTTCACACTTGATATCCTCTCCTGTCCTCTCCTTTCTTCTCCTGTCCTGTCCCCTCCTCTCCTGCCCCCTTAAAAGACAAAGGTTCGCACTTCCTATTGTCTCCTCTTCTTTCCTTTTCTTGTTTCTTCACATCTTTTCTTTTCACAACCTTTCTCTGCCTTGCTGTAATACTTTTATCTTGTCTCATCCTTTTCTTTTCTCTTTGTGTTTCTTCTAGTCTCATCTCTCCTCGTGTTCTTATTTTTTCATTTCTTCTCATCTCTTTTTTGTGTCTCTTCTCTGCCTTACTGAAATAGTTTCTTCTCACCTTTTCCTCTCTTCTTTTCTCATTTCTCCTGTTTCGCCTCTTCTTTTCCCTTCTCTTTTCTCCACTTTTCATCGTATCTCTTTGGTCATTTCTTCCTGTCTTGTCTGTTTTCTTCTCTTCTTTTCTCTCGTCAGGTCTCTTCTCTGTTCTTCTTATCTCTTTTTTTCTCTTCTCTCCCCTTTAATGCAACTCCTTTTATTACTAATTCAATAACCTTTCCCCCATGTTTTGGACCCCTGTAATGGGGTGCACCTTTTGTGTTAATACCTTGTTGCTAATGCTATTATTACAGCTATCAGACCCCTGGACTGAGGTCCTTGTCACTGCAGACTCTTCTTGGTATAGGGTGGGTGTTGACAGACATATGAATCTTCTTGACATGGTGTCGCCATCCTTTCTTTCTCTCTTTCACAGAGGAGCTTCGCTGGGAGGGCATAACACATTGGAGGTTCACGCTATCCCCCCCAGATCACACTCCCTCTGTGCAGACACCCTGCCTGAGTCATGGTGCAGCAACAAGGACACGATTCCCACCAGAGTGTGGTCCTTTAATCGAATTCAGGTTAATATAATTCAGTTCAATTGCAAATCATTTCAATTCAAAGCAATTCAAATGTATTCAAAGCAATTCAAATTAATTCAAAGTAGTTTGGTTCAATGAGAAAAAACTGAATTCAAGTTGAAGAACAAAAGCGCTTACCTGGAGACTTACCTTCAGGTTCAGCGGCTCTCTTGCACCACCTGCTGCCAAACTGATTTCTCCTCTTCATCATAAGCCTCATGTTCTTCACCCACTTCAGCTCATGGCCGCTCCATAACAGCTCTCTGGGTGCTTCAGGTGTTTTAGGGGGGGCACGCTTTCAAAGGCTCACCAGGTGCCTGAGGTTGGTTAGAGGAGCTCGCCCTCTGCAGCTTTCTTAGGGTGATCTTGGTAGGATCATCTGACGGCACACGAGTCCAGTGTTCCTCCTCTGACCCTGGGGTGGGGGAGCTTTGGGGGGAAGAGGTAGAGGAAGAGCAAGGGGAGGATGAGCTATGAGAGGAGAGGCTAGGGGAGGGACTACAGGAAGAACTAGTGGTGGAGGTAGGGGAAAAGCTGGAAGAGGCTTTAAAGGGGGAGTAAAAGGGAGAGGGAGGGGACCTAGTGAAGGAGCCAGGGTCAGGGCCAGGTGGGGAGCCATTGTAGTAGGTAGGTGCTGGCATCTTACGGAGGATGAGCCGTGGACTGCTGGGCCGGTTGGGGTTTGGAATGAGGACAGCTGTCCAGGTGTAGCGTTTCTCCATCTGAAGGTAAAAACAAATACAATCTTCAGACCACTGCTCCACATCATATTAACATACCATGAACTGTTATATCATGAGGACTTTCTGGAAAAAAAAATTTCTGACCGTCAGAAGGTTTGTTTATGTTTAAATGATCAACATGTCTAAATGGCGCAGCTGGAGACAAAACATGGCAACCATTGAATCCTCAGGTCCGTCCACCAGTCATAGCTCACTTGGAGAAGTTTCATCCAATCAACATGGCGCTGTCCAGACAGAGAAGGCCAGAGATCAAGCCCAAATTTACCCATGAAGAGATTTAAAATGTTGACTACTTCTCCTACCTGTCTGCTATAAAGTTTGGCTTCAGTCTTTATATTGGCGGCTCCTTGTGAGTGTGACCATATAACTTCCTACATTTCAACGAGCAACTCAATTTCAAGTTCATTTACTGCACAGAGTCATGATTAACCTGTTAGGGTTCCGCCCTCTACGCAATAATGTGTGTATGGATGCATTAAAGTTCTCATTATGGCCAGATCATTTTATAAATAATCTAAAAATAGAGCTTTGAGGATGTCAGGGTATGGGCAGTGAGTCACCTTAATCCCATATGGATCTCCAGTGTCCATAGATTAACAGCATCTGATTTACAGTTTTCTCAATTGTTTTGATGCATTTTTAGAAACAGAAAGCCGATTTTGAGAGTAAGAGACATGAACATTTAGTAATAAATGAAGAAAATATATTTTCTGCAGTTTGTTTATTGGTCCATATCCTGTCTGTCTTCAGGTGATAGTTGGACAAGTGTTGTCTCTCCACACATTCTCCCACCTCACATTCTCACTCTCTTTGCTCCCATTTTTATTTATTTTTGGCAAACACCCAACCAACCTGGCGTGTCCCTACACATGTGACTTTTTACTGATTATGGAATCTGAAGTTTTGAACCGCTCTGCAGATGAGCTCACACCACAGAGACAGATTCCTCTTCATCGGGAGCAAGATTAAGAATATTGTGCAGCAAAAATACTTTCCTGTAAAATCTGCACTCAGAGTCTGCGCATGTGTATTTGCAAACCATGCCTTCTATGTGATAGTTGTGTAAAAATAATCAGAAATCATTCACTTAAATGCATTTGTAGTAGTGATCCCCTGCAAACAGCAGCGTTACGTTTGGGCACACTTGGTTAAAGTGCATCAATGAGACAAAGCGCCCTCTGCTGGCTACGCAATTAAAACGCGTGCACGTCAGAGCGAGTTTGTCCAGATTTGCCCATGCGCAGTTAATAGCCATCGTCCAACGCCTGCAGGGTAAGAAGTGCGGGTGGATAGTAGACCTGTAGTGAAACAGACAAGAGAGTACTCTACTGTAGTCCGAGCAAGAAGAATCATGGCTGCAAGGTATGTAGGCTATTTTTATTTTTAGCCAAACACTAATCTGAAAATGAATTTCATCCCTGTAGACAAGTTTAGTTTGGCCACATTGTTGCAGTTTGTAACACTGTGGTTTATGACTATGATGTTAGACAATAGACTAGATTAGGTCTTTGCCTTTGTTTTTTTTTATTTTACTCCACTGTTTGATGTATTTATAGAAAATGTGTCAAATGTGTGATGTACAGGTTCTGTGGAGTCCTTGCCCTTCTTGCAGTGTTTCTCAGTGGACTGAATGCATCAAGGTACAGTAGCCAAGAAGAACATTTCCCATGAATTCTTTGCCAGTATTTGTCAGTTTTCTGTATCTCTCCTGCCTGACTTTGTGTAACAGACCAGCTGTAAACCAGGAACTATCCAATATTTTCAATGAGCTGTGGAGGTTGGATGTGAATCGCATGACGCCTGGGATAGACTACACAATCTCTGTTCAGGTATGGAGCACACTCTTATTCAGACAACACTTATCTTCTGCTTTTACAAATATATATTCTGTGTTTGAACTGTCCAGGGTAGAGCCAGTTTTGTAAACCAGGGCAGCCATGTTGTCCAGGATCACGCCGCACAGCCTCTGTTCTCCAACGTTAATGAGAACAAACTGATGAACACAACCACCATCTCCCGTAAGTGTCTCTCTAACAGATGGAAATAGTTTTTCTCTTTCTGAGCCTAAAAATCCAGCTCATTTGCAAACTTCACTATAATAAATTAAAATTAATGAATCATTTCTGTGCCTGCAGGGTTCACAAAACTCCTGGACAACTATGAGCGGTCCACAGGCGTGACCGAACAAGTCACAACAGAGGAGCTGACAGAGATTAATCTCTTCCTGGATGCCGTCTTAGAGACAGAAGTCATGAAGGTACATTTGACATGTTACAACCAGTTGCACCTAACAAGCTATATACACTTTAAAAGTTATGTGACTAGTTTCTGTTGCACAACACCTCGTTTCTCACAACTGTTTGTTTTCAGTCTGGATGGCTCAGGCTTCTCAGAGTAAGAAGATGATGTATATAACATTTATTACAAGTTGTTTTGTTCCCCACAGACTGTTTCCGGTTTGTTGTTTTCCTACATTTTGTGGTTTGGAGACTGCAGCTGAACTCCAGGGGGAGTTTTGTCTCTTCCTGCCTCACTGCGGCACTGAACACATCATTTCATGATGTTAGAAAAAAATCTGAAACATCTGTGTGCAGCTGTGGAATGCTGTGCTGGGCTCGGCTGGGCTCCCCAAAGAGGATCAGTGGAAAAATGTGGACATGCAGTGTACTTGTTGTATTTGGAAGAAAGGCATGTTTGTTAGCTGGACCTGATGACTGTAGTTGACAACAGTTTTTAAGTGTTATCGCTCCTTCTCCAGATGACAATTATACATTTGAGTATTTGGTTCCCTCTGTTAATCAAGCGTGTTAAAAGATATAGGGACTTCTCATACCAACTATTTAGCTACACTATATAATTGTGGGGGAAAAATGGCCTTTTTCAATATTTTGTTTATTTAATAATCAGATTCAAAGATTTATTTGTCACATACACAATCATACACAGTACAGTGTACAGTGAAATACTGGTATAATCAAAGAAAGAAAAAAATAGAGACAAAGTGTTATCACATATCTAAAAAAATATATGCAAACAATAAAAATAGGAACATTTCAAAGAGGAAATTTAAGAAAAAGAAAAAGACTATGGACATACAGAAAAGATAAAAGATGTAGATGGAAGTCTCTATTATAAATAGCTCCCTGCAATCTGGTTGTGTCCCAGTTTATTTTAAACATGCAGTAAACATGTTAGTTGTTCAACTAACCTTGATCCATCACTTCCCAAAAACTATAGGCCTATCAAAGCTTTATATATCCAAGCTGCCTTTTATTTAAAAAATGTTAGAAAAAGTTGTTGCCAAACAGCTCACTGCCGTCTTGACTGAACACAACATTTTAGATCAATTCCACTGAAACAGCTCTTCTCAGGGTCTCCAATCACATAATGATGTCTTCTGATGTGGGTGAATGCTCTGTTTTGGTGCTGCTGGATCTTAGTGCAGCTTTTGATACTGTAGATCACAGCACCCTGACTGAAAGGCTTAGGCAGTGGGTAGGTGTCTCTGGGAGCACTGCACTGCACTGGTTCTCCTCCTATCTCTCAGATAGGAGTTTTTCAGCATTGTTTGGTCCCTACATGTCTAAAACCGCTGCTCTTTCCTGTGGTGTGTCTCAGGGTTCTGTCTTGAGCCCTATATTATTTTCTTTGTATATGCTTCCATATCATTAGCACATTTAAAGGTATCTCTAATCACTGTTACGCTGATGATATCCAGCTGTATGTCTCTTTTAAGCCTGATGAGACTGATAAACTGACCAGTTTGCACAATTGTCTGACTGCCATTAAGGACTGGATGGCTAACAATTTTTTACAGCTCAACGCAGATAAGACTGAGGTCCTTATTGTTGCTTCAGATAGCTTAGCTTACAGGGTTGCTCAGTGTATTGGGTCCCTTTCTCCGCTGTACAGTCCAATCTCAGAAATCTCGGTGTTGTATTTGATCAGGCTATGTACTTTGACAAACACAAATATTGCTAAACTCAGGGCTGTTGTATCACAACCGGAGCTAGAGATGATCATTCACGCTTTTATTTCATCCCGGCTAGACTACTGTAATTCCCTTTTCACCTGCTTCAGCAAGATGTCCCTGGACTGTCTACAATTGGTCCAGAATGCTGCTGCAAGGCTGTTGACCAGATCTAGCAGGTCGACTCACCTCACACCCATCTTATCATCTTTACATTGGCTTCCCATCAGGTTCAGGATTCATTTTAAGGTTATTGTTTTCACATATAGAACCCTGCATGGTCAGGGTCCTGAGTACATCTCTGACATGCTTCACCTGTATATCACCAGTACGTCACTCAGGTCTTCCGACCAGGGCTTACTGGTTGTCCCTCGCACTCGACTGAAAACAAACGGTGATTGTGCCTTGAAGTGGTGACTCTGACACTGTGGAATGCTCTTCCTATAGACGTACGTTCTGCGGTCTTTGTTGACGCCTTTAAAAAGCAGCTGAAGACTCTCCTATTCTCGCCTCATGTTGTCTAGTATTTGTAATCTTGTGTGTTTTTAAGGTCTGTTGTTGCTTATGTTTTTGTTTTTATTATTTTGGTGCTACTGCCTATTACCTTTCTCTGTAAAAAGTGCTATACTAAATAAACTTTACTTACTTACTTACTTAATATTTTCTCAGTGAGTGTCAGTAAATGTGCATTTCTCAAAAATGGAATAACTTTTTCAACAAAAACTAAAGGTTAACACATTCTTGAAACATGTTTCTGATAATGTAGGATCCTTTTATAACAGTAAAATGCCTATGGTATATTAAAATATTCTTTTAAAAGTCATTAAAAGATGTGAAGTTAAAAAGTGTATTATGAAGTTAAAAATAATTATATTTACAAACACATCTGAATATGTAGTATGTTTTGTCCGCGCAGGCCTATTTTTGTATTGAGTCAGCGCAACGGAGCTAAGCTGTGTCCTCCCATTTTGTTCATTTGATCTATTTTATGCTGTGAGAAAGTCTTGCACCAGAGTCGGGCTTCATAAATTTGATTTCTCCACAGCGGGCTCATAAGTACCTGGTGACCAAAGGACAGTCGAGCTCTAACCTGAGACAGTTTAAGAGCCAGCTGCGCTTGATCTGGTTCAACCTCTACCACAGACAGAGAAGCACAGGGTGAGCTGCTGAAACATCCTGCCAAACACCAGCACATGATCATGTCATTAAATTAGTGTGTGTACAGAAAGCAATCAAGGGATTTTCTACAACTGTGTGAAAGGTTATATAATTGTTTTGAAGTAATGTTTTATTTTGTGTTGTATTTCGAAACTAAAACATTCACCAGTCTCGACTCCAGTGGATTCGAGCATGTCTTTGTTGGAGAGACAAAATCTGGAACAGAAATCATTGGTTTTCACAACTGGATCCAGTTCTACCTGCAAGAAAAAAACAACCACTTGGACTACAAAGGATACAAGGCCAGGGAACATGACTTAGTAAGTATAACAGTTCATCAGACAAAGGAGACGCATTTCTTTCTGTCACAACATAAACTGTTGTCTTTAAAATCCACCCACAAGCGTATCTGACTTTATTCTGCTGAATTAATGTTCACGTTTCTGTCCACAGCCTGATCAAGACGACCACGTTCTGAACCTCCAGTTCAGCTGGCACGGAGTGGTGAAGCCCGTCGGCAGTGCCTTCATCGGGACCAGCCCTGAGTTTGAGATGGCGCTCTTCACCATCGTCTTCCTCATGAACACGGAGAGGAGCACCACAGTGCTGGTCAACATCGACCAGTGTCAGATGGAGCTGGTGGTCATCAGACACGGACGCTCCCTCGGGACGGCGTACCCCAAACTGCTCAGCAGCAACAGCAGACATGTCAGGCAGCAGCACTCACACTGATGTGATGATGCCCAAGAATCTGAGGCACAAATGTACTGTGGTTTGGTTAAAACGGCACAGACCTACTTAGTATAGTGCAGGACATAGATGCGTACAAGTCTGTGATCTTTATCAGGACCATTGTAAACTTGATTAATTTGTCAAAAGCTAATTCAATAAAAGTAATTGATGCTTTTTAAAATCAAATATTTGATGTGTTTATGTCCTCAGCAAATAAAATGACTTTCATTTGTAATACATTTAAGTCACGTCTTTGCAATGTTGTAATGAATGAAGTTGTGAGTATGTGGACGAAATGCTCAAATCCTTCAGTAAAAGGGGCAATAACATAACGATGAAGTACCCCATTACATTCGATTATTGTACATAACTGGCCCTAAAATGTTCTTAGCTATCAAAGAAGCATTAACTGGGAGGAATTATTGATAGATCATTGATGTATTAACGTGAGTCCAAGTCAAGTCACAAGTCTTCATAAGCAAATCGTCCTCATTTTTGTGACTGGAGTCTGACTCAATCCCAAGTCTCAAGTTTACCACTCTGATTCAGAGTGCTTCATTGTTTCCATTTCTGCTGCAACTTCCCTTGCCTTCGGGTGGCAGCAGAAGTTTCAGTAGTGGATATCTCCGTGGACAAGCCATCCGAATGGCTCCATACCACTGGAAGCAAGTGAGAAAATATTCTAAATAAAATTTTAATGTTTTTGTGTTTTACAATTGGGTGAACTGGCCATTTATCAGTAATTAGTAACGACAGCTGTAAAACAAATGTAGCAGAGTAAAAGTATACATAATATTTCACAAAACTGAAATATCCAAGTAAGGTATCAGTACTTCAAAATCACAATACCTGTCTAAATGTACTTATTTACCACCTCTGTTTATACTGATGTATATTTTTCACAGACTCCTGCTAGATAACCATACTTACATACACGGATCCTCTATACCCGATTATTGCAGAAGATAAAACTTCCACAATTATTACTAAAAGCGGAACACTCTGGTTGGCTGCGCCCGCACGGAAGTTTTACAGTGGGACACACGAGAGGGACGCACGCTGAGAGCGACTTCCGACGCCGTATAGCAGACAGTATGAGCAGAGTTTTTTGTATTTACTGTTGAACAGTAGTGATAACAATGGAGGTGCTTGGAGGAGAGTTTTGTAACATGACTCCTCAGGAGCTGGCGGCTCCTGTCAACACTGTAGCGGTGAGTTTGGAGGAAATAAAGGCTGAAAATTTCACACCACGAGTACAGAGAAGCTAACATGGTGGCTAGCAGCGCAGAGAAACATAACAAAGAGCTTCAGATACAGTGTGGAGGAGTGCATGAACCTAACACACAGACAGTGTGTCAGTTTGTTGTGGTTTGAGTGTTGAAAAGGGTCACATTTATTTACATTTTGTCAGGTTGCAGCTTGAAGACCAGTAAAACTTAATGTTTTTTGGGTTGTTTGCCATTTTTTTGACAGGAAAAATGGAAACTGTTACCAGCCTTCCTGAAGGTAACAGCACACACCTTCATACACCTGCTGTACATTTTTTTCAGATTTTTTTCATACACTAGTCTATAAATCCTCTATCACGGTATATGTATTGTGATATTAATGTGTAAAAATACTTTCTGGAAAATCAACTGTGAAACTGTTTATGGATCTCACTAATAAGAGAAACTCTGTTTTTCTTTAATCTTGTGAATTAAATGCTTGACTAATAAGAAACTTCATCCCGTTAATGCCAAAATCATACTAAAATGTGATATTGCCTTAAAACCGTCCTGCTCGTTGATTTGCAGCCTTGCCTATAATGACCTCATACACCCAGTAATATTAAAGTGATAGATGCTAAGGTAAACAGTATGCAAGCAAGTGTGTGGGTACTGACATTGGGTCTGGATTTATGTTGCTAACTTGCAGAAATAATTGCAATAATTTCCAATTAAGCGTTTTATTTTTAATTTCCATTTTTTATCCGGTCACAGAAACTATTACAGTTACAGTTAATCACAAGCTGTATTTTATTTCACCGCGCATAACTTGTAGTTTCATAGGTCATTTTTTGACCTGTTCAATCTGTTTTCCAGGTGAAAGGACTGGTTAAGCAGCACATTGACTCATTCAACTATTTCATCAATGTGGAGGTAAAACATGAAGCCCAACATGAGTGTGTGCGTTACAGCTGTTTCAGCTGCGTCTTTATGTGAACATGAATGTTGTTTGTTTTCCAGATAAAGAAAATAATGAAAGCAAATGAGAAGATCACAAGTGATGCGGATCCAATGTGGTACCTCAAGTAAGTCTCCTGATGACCCACAGACATACATGTAGCAGCTTCTAGATTCAGGTGTGAGTTCAAAATATTTAAATGTTTTCCTTCCAGATACCTCAATATCTATGTTGGCATGCCTGATGTTGAAGAAAGCTTCAACGTGACCAGACCAGTATCTCCTCATGAGGTGAGCTTAGTTTGTGCGATATCAAAGGAAATACAAGGTTTTTAATGTAAACGTTTTTAAAGTTTGTCTAGCTGTAGTTCAAGATATTTTTTCATTAGAGACTATTTGTCAATTGACAGAAAATTAATTGCAAACAATTTTGATAATTGAGGAAGCAAACATGCCAAATAGTTGCTGGTTGTAGCTTCTCAAATGTGAGAACTTGCAGTTTTTCTGTTTTGTATAATTGTTAATATTTTTGGTTTTGGACGGTTGATCAGAAAAAAAGAGATGTCTGCCTTTTTTGAATATAATGGGACTATATGGCACTCGGCTTCTGGTGCTCAAAGTGCCAAACAAAATACATTTGAAAAACAGCAATTCCTTCCTGAAATCATGACCCGATTACTCAAGATAATCCACAGATTTGTTTCGAGCAGTTTAATCTAGGAACTAGTTTCTTTCTACTGATAGATTCCAGATGATTTCTGGAAAGAGACATTGCTCCTGTGGTTTTCAAATGTATTTTTTTAGCGCTTTGAGCACCACAAGCCGAGTGCTATATAGATGGATAAATAGCACTACAGGTAAGAGGGAAAATATGTATTTTTGATTTTGGGGTGAACTGTCCCTTTTAACCTATGATGACATCAAATGTCAGAACATTTCACTCTAAGATGCAGCTCATCCTTCCTGTTTGTTTCCACAGTGTCGTCTCAGAGACATGACCTACTCAGCGCCCATCACAGTGGACATAGAGTACACTCGTGGCAGTCAGAGAATCATCCGCAATGCACTGCCCATCGGAAGGTATCATAGTTTGTCTTTTTGTGTCCCACAGTGTCACATCCTGCCCAGGTGGCCTCATCTCTGACCTTCATAGTCAAAACTTTACAAGCCAAAAAGCCATTTCATCAGTCTGGATCCAACATCTTTTACTCACCTTTACTACCAATAAATGCTGCTCTCCTTTTACTTGTTTTAACATCTCTAAAACAATCAACAATCATATACAGTATAATATAATTATATATAAAGTAGTCTTATCCACGCTCTTGTTATTAATGTATTTCACTCTGCTTTTCTCAGGATGCCAATCATGCTGCGAAGCTCAAACTGTGTTCTCACAGGAAAGACGTCAATGGAGTTTGCAAAACTCAATGAATGTCCTCTGGATCCAGGTACACAGAATGAGAGCAATAATACAGTCTAATTATTATCAATTCATTATCGTAATAGTGATATATATGCACCATCTTGTATTTCTTCACAGGGGGTTATTTCATTGTAAAAGGTCAGGAGAAAGTAATTTTGATCCAAGAGCAGCTGTCCAAGAATCGAATCATTGTGGAGCAAGACAGGAAGGGTGCAGTTGGAGCCTCAGTTACCAGGTACTGTAACAACATCTCCCCTAATCATTCATTCATTCATGCATAAAAAGTATATCAGTCTTAATCCATGTCAAATGAGCTCTTGAATTGTGGTCATACATTCCTATCTTTTGCTTCATTTGCATTTCTAATAATCTATATCCAAAAAGTTTCTGTAGATGTTGACAGAACTCAAACATAACTCAGGCAGAGTTGCTTCTTTACAGTCCAAGAAATAGATTGTGTGAGTTGTGTGTAAATGTGCTTTCAAGAAATAGAGTTCTGGTTAAGGTTAAACTTCTACAATTTTTACATTTTCCCAATTATATTGTGCCCCATTCAGATATACTGTCAAATAGATTAAAAGCACAGTTTACAGAAAAAGATTTCCTCAAGTGTTTTAAGTGTTTAAGTATGTCTGACATAATGTTGGTATACAGGGGTATCTTGGTGTGTTACCGCCACCTGTAGATCAGTGGAATAATGTGAAACCATTAGCAGGAATGTGTATCGCACTTGCACGAGACACAAAACAGGGACACTGCTCCACAGCGCTAATAAAGGTTAAAAAGACCTGAAACTGCCTATTGTTGCAGTTGCAAGGAAGATATATTTTTAGTTTGTGTTGTTCTCAATAGTTTAGTTTACAGTTCTCATACTTGTCAAACCTTCTGTTTCTTCATCTGCTCTGATTTTTTTTTTTTAATCTTGTTTTCAACTCCAGCTCCACTCATGAGAAGAAAAGCAGAACTAATATGATTGTCAAACAAGGCAGATTCTACCTGAGACACAACACGCTGTCAGAGGATGCCCCAATTGCCATCATATTCAAGGTAAAAGAGTTGCTGATGAGCACTGACACAGCTAAGTGATGCTATGCATCCAGTAGGTGGTGCTACAAGACAGCTAGATGGTTTTGGATGAAGTTGTTTTGTTGATGTTGTTGCCCCAGAGACTGAAGCAAAAGCTTTCGTTTGTTACCAAAGTAACTTTATCTGATTAAATAACTAATTATCTTTCACTCTGTTTTACTACAGCTCCCTGAATTGGCTGTAATAGATGATTTCACACAACATAAATTAATTATGTGTTTAGTGAGAGGTTTTGTTGCAGCTTAGTTTGCAGTTAGAGGTCAGTATTTTCATTAATTCTTCTTCAGATTAGTTTTCCTGTGTCAGCCTTTGCTCCCAATGAAAATGTCATTTAGCCAGCTGGCTTCATTAACTTCTTTCCCCTCTGAGGACAAATTTCTCCAAGCATGTCAACTTTTGAGTGTCGAGTGTTTGGAGCTGAAGTTATTATCGACAGGACACAGTTTGCATGCTCGCTCTGTTTGCTGTGCACTTGTATATCCTGGGTGGCTTCTTTCCCGTCTCTCTCAGTGTTTGGCAGCGGCTGGAGAAACAGATCCAGTGTGGGACAGACAGATCAGTTCCCACAGCTTCACATTTCCATAAGCAAATGTCAGACAACCTTATGACTCCCAGTTCACCTCTCCCTCCCTGTATACACACACTTCTCCTCCTAATGTCTCCTGGCTCACCTCCTGTTCCAGTTACTAGTTGCAAAATGTCATTTCACCTCACTATAAGGTCTTTATGTGGTTATATGAATTAAATATTTAAATTATTCTTTATTTTAGTTCTTGCCATCAGTTCGCATCACACAGTCTTTGCTTGTCATTCACACAGGGTATGGGTGTAGAGAGTGACCAGGAGATCGTGCAGATGATCGGTACGGAGGAGCACGTTATGGCCAGCTTCGCCCCGAGCCTGGAGGAGTGTCAGAAGGCCCAGATCTTCACACAGACTCAGGTACCTCAGTGGTCCTTGTGTGCCAGGGCTGGGTGAAATCATTATTACAAAATTAAAATAATACTCCGCTCATTTTACACATAAGTCACAGGGAATCCTACTTAGCCTCAGGAGGGATTTACAAAGACTATGTAAATAATGCAGTCATTGTAACAAAATGTACAAGCCTCGATTGCTTGTGCTTTTATTAAACGATGTACATCAAAGGATGAAAATAAAACTGGTAATCATAATAAATGATGAGCCATAAATAAGTAATTTCACAGAAATTAGAAGACAAAAAAGAAAGATGCATTAAAATTCAAGTACAAAAATGAAAAGTGCATGATTAAAAAACAAACTTGGTGAGTAGAAGAAGAACTTTAGGGTTTACCTTGATGATATTCAGTTTACTATTTTTTTTAAAAAGAATCGCATTAAAAAAATTAGGAGGAAGAGAAAATAACCCTGATGTTATCAAGGGTTTCTCCACAAGAACTTGAGACTTTTGAAAGAACCTCTGTGGTACAAAATGTGAGTGTGCAGTTTGATGGGTGTGGGCATTTTCCAGGTAATATATGCAATTTGTTGCAGTATGGGAAAAGGAGGATCCAGCATTTTTTTATTTTGATCCATACAGGTACTAAATGTCAGGGTATCGCACTCTCTGTTGATTCTGGCTTTTTTTTTTTTTTACCACTTTCTTTAAACCTGTTTGTTGAAGGAGATAAGATACCACTCTCATATCTGTACAGTAAATATAAAGCTGAAGCCCAGCTGCTAGTTAGCTTAGCACAAATAAGGAGAAACAACCTAGCTCTGTCCAACTGTAAGAAAGCCCTCCTACCAGCCCCTCTAAAGCTCACTAAGCAGGGTCTCCGCTGGTTGCCTGGCAACCTCACAGTGATGACAAGACTCAGGAAATCACATAACCCCCTGTAAAACCACAACTTGTCATTCTAACTCTTTGGTTTTTGTACAGATTCAACCAATGAGTAACGTGTTAATTGCTGGGCTTTAGAGATGTTTGCAGGCAGATTTTGTTACCTTTGGACAGAGCCAGGCTAGCTGTTTCCCCCTGTTTCCACTCTTGTGCTAAACTAAGCTAACCGCCTGCATATTTAGCATACAGACATGGCATTGTTCATCTTATCATCTGTCAGCAAGAAAGCATATAAGCATAAATGTATAAGCATATTTCTCAGAATAGCTAAAAAACTATTAAAGTTTTTGTGTAAGACAAGAACATAAAGAGCTAATTTTGTTTGTTTTTAAATTACAGCTTGTTCATAATAATTGATTTGGACAACAGAAATTTGTAGTATGATAACAAGAAAACATATTACAGTATGATTCACCTGGAAGTCAATAAACAACGATATTGAATTATCAGCAAGCCCTAATATGTCCATGAACTTTGTCTGAGGAGCAGGATGTTGTTGAGACACAGAAACAAGTGACTCCTGCCTGTTGACATAAGGTATTTTCTTTGTCTCTGTGATAAGATGACTAAGATTTTGTCTTACCAGCCAGTTAAGTAATGCTTTTCATGGGTTATTCAGGAGCCTGCGTGTTTTCTTTGACATCTACAGATGAATGCAATCGGCCAATTTGTTTTTCATAAAGATTATGTTGTTAGAGGGACCACTGATGCATTGATGAGGCCATATTTGCTTCCTAGCAACCGGTCGCCGCAGCTCTCATGTTCCTCTGTCTGCCAGCCTCCATGATGTCTTTTCATGGTATTCATTGGGTCATTGTATTGTGCACAATGACGCCTAAATCTATATAATTAAAGGCAGATAAGGCTTAAGAAACATTTTTATCAGATTATGATAAGTAATCTGCCTAAACAAAATCTTTTTTTTTTTCTAGTGATATATACTTAGACATCAGAACTGAAGACACATGATTTCATCAAATAATTAATTTTTTTTAAATTTCTCTGAACTAAACAAGAACTTGCTTTTCTACACAGTTGCTCTCAGGGTAGTTATGTGTATATATAGTTTTATATATATTTTATGCATCATGGCGGACAGGGTGGGTGGTCTTGCAAAAACTCTCCAGTCTCATTAACCTTTGTGCTGCCCTTTCTGTAGTTCTGTAGAGGCCAGAGGCACGCTGACTCAGGTGTGGGTGGGTGTGCGTGCGTGTGTGCACGCATTTTACCCTTTGTGATTCACTTGACCTCTCACAATCTGATACATGCATGTTCTGTGCTCCTTCTCTAGAAAAATCCGCACATATTAATCATTTTACAATAACATAAACTTCAAAAACACTTACACCAAATGCCTTTAAATGCAGCAGTTGATTAACATATTGCTAACAGAACTATTGACCAGAGCTGTGTATTGAACCTCAATACCTTTTTGAATACCAAATCAAGTTTGTCTGCAGCATCGAATATCAAACTGTCAAGTATCAAAAGTTGTGGGTTTCCTAGTGGCTGAGGGGTCTAAGACCGTGACCATGTAATCGCAGCGTCCCCGGTTGGTCCTCCCTTCTCTCTTTTATCTGTCACTTTTTTACTGTCTGGTGTCAAAAAACGGCAAAATGTCCCACAAAATACCTTAATAAAAGTACAGAAAGTTGGCATCAAATGCCTGGTGAGAATCATTGACATGTTTACTTATTCTTTATTTGATCTAATATTTCCTGAGCTAAATCTAACTTGAGACTATATTTTGTGTTTATATTAATATATTTATATATATATTTAATATATTTAAGTTGTTTATTTAACATCGATGCATCAAGTTGTTTGCCACATTTTATTGAATTAAAAAAAAGCATTAACATTAACATGTTTATGCTCTGGTCTTGAACTAAAATATTTGAAAATCTGCAAAATGCTAATGATGTAATAATTACCATAATCCATTTGTAGTTCTCTGTGACATCTTTGTCTTGGCTGTAACTACTTTACTGGCTATAATTTGAAGGTTGGATCAAGGAGGTGCTGAACTGCATCAAGCAGGAGAAAATAGGATACTCTACTAAAGGCTCCCTAAAAAGTTTTTGCACAATCTAGAAGCTCCTTCTGGATTACTTAAAATACTTGTGCTTGATGCTGAGGATGGCTGATCACCCCACATCCCCTCCCCGACCTGGTGGTTAAATTATTAAATAATTATGTTTTTTTTTATTTATTTGTTATCTTTTTGCCTTCTGTTTTTTCTTTTTCCCATGTTTTTGTTGATGATTTTGTCAAGGTCTTATAGCTAAGAGGTTGGATTGGGTAGACGGGTAGATGGCGTTATGTTTGCTTTTTGCAAATGTTAAACATTTTAAATAAAGTTTGTGAAAAAAAGTTTATATTCCCCAAACTAAGGAATCAAAACAATTATTGTTTTGGTATTAGGTTTCAAAACTCAGATATCTTATTATTACCAATACTCAGCTCTCTGAGCTTGACTGCTCTCTCTCTCTCTCTCTCTCTCTCTTACCTCTGCTGTATCTGCTGCTCTGTGTTTCAGGCTCTGAGGTACCTTGGGAATAAAGTACGGAGACAGCGCATGTGGGGAGGCCCCAAGAAGACCAAGATGGAGGAGGCCAGAGAGCTTTTGGCGTCTCTTATCCTCACACATGTGCCTGTATGTTAACAGACAGATGGGAAAATTTGGATTATACTCAGAATATTCCACAAAAAAAAAAGATCATTTTGTATTTTGTCTGTAGGTGAAAGAGTTTAACTTTCGGGCTAAGTGTATTTACCTTGCTGTGATGGTGCGGAGGGTGATCCTAGCTCAAGGGGACAACAAGGTGGACGACAGAGATTACTATGGCAACAAACGTCTTGAGTTGGCTGGACAGGTAAGCCTCTATGCACACGCATATAATGCCATATTTAATCCGCCATTCAGTCAGTCTTCTTATATTTCACATTACGTGACAAAAACATGCAGGTCCATTAAATTCAGTTTATTTGTTAATTTGTCAACTGATCAACAGGAAATTATAAATGAGCCAGACTTCAGTTCTGACATTAAAAGGCACCCTGTTGACGTGGGTGTTTATTCATTTCATTCATTTCTGTCAACTGAAAGGTGTTTACTTCCTTTTCTTTACTCATAGAGCCACTAGAAAACACAACAGGCTTGATGCTTATTAATAATGCTTGCATAGAAAAGTACCAATAACGCTCACATGCTTTAGTGTGACTGGATCACAGCACTGGAGCGGAGGACAACGGCTGCTCCAGCCCTGATCTCTCACCTGCGTCTTTGTTCCTGCCTCCTCCTTTTAATAAGACTCTCATTATTTTCCCTCAGCTTTGTTTTTCCCTGTTTTGTTTGCCCCCCTCCCCCTGTATTTCAGCCTGGCTTTGTCAGGAGAGAGATATGCAGTGGCACCAAAATCCAGAGGCTGTGGAAGCATGGGGATTTTTCAGCACCGTGACAATAGAATTGCTGCCTTGACTGGAGCGATTGAGCTAATCCGCAGGCCCAGCTCTGATAATGTAATTACTGCTGTCTTAAGGCCTTTAATTTCCCCCCCAACCTGCTCTGTATAAGGAGCAGGAGATGGGAGGGAGGGGGGCCACAGAGCCCTCTTTCAATAGGGGGCTTACACACTAACAACGGCAGCAATCTCCTCACTCTCCAATTATGGTTCTCTGACATTCAACTAATTGGCCTGGCAGCGCAACGGAAGCTTAATTTCTTTATTAATTTTAAGCAGCGCTGCCTGTTTGTTTTGATGTATGCTAATGCACAGGTCGGGTGGGGGTTGTGAGAGAGGTTGCCTCCTGTAGGCTTGGCGGAGGAGGACAGCGACCTGGGATGAAGGCCAGGTCAGGCTTATCAGTGAGCCGGCACACCTGGTTATTAAATCTGACTGTACACACACCTCAGCACTGATTAGAGGCAGGAACAGATGTAGGGTGCCAGAACATCTGAGACTATGTGATGACGACTCTATCTCTGAAATTATTGTTCTTACTCAACATCTAGTTTGGAGACAAGTGAATATAGCAATCAAAAACGTTCTTACTGATGATGGTCTTTCTCTGTCCTTTCTAGCTCCTGTCTCTGCTGTTTGAAGATCTGTTTAAGAAGTTCAACTCTGAACTGAAGAAAATCGCTGACCAGATCATCCCCAAGCAGAGAGCAGCTCAGTTTGATGTGGTGAAGCACATGCGGCAGGATCAGATCACCAACGGCATGGTCAATGCCATATCCACGGTGAGTGTGCGTAAAACCGAGACCATAAATCTAAAGAAATAATTCTATAGAAATGATTCACCTCTCCCCCAGAGGAACCTGGTTCAAATTCTTATGCCAACAAACATCTGGCCTGCTGAAGAATCTCTGAGCAATGCACAGAGTTCCTGCCAGCTATGTCCTTTAGCTCTGTCTCTGTGGACAGTGTTTGGAGGTACGCAAGTAATTAGATATGTTTTGAACTTTTTTAAATTTACAAGAATCGTCATTCATCATTTGTTACTTTCACAAACGTGAACACAAACCTAAACTATTTTTTTAATTAACTTGTTTGTTTATTTTACTTAATTCATGTATAGTGTGATAAGAACTCTAAACTCAAGATTAACTTACTTAGATATTACCAAAGCTTTCAGCCGTGTCCTGCAGCCTTCTTCAGCTTAAGAAAGCTTTGGGAATAGCTCAGTAAGTGTACCTTGAGTGTAGTTTCCACAAAAAGAAAAAGATTGTTTTTACTTTAGATTTACCTATTAAACATCACTTTTGTCTCATTTGATTGGTAATTAACTTGAAATTACTCCCATGAGCTACTTTTGATAAAGATTAAAATTGTAACTAATCCAACTTTAGTTGCAGGAGGAAGTGAAGTAACAGGATAGTTTGAAAAGTTAATCCAACACTATCTGTGGAGGAGGTAAAACAAAAAAGTGAATGAAACCGAGGAATCAGTACTATTGCAATTATTATTATTATTATTATTATTATTAGTAGTATTATTATTATTCTTATCAGGTCTTTTACAGCTGTTTGATGGTTAGGTTTGTGTTTATTTGTACGTTCATGTAAAATGCTTTTTTTTCCAATACACAATGCAGTCCGAAATTTAGTGATCTATATTAAAACTGTATAAAGACCTCAGAACTAAAATCCAGTTTGCACTCACAAAATGAAACAGAAAGTCTGTCAGAATTTAAACAGGCATCATCGGACCTGAGACCACACACACCTCTACATATCACAGATAGCTTTTTGTGACTGTGGTGGCTGAGTCATTGCATGAATTTGATGTGTAGTGCAGCACAACACTGTGCAATTACAGCAGTATGATGTTAACGGGTGGAGGTTTTTGAAAGTCAGTAGTAATTTAATCATGCATACCCCTCCAATCAAAAAGCTTTTAAAACCCCAGCATAGTTGTTTTAAGCCTAATTAATATAATAATCCAAAATCTTTGAGTTCAGTTTTTACTTTTTGTTCAGGAAAATATATTAATAGGCAGGGTGATAAAGAATAGTGAACTTCCTGTCCACAGGGCAACTGGTCTCTGAAGAGATTCAAGATGGACCGTCAGGGTGTCACCCAGGTCCTGTCTCGACTATCCTATATTTCGGCTCTTGGCATGATGACCAGGATCTCCTCCCAGTTTGAGAAGACCAGGAAGGTCAGCGGGCCGCGCTCCCTGCAGCCATCACAGTGGGGCATGCTGTGTCCGTCTGACACCCCTGAGGGAGAGGTGAGTGAGCTGCAGCAGCCACACCTGACCAGTGAGCAGGTTATACTATATAACACGGCCTACTCGTCATCATGTCATTTTGGCGCTGACCATTATAAATATTATGTATTTTATCATCAGATAGAAGTTGTAAGGGGAAAAATTCTATTTTTATTGGTCTATGATTTACTCTGCTTCGACTGGGCCATATAGAAAAACAAGGTCTTCCTATCTCTAAATTTATGTTAGTACTCAGTGCTTTGTTTCAGTTAATGTAATTTAACAATGTAGTTTGTTATCTACATGCTAGAAACTCTCTGCTCTCTGTTCATCTTCAGATGTTGGGTTGTAATATGGTTTTATTACCCTTCAGATATAAATCAGTCTGTGAAAAGCTTGAAGACATATACATGCAGCACACCTGAGCATTTGCTAAATGAAACCATGTGCTGGAAAAGCACGGGTCACGTGACGTGTTGTCTTCTTTTTCCGATCAACACCGTATTCAATGTATAAAAAGTTCCATTAGATGACAAAGTGTTTTTTTGTGTAAGATAAAAGCACTACTTTATCTGTATCCTGGTTCCAGACTACACCCAGAAGGAAGGAAGGGAAGAAAGAGAGAGAGAGCTTGGAAAGCAAATATACTGCTTTAATTTCAAATACCAGTTTGTTGGCCTTCATTAATATCCATTGAACCTTCACAGTTGAGAAGATTTGATGTTTGTTTTCACCCTTATGATACTTAAAGACCATGAGCTATCCTTAAACACATAGTTATTGACAGGGAGGCCTATACAGAGCTGAAATCAGCCACATGTTACAGATTTACAGTTCTTGTTGTGGAGCACAGCCATTTGAAAATGCCATTAGATGTCCAATAAATATTGTTGTAAATTGATTTGGTGTGGTTTTCACAAAGACCTGTGGTGTGGCATTCTTGTGTCGAGTGTAGCGTCATTGGGTGTAAATACGAAGAAACATTAACATAATTTCTGTATGTGGTTTGAATCATTGTTTTGTAGGCCTGTGGTCTGGTGAAGAACTTGGCTCTGATGACCCACATCACCACCGACATGGAGGACGGTCCGATCATCAAACTGGCCTTCAACCTGGGTGTAGAAGATGTCAACCTGCTGTGTGGAGAGGAGCTCTCCTATCCGAGCGTTTTCCTCGTCTTCCTCAATGGTAAAACTCCTCCGAACCAGTAGAGCCTAATAATAAAAACACAGAGAGGATGCTGCTGCTTTAGATCACTTGAAAAGAAAGTCTAATCCTCCCTTTTTTTGAATGCATTGCTTATGAACATGAAGGGAAAATATATTGTTTAGTTTACAGAAGGCAATTTTGTATTTTGCAAGGAGGCTGATAAGTCATTAATTTCATGGCAGCAGTAGGTGTTATTCTTGAGTCAGAACGTGGCCCCTTAATTACTGTATATGTTTGTCTCACCACTGATAACTGTCAAAATTATATTAGCTGCCATACCGTTTAATTAGTTGTTAGCAGCAGGTGTCAAAGCCCTTCAGAGTGTGTTCACTGCAAATGTGCCCTCACACAGAGGCAGAGCACAGTGTCTCCTCTGTTCTCCATTCATTTGTCTGTCAGACTAGATATGAACAAACCCCTGCAGGCAGTTTGAGCTCTGCTTTCACCAGTTGTGGAGGTTCAGAGTACACTACTGTATACGCGTGCTGTTTCTCTTTTTTCTTTCTATTTAAAGTTTGTGGGCTTTTTGACTCACAATTTAACCCAAAAGTAGCATCTGCTCACTATTATTGCTGCGGTAACTTTAATTATCTGCTGCACCTTTTTGATCTGTTACGGATCTTTTTTTAGACTAGAGCTGAAACAATTAGATCTCAGACA